>NC_092560.1:1063000-1414000 GCF_037038585.1 Patagioenas fasciata | reverse complement strand
AGTGTTGCCACCACTGAAAGTTTTTTGCACCAAAATTAATACTTTCCTCTGCTAAACACAATCACAGAATTAGCTGGGTTGGAAAAGCCCTCAGAGATCATCCAGTCCAACCCTTGGTCCAACTCCAGTCCATTGACCAGATCATGGCACTGAGTGCCATGTCCAATCTCAGTTTACAAACCTCCAGGGCCGGCGAGTCCAGCACCTCCCTGGGCAGCCATTCCAATGCTGACCACTGTCTCTGCACAGAATTGCTTTCTCATCTCCAGCCTCAGTTTCCCCAGGCAGAGCTGAAGCCCATGCCCCCGTGTCCTATTGCTGACTGCCTGGGAGAAGAGCCCAATCCCCCCTGGCTAGAACTGCCCTTCAGGTCGTTCTAGAGAGTGCTGAGCTCAGCTCTAAGCCTCCTCTTCTCCAGACTGAACAAGCCCAGCTCCCTCAGCCTCTCCCCATGGGTCTTGTGCTCAAGTCCCTTCCCCAGTCTTGTTGCTCTTCTCTGGACCCGCTCCAGCACTTCAATCTCTTCCCTGAGCTGAGGGGCCCAGAACTGAACACAACACTCCAGGTGTGGCCTCCCCAATGCAGAGCACAGGGGAAGGATCACTGCCCTTGTCCTGCTGACCACGTTAGTTTTGATACAGTCTATTTTTAAACCAGTCTATTGCTTTGATGAATATCATGTCTTTGCTTGTACACAGTTCTCCATCACTAGTTGGTCCAAGCAACTTTGTAAGAGCGTTCTCACAGTTCCCACCTTGGCCTTCCAGAAATCCTATAAACCATTCTGCACCCACGTAACAATGTCTTACACTCAATACCATGTTCCTCACATCTTGGCAGCCACTTTTTCTTCTGCTTTCCTCTTATTTTGTCATTCTCAAATCATGACACGGATTATATTTCCACAGAGGGTCAGAAGAAGGATCCAGCCCACATGCAGCATTCTGTATTTCAGAATACATTGGGGAACACTCTCAATTTTGCAACAGGACGTGACAATAACAACTGCCAGCTAGAGCTGTAACTACTACAGTATCTTGTAAAAGTTACTGAAGATTTGGGAGCCAAAACTGAATGGTTTCTGGCTTTCTAGCAGAACAGTAGTGCTTCTGCACTAACAGAAGTTAAAACATGCAGAAACAGTACTAAATAAGGTGTGGAATACCCAAAGGCTGAATTTTGAAATGCAATATTTAGTTCTAATTCCCTCTGACAACAACCAGCAATGGAGATGGCTCAGCACATCTCAGGTTTTGTCAAGAGCAGGCCCACCAATAGCCTATTTTTAGATTTTAATGCTTCAGGTAAAATCTTCATTTTATATAGAGAAATGCATCTGCAATAATTTAACTCTGGTGACCATGTATAATCAACAAACTATTATACACACAGGCTGTTGTGTGCTTGTCTATGTTTGCACAGAACTACTGTGTAACTCAGTGGTGCATACAGTTCAAAACTCAATTTACAACAGCGTGTTGACCATCATGTTTAAAGTTTGAATAGAAGATATCCTTCCAAAGTTGCCTCAACATGCAGAAATTTTCGAATCACCACATGAAAGATAATATTTGGAAGACCACCACAATAAAGCAAGATTTGCAGTTCCAGAGGAACCTGTTTTCTCTCTACAGAGTCTTGCAAAATTGAGAAAACTTCAAGATCCATCGATTTCAACATTAACACAGACTTTCACACCTACTATTCAAAACCTCTATCTTGGGCAGCAATATTTAAAAAGCAAAACTTTGCCAGTATTTTAATGTAAATCACAGTCGCCACAACACTGAGGAAGAAACATTAACAGTAAAAAAACAATCTAGGAAGAAACATTAGCAGTATATTTAGTATATTTAGTGTCCTTCACTCAAATTTATATGTGTGTTGGAGTATCCATACAGAGCTTTACCACACCACTCCATTCTGTCTGAAGGCATTCAGTCTCTCACAATGAAATTACATAGATTTCAGCGGGAAAAAAAAAGAGATAAAGTTATAAATATTTTATATAAAAAATCCCACTTAAGTTTAGAACTTTGGGTAGTGTATCCCTGTGCTTCAGATCAATAACACAGCACCACAGGTCACATATTGCTTGTATTTACGTGCACCCCAAAAACCCTCTAATGCTTCATTACCACGAAAAAAACTAAAGAGAGAAGACATAGCAGATTAAGTGGTGAAAACCTAAATGCTTAATTTTCAACATTTTAGCTTTTGTATTTCATAACATCTATTATATGGTGTGTACCTGTAGATACATGCACACAAAGTTGATCTGAATTTCCATGACAATATCCAGAGAGATTATGGGATATTTCAGTTTACTACAGTTAAAATTAATATGTAGCTTTAATTAATATACTATAAACAAGGTGTTTTGTTCTTAATTTGCATCAGATGGGAAGAAGGTAGTAGTGTCCATAAATACTGATGAAAATAGATATAGATTAAGTCAAAAGTAATTTCCTGGCACAAAATATCAGTAGAAGTCAATGTCATTTTAAAGATAAACACAGATTTTTCATACCAATAAATAGTGCTATAAATTCTGCCATACTGGATTGCAAATAATTTCAGCTGAATAAAACTGCATGACATGGGATTTACTTATCCTGTGTGTTCACAGAAACAACTTGTTCTCTGACAGCACTCATTCTTGGCAATTTATTGCAGCTGTCAGCAGCCAATTTGTTCAGATTACTGCTATGCATAAAGGTGTAACAATCATGAGGATTTATTAGCTGATTATTGTAAAGGTGACAGTCATGATCGCCTTCAAAAACGCAGATGATAAGAAAGTTAAATAATTACATGAAGATTGAAATCATTTCACCTTCATTTTCATCTTAGTATTACCTCCATAAACTTACTCCAGTATATGTTTTTAATCACAGGAGTACATTGACTCAATGCAGAAGAGAAATTATTTACTCGTAGCAAAAAAATGTGAATACTAAATGTACTCAGACTGAAAAATATACCCATATACATACAATGACTAATACTGATCATGCAAGTTCTCAAGCTTAATTGAACATGAGAAGGCTGTCCCTATGGCTTTAGATGATATTGTTTTCTAAAAAAAGAACTTTTAGACCTCATGTTCTGGTCCTGGAATGTTGGGGTTTTTTAGGAAATGACATTCAGAAGAAAGTCTGAATTTAATCTCCTGTATGATGAAGCTCAGTTCTGGTCAAGCCCCGTGTTTCCTCATAAAAATTTGTCTATGGCTAGGAATCTGTTTTCCTTGAACCTTTCCTCTAAGGTAATTCTCCAGGATTTTGAAATCCCCGAATAAACATTGAAATGGTTCTAGGATTTCCATTTTTTAGAGCATTACATGACAGAAGTTCACAAGATGCCACATCCTTTACACTCTCATGGAGAACGTACACAACTGAAATTCAAATGAATTCTGTAAGCACGTGATGCTCGAAGTTAAGAATGGAAATCGATCAGCCAGCATCTCATTTCAGGAACCACCACGCTGGTCACGCCGGGGCACTGAGATGAAGACAGAGTTTTACTCCAGTTCTCTGATAGATGTATCTTGCTTCGTCTCTGAGTTAGGATGCCATGCTGTCACTCTTGCCCCTTTAATACCTTCCTCCCTCTTAGAAGCCACCCCTTCCACTTCCATTCTCCTCCTGTCAGGTGCCCCCCAAAGCCAGAATCTCACTTCCATGCCTTCAGCCTTCTCAAACAGAGAACCACAGTAGAGTTTGGGTTGGAAGGGACCTTCAAAGCTCACCTAGTCCAACCCCTGCCATGAGCAGGGTCATCGTCACCCAGCTCAGGTTCCTCAGCTTTCCTTCATCTTCTTGCCCTCAAAACAGGACCACAAGCACTCGCAGTCTGAGCACACGTGTTGTCACTGCCTTGTCACACTCCCAGCGTCATCCTGGCCACGACCATGCTCCAGCCCAACGAGTATGGTGATACCTGCAGGGTCCACAGAAGTCTACACTCCTGACTTCTCACTTCTCTCATTTCACCGAAGCACAGCTGAGACAGTGTCATTCCAGGAGAAGTTACGACATTCTGCTCTGAAATAAAATCAGCAAACTACAGAGCTCCGCACAGGAGGAATATCCCAGTTCAAGCGAGCTTCCCGTGTTGTTTCCCAGGAGGAACCTGGGGTTCCAGCTTTCAGCCTCCCACTCAACAACGCTGTCCGCCCACAGCGAGCTCAGTCTGGAAGTGCTGAACCCCTCTGGGGGATGGCACTTTTCAAAGAGATCCCCTGGCGAAGCAGCTCGATGAGGCCTATTTTGCATGGGAAATTCTGCCGACCTTCATGTGTGCTCTGCAACAGATGAATAAGGAGGACACAAAAAACCGACACTGTGGATGAGAGGTGAGAACCATCCCTTAAACAACATTTTCCTTCTGTTTTCTCAGTTTGGACTGCTGTTTCTCTCCATTGGGCATCTCCTTCAATTGAGTTTGGCTCCTCCTGAGCCACACTTGGGGCAGGTAGGACATCTTCAAGAAATAACTGTTTTCCTTTGAATTTAATAAAAATATTCCTATATAACGAAGCAGCCGCTGCTGGAGCACTACTCAAGAAAGTGGGAAGATGACAATAAAACAAAAGGGAATACTCTCTATCACTGAGCAATGCTAGAATACTACCAGGAAATCTTTTGTTTCCCTCCCACAGCTCATTATCACTTTTCCTGGATCTTGAATCAAAACACCCAATTTATTACATGTGCCTTCAGAGCCACAGAGACTTAGTCATGGAGTGCGACTCACTGTGTTTTACAGAATTAACACACATTTAGCACAGCAAGTCTGCAGTGTCTGTACCAAAGCATTTACAGCTTTTAGAGGCAGCCTCAAAATGAGAAACTGGGAAGGGAGGTCAATGTAAAGTGGAGCTGTCAGGTGCCAGTGATTTTTATCCACAGTGATTGGAAGAGAGCATCGGGGAGGGAGATTTATTAAGACCTATTTTTGCATTCAGATTGAGCTTGACAAATGACAAAGTTTTTCACGGAAATCCTCATGGAGAGGAATTTGTTTGCAGGTTGCATTATCCAGAGATAACGTACTGACAGAAGGTGAAGTGAGAGTCTGAAAGGACAAACTGAAGAGGGATTATATATACACTGACAGCAGAGAGGTCAAAACAATCAAGAGCAGCAAGATTTTGGGGAAAAAAAACCCAAAACACTGATTTTCTTAAAATCAGTTATATGCTGCAGAAGCACTTTGTTCAAGGAGCATCTTTTTTGGTTTATACAAGAATTACGCCTATTTAGGAAAATCATAGAAACAAGGTTCTCCCACTAAGAAATGTTAAAGAATTCAAACATTCTTCTTGGAGACAAGGTTCTCCATGCTATTAATTTTTTTGAGGCCTAAATAAAATGTAGAAATCATTCATTACTTAAATAATAGCATACGGTTACTATAAAGAAATAGATGCACACTTAAGACATACAACTCTTTTAGGTATCTGAAAAGTTACCTAAGCAGCTCATGTGTTTGAATTTACAGTTTTTCTTCCTCTAATTTCTTCCTCTATCACATTCTTATTTAGATTGCAAGTGCCTTGGAGCAAAAACGGTGTCTTTTATTTTATGCAAGGCTCTTAAAAAGACTTTATAATTACTGGTACAAGTAACAACATAAGTGCTGCTTTGATGAGAGTGTTCTGAAAAATTACACATGAAAACGCTGAATCTCACCTTCTTTTGGATAAGAAGGTTGAAGTTAAGCAGAAAATAAGAATAATTTCCCAAGGTGTATCACATTTTGAAGTAGGACTAAATGATTATGTTATTTCAGAAAAACAGCTATCGTTACCATATGCCCCAACTGAAATCAAGCAAGTGAAAAAATATAACATAAAATCCAAATATAAGCATAACACTTCATCCATAGGGTTTCATAATGTAAAATAAAATCCTGCTGTGTATACTTTTGAAAAATGGTTTTGTCTGATATTAAAGCTTTTTGTTTCCCACAGACTCTGTATGTAGTGTGAGTTCCCACAAATTACAGTATGAAATAAACACAGAATATTAACCAACTGATCTAACTTGGTAAAGCAAGCCAGTACCCTAATTGGAACAAGAGGGAGGAAAAGGTTGGAAGAAACATAACCACATTGACATCAGAAGTGTCTGTGGGATTTCCATTCCTGATTTTAATTACCAATAAAAGTAATTACACTAGTTAATAGCATCAATGTCCTAGTGAAAGCACCTGCAACCTATATATTAACAAACAATCAGAGTATATAATGTTGATAATAATTACTATTACTATGAATACATGAATATCAATTAAAGCATGATGTGAACAAATATCTGAGCTTTCAAAATAGCACCAACTTTGCCCAGTATCTGTAACAACAAGACAGTGTTTTCCCATTAGCTAAATGTTAGTAGTAAAAAACATAAGCATCTTTCATCTTCCTACACAATAAAACCGAGCACAACCACACAAATTTCCACCATTTCTTGACCTATTAAGACAGATCCCAAATATTCACTTCTCCTGAAAATGAATTAGGTGAACGATCTTATGTCTTTTCCCCAAAAGCTGTTTGTAGCCCTCCAAGATTCTCATTTCATATGCCAAACAGATTAAAAACCAAGGTACATAATTTTGGTCTTATGCACCTATTAGAAGTCACAAGACCTATTTCTCCTCCAAGCTGGACGTTGCCATATGGAACTTCCTGCATCTTCATTTATGTTCTAAATGTGGGATTTATTTTTGGAAAATCAAGTCTATCAATTGGTAAAAGCTGCCACCTACTGGTCACTAAAAATTATCTTACCCCATCAAAGTAAAGAAATACATCAATGCAGCCAACTGTACTGATACATGAAAAGAAAAATTCTTCCCCTACCTTAAAAAAAAAAAAAAAAAGAAAAAAAAAAGAAAGAAAAAATAAAAAAAGCAAGAACAAATGGTCATAAGAAGTAGTCTCAATGCCAAAGCTCATTTTAATCATCTGCTCTCATCCCTGGGGAATGAGAAGGCTGTAATTGCACAAACCTGCCAATAAAATCATCCCTTTTGCCAACATCTTTGTCCCACACGGTAATATCAATAATTCCACCTCGTTCTTCATAGAGATGAAAGTCAAACTGCTCTCTCCACTGAGGATTCAAAGTTTTTGGCACAATCTGAAAGGAGAGCAAAAAGAAAGTCATATTGCATTGCGTAGACATATGCTTTCTTGAACTGTGAATTTGATCATTAGAGTCTGTTCATGAGGTTTTTTTCCTTTGCAATACAAGTATCTTAGGTGGTGGGAATTAAAAAACAGTAATTAGAAAATACTGCTGGCCAGTTCCCTCATGCCTCTCAGACACAACAGCAACCTCCAAAATCCTGCAACCTGTCACCTTCAAAAGATTCCTGAACAAAGCATTTATCCTGGGAATGGATCCATTTTTCTATAGAATAATTATACCCTCTCTTAGGTGTCAGTTTGCTGCAAAGGTATGGGTCTGAGCCTAAAGGAAAACAAAGCACCTGCAATGACAAGGAGACGTTGACTGTATGTATTTGAACAGAAACAATTTTATCACCTTCTCTTTCCCCAGATGCAGTAATACTGGGAGAATGATGATACTACGGTTTACTTTTTATGCAATACTCTTATTTTTCAAAACTGTGTTTTACTTCCTTCCCTTCACAACTTGGATCAAAGTCTCTTTCTCAATCACTTTCGGTTCAGTTACTTCTGACAAAAGAAGTAACTTCAATGGAATTCAGTCCATGTACTTCTGACCACGCTTTGTGAAATGGAAAGATTGCAGATTTTTCTATCCTAATGCAAAAGCAGCAGTCACAGTAGTCACATCTGTCCTGAGCGAGAATGGAAACTGTCTGGTACCTTCCCTACGTAGTAATCGCTCCTTTCTGTATCTACCAGTTCCACTGGCTTGAAAAGAAAACCACATACACACACCCAAAAAAACCAAACCCAACAAATAAAAACCAAACCAAAACAAAACAAAAGCAACGAACAAAAAACAGAAAAATCAAAGAGGATTAAAAATGCTACGAAAATTTTAAAGAATGCTAAGCAAGTCTCCACAATAATTTTGTCCCTAAACAAATGTTTCTACCTCCTAAGCTCATGCAAGTAACAAGTGGTAGGACAAAAGGAAATGGTCTCAAGTTGTGCCAGGGCAGGTCTGAACTGGATATTAGGAAAAAATTCTTCATAGAAAGGGCTGCGGGGCATTGGAAGAGGCTGCCCAGGGCAGTGCTGGAGTCACCATCCCTGGAAGGGTTTAAGAAGCATTTAGACGAGGTTCTCAGGGACATGGGTTAGCGCCAGAGTCAAGTTATGGTTGGACTCGATGATCCTGAGGGTCTCTTCCAACTCAAATGATTCTACATATAACAAACTTTACTGAAACTTGCTGTAAGGACACACTGAGGCAAGTGGGAATAAAAGCATGACATTGATTGGAGAATAAGACCCTGTAAAAAATCCAAGAAGCTGCCTGCAACAAGACGTATAAAGGTGGGATCTGCTTATCAGAATTGTCCCACATCTCCCCCTAGCAAGAATGACCCATAATGGGAAAAAAACCCCAACACAGTATGGAAAACTCAGGTGTGTCTCTCAACCAGCCCTCATTTTCCAGTGCTACGTTCTTCAGTCTCTAGTCTCATTTTTATTTATAACAAAATAAGAAAAAACATCTAAACAAAGCTCCATGTGCCTTGGCAGCTAATTAATACACAATAAATCTCCATTGCTACTGTAATAAGTCACGCAAGCCAAAAACAGGAACAAGACATTTCAAATGTGGCCATTTAGGGCACAGCTAAAATTACCTTGCTCTTGTACTTCTGGTGCCCCAACCGGAACTTCACGTAAGGATCGCTGAGTCCATTTGCATCCATCGCCTTTAGTTCACGACCTTCTATTAAGGTTACACTGACAATCCCTCTCCATAGCTGAGATTTTCTGTGCAGGTCTGAGAGACGTAAGCTCTGGGTCTGAGATGTTAGGGAAATAAAAACATAGATTCCAGTTAAAACAATTCCCAAAACATCTCCCTGTGTTTTAGCGTTCAACATCATACAGCTATGAATGGAAAACAACCACGTTAAGCCATTTTGAAGTTACTTGACAGTACATATGCAAACCATATTACAAAGAATTACTTGGAGAGAAACAAAACAGTGACAAATACGCAAGTAATGTCATATACTGCTTCTGCAGAAGCAAGCAGAACAAATGCTACTTTAGGAAATGTTCAGAAAAAAAGTAGTTTTTTTTCCTGATTCGCTTCTCTCTGTGCTGATAGAACTAACAACATTATAAATGGATGTCACAAAGTCTCTTCTATTAGTAGCGTATGACTGAATGAACTTGAACAAACACTAAAACGTGAAAAAAAATGGAACTTCCATTCAAACAAAATAAAACCACCATGAAGAGTATGGACCAAGGAAAAATAAGTCAATAAACCCTCATGCACATGACTACAACCTCAGCCTATAAATGATGTGGTATTCTCAGAAACAGCAAGCAAAACTGAGTTAAATACCAACACTTCAGTTTTAGGGTTTCAGAACAAGATGTTGTGGAGCCTCTGATGGGAACCTGTGGATGGTGAACCCTCAGCTGCAGATTTTGGGGGTTGAAATGAAATTCACGTGCACTCAAATAAAACAGATGGCCACAGCATCCATCAGTGAACTTCTCCAAGGGTGGGAGAGTGGGATGTAAGATCAGCTCCAGTTTGCTCTGAGCTATAGGGATACAAAGCACCAGACTGGGAAAATCACCTGGGCACCCCAAGGTGGCAAACACATCCCAGGAGGATCAAGGTTGCCAAAGGCTCTCACTTTTATCCCAAAATTGCATTAGTTCAAGGTTACTGTGTCTAAAATCAGAACACTATGTACCTAAATAGTATTTAAACTCACAGATTATTCTTCCTAGGAATAAAAAAAAAGTGAGTCTACATGTATACTCAGCTGTAAAGATATCAAATATATGCATTTTATTTATTATCCAACATAGTTTCAGCAACAAGGTTCTGTGTGCTCAGCAACCCACCATATACGAAGAGTTGCGTGTTGATTTCATCATTTTGAACCCCTGGTACCTCTGTTAGAGGCTTTCTGTGCAAATTTTGTTCGAATCTTTCAGAGGACGGTTACAGCTGTGCAAGTGGGGCAGGAATTTTAGTTTATTACCCATAGAAGATTACAGAAAGCACACTGTGGTGTAATCACTGGATCATAATCTGGATGCACCCAACTCTGGAGAGAAGAGTTATACACAAGGACTGGGGTCACTGGGGTTGGAACAAACACAAGTAACACGCTTTTAGCAGTATTTCAGGTATCATATTGACATGTATTTACATTTTCTAATGGCTATTCATAGTACAGTTACTGGAAAGGTATTTCACTATATTTAATAAAGATTCCTCTTCCTGAATTGAAGGATTTAACTGCAGAGAAACTTCTCACAAATGTTTCTCTGAAGGAAACCAAGGAACTGCGGACTGGGAAGTGTAATAACCTTTAGCTTAACCTGCGTCGTGAACAGCAGTGGGACACCAGAAAGCAAAAACTCTACAAAAATTAAGGCACCAGTGAGAAACTCAGTTGCCAGAAGAGATTTTATTTACAATATGGGAACATTATTTAATTTCATAAATTTTTTCTTGGCAGAAATAGCTCTTCTTTGGGGGTATACAATCAACATTGTAAAGACTTGTGAAGAATTGGTAGGTGTTTGGGTTTTTTTCTTGTTCCAGTTTCTTAGAAAGTTCAGAGCAAAACACTGAATAGTAAATAACTAAAACTGACTATGCCCTGAACATAAGGTGATAATAAAGAAAGAAGAGACAAGGCACGTTCAGGAAGATATTTCATACTGTGATAGAAGCAGTGTTGGCAAACAATACACAATTGTTGGGGGTATTTTTAGGAGTTGGATGGGAATCCAAACAATTTTCAGGATTTTATCATACAAAGTAAGCATGACTTTGCATTCAGGGCTCTTTCAAAGTCAAGCTTAAGCACAACTGCACAGCTCTCCACTAATAACAAATGAGACAGTGAATCATGTAGAGAGTATACTTGATCTAAATTCCACATTTTCAACAGCTCTTCAAATAATTTGCTGCATTAGAGCAGCTGCCACCACATAAAACACGCTGATTTTTTATGACCGGTAGGGAGTTTCACCAGTGTGGGTAATTTATATACAAGGTGGCAAGATATGAACAACAAGGCTCAGAGCACAAAGTGACAGATGGGTTGGACAGGAGTTTACAAGAGCCAGGTAGAAACCCTGGAAACATGAATATTTGCTGGGGAAAGCCCTTTTTGGTCAGATCTCACATCTGCGACACACAAGGGCGCCTTGGCATGTTGACCAACAGTGAAACCACTTTTTTCTTGTTTCCAAGTGAGATTGAACAGCATCTGAACCAACATCTAAAACAAACTTTCCTTCCAGTCTAAGTCATCCTTATCCTTGGAAATTACAGACACTGACATAATCTCTAATTTCATAATTCATTCTTGTAGGAAGTAAAATAAATAAGAATGTTTAGACTTCAAGCCAAATTTGACAAAAAACTAATAGATGGAATAATAAGACTGATTTCAGATTTTAGAGTTCTTCCCTTGTGAATTTAATTTCATAGTGCAATACAGGTGCATAATTTTTAGGTACATTTTTAGATATTTAAGTAAACTTCTGCAATCCAGCCCACAGTAAGTTCGTTACAAAGCCAAAAGGGAAATGAGAGTTAAACAAATAAATGAGCGCAGATGTTTCCAAATTTCTCCTATGAAAGGATATTTCTGACGATTGATTCTTAAGTAACGTATTTCAGTCAAAAAGCAGGTAATGTGTCTGTCTTCACCCTTCTGCCCCAAACAGACAAATACAGGAAGAAACTGCACAGCTTTTGATTTCTCTGGGAATAGGTGGAAAGTTATATATTTCATAATATTCTGTCTGAAATTGGCCATACTGTCTTTATAATGCCACAATTGGGAAAGAAACAAGGTCAAGATCTCAGGCCATAACCAATGGTCATTAACATGTGATTATTATTCACAATCTTGTGAATTTATATGCAGGCATGGAGATTCACACTTGTCATGTTCTAAACTAAAAGAAAAGGGAGGGGAAACCCAAAGAAGTTGCAGCCTGCATACTATGAAGCTTTCTCTCTCTCTTTTGTCAAAAGGAAATTAAAATTATACTTCTGAAAAGGAGTTTTTCATGTCAAAGGACACTCAAGGCTGCCTGTAAAAGAAAAATTCTCATTTTTTTCATATCCATACACTGCTTTAATGCTTCTAATATAAACAGCATATAAACAGCATGCAAAACTAACATTTTCTTATATGATAAAACCAGCTTTCATTCATGTTTCACCTATTCTGTCTACATGTGGGGTACTGGGAGGACTAGTGATGCCAAGAGTGGAAGATCCGACACAGATGTGTTTCCTCTGTTAGATATGATTTATGTAGTTACCCAATAAAATGTCAGAGCTGAAAGCTGGTCTTACAACAAATTACTGGGTAACATTGCTGGATGGGGAAACAATTGGGCTTAGCCAGAATCTGAGAGTTGCCTCAGCTTCATCGAGACCTTGTTCTTGATGAGTGTATTCTTCGCCACAGCTTTACTGTGACTATCTTGAAAAGAAGAGATGCCTTTACTAAGTGATTTTGAAAATTCTGTAAGTATTTATCTTTGGGTGTCCAAGTGACCTTCGAAACTCTAGCCCACAATGAGCTGGAGAAACCCCATGATCTGTCATCACCTCTTCAAATGCAGCTATACGTCCTGCAGAGGAACCTCCATCCAAAAAAATGCTTTAAATGAAATTTCAATCAAGAAAATAGTGAAAGAATGTAGGAAGGAATGATACTCCTCTCCATTGCTGATCAGAGGACAGATGCACAAATACAGCAAAGTGAATCAAAGCTGGTGTTGCGAATGACTGCAGCAAACTCAAGTAAACATATTTCCCCTCCCCCAGTTTCCAGGATGCTTGCATGTCTTGGATAAAACATTTAAAATAAAGATGGAGAATGTCAATAGATACAGCTGCTAGTTCTATGTACCCTGTCCGTATGATGAAAAGATGGAGGGACAGCCATAGGGATTCACAACACTTCACTAGAAACGACACAAAGGATAACACCTTGCAGAAGACACCAATATGTACACAATGAGCAACAAAAATGCCTTCAATGGGATCATGATGATTTATTTTTAATGTTTGCTCATTGTGACTAAGCAAATTTTGTAAACTGATAATGAAATATGAGAAGATGAAAGAGCATTTACCTTCACTTTCAGTCAACTATATTTTATATTTTAGGACATTTTAATTCTCGGTGAAGCTAATCTAAATTACTGTAGTTGAGAAACTTATGCCGTATTACACTTGTTGTGTTTTCAATATGACTGCCATGTCAAATCTGGTATAGGATGTTGGCTCTAACAACTTGATATTGTCAGTGTAGGAGCAATCTACAATATTTGTAATAAGAGTTGATACTTTTGCGTAATTTCACGCATTTTTGGTGGTTTGCTAAATGCAGCAATTGTACATTCTACTTCAGTGCACTTGCTGGCCCCAGATGAGGTGTGTCACGATGGAGGTTGTGACTCTATTAAGCACTTGCCATGACATAGATTTTCTGGAAAAGGGTGGAAATATTGATATATATATACAAGAGAATGGAGTGCCGGCAGGAGTTGTCAGAGAGGCTGTGTCAGTGCAATCCCCACCTTCACCATCATCTTCCTCTTGGGAAGTGGAAGGGTCTCCTGAAGATGTTGTCACCACCCAGAGTGACCAGTGGCACCACAACCCCAGCGCTGACGTGAATGTGACACACGGGACAGCGGCCACCAAGATCTGATGGGACCTCCTGGTGCTTCCAGAAAACAACCCCACACTGAAATGCTGCTCTGAGTGCTAAACCTCTCAGCTGTTATCAAGCACATACAAGTAATGCAAATATAGACCTCACCAAATATTTGCATAATTTTTTAACCAGATGCCTAACAAACAATTGTATCTATTCTCACATTTTTTACCTCTATTCCATTATTTAGCAGCTTTCCATCAAGCACTATTTACAGCTGATAAGCTGACATCTAGAGCCTCATGGCTTACAAAAGCAAATATTTACTCAATCTTAGAAAGATTCTGCTTAAAAACCCAGATCAAGTAATTCTACCTTCTGTTCTGAAATTCCACACAATTTTTGTTGAAAGACGGAACCGTTTGCAAATTCTTTCAATTAAGAACCACCCCACAACTCTACACTTCTGCTGGTCTTTGCAATCCTTAGACCATGATTTGCTATTTCCAGTTTTATTCTCTACTCAGGGTATCTGATTCCAGTGGAAAGGTGTTTGTTTCAATTTTAAAACAGCACAAAAATGTTTCATTAAAATGTTGATGTTAGGAAAAGACAAAACAGGAAAGCCACATGAGATATTTTGAGTTGGGCATAAAAGCATCAGTTAGTGAGGCCATAGTTTTCAGCACTTTAGCTTGTGTAACTGGAACACACATGTTTTTAGAAAAACTTCTAAAATAAATTTTAAAACCAGCAATTAGTACCTGAAAGCATTACATTTTGCAACTTTTCTGTCTTTAAAGTGTCCATAAATTGCATTTTTCCTTTGAAAAGTATATGCAAAAAATTCCAAAGCTCAATTATCAAAAATAGTTATCTAAGCACAAATTAAAATCACTTTAATTCACTTGATTTAGACAGTAAATAAGCTCTTTTATCACCAATTATAATTAATCAGAAAGACCTTCTCAGGTATAACGTAGTTTTAGCCTCAGTTTATATATGACCTGTTGCAACCTGGACTAATGCGTCGTCATTTCTGGGAAGAAATTGGTTCCAATTGGTCAAAGTCACGTTGAAACAGCTCATCACGTATTAATAATGTAAATTAAAATTATTGTTATGTTTTAGTTTATTCCCAGTCCTAAACTTCTTATTGATAATAGGAAGCAGAATAGAGGTGTAAAAAAGAAGGTGACATCTTATGTTTTCCGCCAGATTTTACAGGAATACTGTGACTTTATAGGTCTTAGCAAATAGTTATTAAATAACTTTTCCCATACTGTGTTTGGCTAGAGACGCCAAATCACTTGTTCCCCTGCTTGTCCTTAAGTTAAAACACTCAAAGGGTTTTTCTGATGTTTTCTTAATGTAGCCACTTTAATGTGATCATGTTTGAAATCAGTTTAATGACAATTGTCCCACAGATGTGAAAAGGGCAAGAACAGACATTCAAATGAAAATAATTTTCAGTGAAATGAACAACATTTCTGACAGAGCTCTTTCTCAGTATGCTTTTGCTAAAAGGTACTGTCCTCATTAAAACACCTTCGCTTCAATAGTTACACAGGAAAACGTGAGCTAATCTCATTGCTTCGTGTAGAAATAGTGAATAAAGTCAGTAAGTATATTAATTAGTTCTCCAGAAGTGCAGGAGTGCCCAGAGAGTGCTGGTGAACGGGGCTGCATCCAGCTGACCAGTCACTAGTGGTGTCCCCAGGGGTCAGTGTCAGGTCCAGTCCTGTTCAACATCTTTATTGATGATTTAGATGAAGGGATTGAGACCATCATCAGCAAATTTGTCGATGACACCAAGTTGGGAGGGAGTGTGGAGCTGCTGGAAGGCAGGAGGGCTCTGCAGAGGGATCTGGATAGACTGGAAACATGGGCCGATTCCAATGGGATGAAGTTCAACAAGGCCAAGTGCCGGGTCCTGCACTTTGGCCACAACAACCCCCTGCAGCGCTCCAGGCTGGCACAGAGTGGCTGGAGAGCAGTCAGGCAGAAAGGGACCTGGGGGGACTAACGGACAGGAAGCTCAACATGAGCCAACAGTGTGCCCAGGTGGCCAAGAAGGCCAATGGTGTCCTGTCCTGTACCCAAACCAGCGTGGTCAGCAGGACAAGGGCAGTGATCCTTCCCCTGTGCTCTGCACTGGGGAGGCCACACCTGGAGTGTTGTGTTCAGTTCTGGGCCCCTCAGCTCAGGAAAGAGATTGAAGTGCTGGAGCGGGTCCAGAGAAGAGCAACAAGACTGGGGAAGGGACTTGAGCACAAGACCCATGGGGAGAGGCTGAGGGAGCTGGGCTTGTTCAGTCTGGAGAAGAGGAGGCTTAGAGCTGAGCTCAGCACTCTCTAGAACGACCTGAAGGGCAGTTCTAGCCAGGGGGGATTGGGCTCTTCTCCCAGGCAGTCAGCAATAGGACAAGGGGGCAGGGGCTTCAGCTCTGCCAGGGGAAATTGAGGCTGGAGATTAGAAAGCAATTCTGTGCAGAGAGAGTGGTCAGCATTGGAATGGCTGCCCAGGGAGGTGCTGGACTCACCGGCCCTGGAGGTTTGTAAACTGAGACTGGACATGGCACTTAGTACCATGATCTAGTAAATTGACTGGAGTTGGACCAAAGGCTGGACTTGATGATCTCTGAGGGCTTTTCCAACACAGTCGATTCTGTGATTTGTTGAAATAAACGATTTATTTGAAATAGCACCTCACTCATCCTGTGGCTGAGCTGGTCAAAAATTTTCAAGATAACTTACCATCAGGAAACGCTGTTCAGAGAAAATCAAACCTCTGTGTGAGAACATGACGATTTCATCAGAGCTTTTTAAAAACAACGAGATGAACAACTTGGTCAACCAGTATTACGGCTATTGGTTACCCATCTTCCCCACAAGTATCTACAGGGTTATTAACCTAACACAGCGACTACTGGGGTTAATGTCCAACTCCACAACCAGGAGGACAACTGTTGCCTACAAGGCAGCAGATGTAATTAATACTAGACAGAGCTTGATTGCTCCCATACTCCTCTTTGGTAAAGTAAGAAGAAAGGGAAGACGTTGACAACTGATCAAACCAACCTTAATTTCCAAACGTTTTCTGCCCTGGAAAGCTTAGAAGATGACAACTCAGGTCCTGTGCCTTCCTCTCAATTACTGTGTTAAAACCCGATATTTGCTGCCTTGATTGGCATGATGTATGTGCCCTATATAAACCACCAGAACTTTTTAGCAGGTATCGGACCTCAGTGCTCTCATTTTAGACCGTTCGCTTCATTGTCCTACAGGACTATGAACACAACGATGCTTACAAAGGTTCTCAGATGAAACCAAAATACATTTTCCTGTCATGTTTCTCTGCGAATGGCCAGTGAATCCGCATTGTGTGGAAACTGTTATGGCGGAAGTGGGGCTCAACCCACCAGGCTTGTTAACTTCTCCCATGTCCTCACTATTCATTCTGGCCGATTTTCTGCTCACAGTAGAACTTCATTCTGAATACCACTGGTGTTGTTCCCTCTTGTGTGCTCCTAATTGTTAGTATTTGAGCACCCAAAACTTTCCTCTGAATTACATATATATATATACACACACACATATATATTTCAAAGGATCATTTTTTTCAGACTTACTCTAAAATGTGTGCCTCAATTGTGCCAAAATCACTGTAATAAAACATATCCATCTATGTTGTGGGAAGAAATTAGCCTAATTTGCACCATGGGAGATACTGTTAGACAAACAAAACAACAAAACAGCCTTTAATGGAAATGATTGTTTAGCACTGGAACCAACTCTCTATGGAGGTTGTAGAATATCCATCACTGCAAATTTTTAATGACAGGTTAAAACAAACACCTGTCAAACACAATTTAGCTGTCATTGTTCCCACCTTAGGGCAGGAAGACAAGTTTTTCAGGTTGTTAATCCTATTTTCTGTCTTTTTCACACCTACACTGTGCACAGGTAGATTTTTAAATATCCCAGACACCCGAAATCCTGGGAAGTGATGTTCGATCTGCCCACCAACACTACCTGCCTCACCATCAGCCTCCCCTTCCAGACACATTCCTGTTATCTCCTGAAATTCATTATCTTATATTTTTTTGCCTCCATTTTTCCCACTCAGCACAGGGAGGGAAAGCTTTCAAAGTGAGCTCTGCCTGCATTACCCTGGATGCAAAAGAAACTTCTGCCCACTCTGTATAGACTGAAATGTTGTTTGAGAAACAGCATCCAAACAAAGGCTTCTGCTGAAGATAATGCAAAAAATTAAGTATCAAATGCAGGAAGAATTACTCGACAACTCAACAAACAAAACCAACCAAACAACGGCTGTGCTTTTTTTTCTTCTTTAATGTACGCAGGCTCCTGCCTTCCTCATTTCCACCTATAATCAAGGGAAAGTTTTGATTTTCACTGGAAAATGTATTTGTCAGTGCTGAATTATAATTGCAGCTTCATTGACCCCAGGTTTGGCATTTATGATTTTGATTTTGAAGTTAAACACCACTTCACATTGAAAAGTGCTAGAAGCAGTAAGATTTTCATCTTTTAAAAATGATAGTAGCGAAGGCACAGCAAAATAACGGAATTTCACCATTAGAAGCTAGGAGAGGAATGAGGAGGAAGTACTTAATTGAAGAGAACACGATTTTTTACGTGAGAAAATTGGTGCATTTAAACAGTCTCTTTACTTTGCTATCAGCTTTAGGTTTAATAACAGAAAATTTTAAATACAGAAAATTTTAAGGGTTTTTTTTTTTTTACAATTATTTTTGACAGCTTGCACTGAGCAAAAACAGTGAGGAGAAAGAGAGCAACACATGCATTTATAACTGTTTCATGCTGCCAACATTTTAATAGGCAGCCTCCCCATACTCTTTCCTCAGCTATTGACGAAGTCTCCATGCTGCAGAGAATCAGCAAGAAGTCAGAACTGATTTCATTGTTGTTGTTTTCATAACCAGAGTAAAAAAGAGAAAACAACGCTTACCAATTTGTCTATGCCGGCTCGTGCTGGAAATGGCAAAGCTTTATTTCTCATCACAGTTTGCACCTCAAGGATTTTGTAAGGGGAATCACTTCAGCAATTAGCACTATTTATCTCACTGTCATAGGCAGTGCTCGCTGTTAGTAATAAATTGTTCGCTATTAGTAATAAATATTTCACTATTAATAATATACTACCTCTCCTGCAAACTTGGACTTTTCTGTGCTCCTTTTATACATGGACTACAAGAACTGTTTTACCAAATCAGATCTGGTACCCAGGCAGTTTAGAAAGTGGGAGAGAAGCGGGTAGATTGTTTCTCTCAACCCAAAGAATGAGAGACATCAGGAAAGTCTACAGAAGAATTAACGCAAAAAGAGAAAACGGTGGTGGATGTGGAGAACCACACGAGCAGAATGGGTCAGATCCACAGGCAGAAAGTCATTTTGCACAGGTCAAAGTTTTTCAAATGGTTTTTTAAAAAAGAAAATGAGGCTAAAAAAATAGCCATTGTTTGATTTAAATAAATGACTGACTGCTCAGACCCCACAAGTGCTGTCTTTTTGCTGCATGGGTTGCCTGCTAACCCACAGAATATCTAACAAACTGAACTCCAAAGCACAGGAATGGAGGCACGGGCACACGGAGGTTATGAAGCAAAGAGCTTGGACCATAAGAAAAGTGCAAGAAACTTGGAATAATCCACTTCCACCTTTACTTCGGGTGTGACGGATCTTAGTGCAGAGGTGGTGGTAGAAATGGAGCTGCTTCCCCTCCTGGACCATGCAGCAAACAGCTCATCATCACTGGTTTGCTTTAATTAAACAACCAGTTTGAAATCAAATGCAAATTGTGACTTCCCAGCAGAAGGTGTTTTTTTGTTTTGTTTTGTTTTAGTTAGTTAGTGAGTTAGTTAGTTAGTTAGTTAGTTAGTTAGTTAGTTAGTTAGTTAGTTAGTTAGTTAGTTAGTTAGTTAGTTAGTTTGCTTGTTTGTTTGTTTGTTTTTAAATAGCCCTCAGGGAGTCTCCTGCCACTGAGGACAGGAGGTTTGAGTTTCCTCTTCAAAGAACAAGGACATAAACACTCTGACTTCAAAATTGCTTGAATTTGATTTTTGATACATTCAGTGAAAGATGAGTATTCCCTCTAACCCAGACAGCACGAGCAGTGATCTGTCTCCCATGAATTTCGATGAAGAGTATGTCTGGCATGAAACAAACACGACAGGGAGAAGTAAAAACAGCAACGGAAGAAAAAAACCTAACAACGAAAGCAAAAGTGGTGTCGCATTTTTGCAGCGCTGCTAACAGATGTTTACAATACTGGTGTGTTTGGAAACATTGTTTACACACAAAATAGATAGAATGCACAGCTGCATTGAACTGAGTATTTCATGAGACCATAACTTCATCATTAGGGTGCATAGGGGGAGCAATATTTGGAGTAAAGGCTCAGAATTTGTGTTTGCAAGTACATGGATACCATAACAGAGAATATCAGTTACTGTTCTTTTCACATCTACAATACACACCCAAGGAAATATGTGCAGGCAACGCAGTTCATGAACACGAGCAATGCCAACATGTCTACTATTGATATCCGAATGTCAGGTTGCGTATGTAACAGAACAGGTAGGCTTCAAATACACAAACTTTAATAAGTAAAATATACTGTCATGAACTGTACAATCAAATTCATTTACTGGAAGTGCCATTGTGAAGACTCTAGCAAGCTAAAAAAAGCAGGTTTAGGAAATCTTATAATGATATCTCTAAAAAATTCTAGTATTCTGTGTTTTCTCAGCTCTCAGCAGTGCAAGACACTTCCTGAACAAGAATCCCATGTAGAGCACTTTATTATCTAATAGCATTAAGCTCCTGTTTCTAGGCATTTTTTAAAATCTGCAAATGATGTCTTATTTAATATCAATCACTCTGCACATCAGAGAACAGCAATTTTTTGAAGGAATTCTTCATGAAAAATAGGTTTTAAAATTTGTTTTCCTGACAGCAGATCAAATATTCGGAACTCTGGAACAGCCCCACAAGGCAAATGAGCTCCTGTGGTTTATCTGAGATACTTCTGTGTATAAATCACATGTAACAGCACATGTAAGGTGTAGTACGTGCATTATATCTCTAGGTAAAATTATTACTTCAGCTGAGATAAATGTAGAGAAAAGCAATATTTAAATTAATACATTTGCTACTTGCCAAATCTTTTGATATGCCCCTTTGCAAAAATGGCAACTGTTGAATGAAATGTTATTAAATGAATGTAACAAAGGAGAACATAGATGAATAATTCTCTTGAACAGCTGTGAAGAATTCCCAACTATTTTGTTGTGCCATTTGCTCAGGATTATTGAAGCTCACACTTCTGTCAATTTGGAATTTGAAGTATCAGAAAGTTGTTAATAAACTCGTTCTACAAATTGTCGTTTAATATATTCAGGACATCGGGAGTTAACGCGTCACTTTCATGATGTGAAACAGCCGTGCCCTTCACCACCCTTGCAGAATTTTGAGCAAATTAGGTATTTCAGGAAAAGTTACATGAATGAATCAAAATGCTGCATATCATCATCACTTCAGCAAGCACCTTTGCTTCACAGATTTCAAGAAGAAAATAGAGTCTGAGGACTGTTCTGCACCGCACAAACAAACTGTGTGAAAACCCATCCGTAAGTCAAGAATCATGAACCCTCCTCTTTTTTTTCTAAACATTAAAAATACTGTGCAAATATTTATCAGTGTGCACTATGTACAAATTATACCATGTAGTTTAACAGCCTTCAATTTAAATTTGTGCATCAGTACGCTAGAAAAGTAAATCACTTTACAAAGTAGGTGAGATCACTCCATAAAGTTATTTCATTTTTCCCACGTTAACACCTTTACATGATAATATCTCAAAAAAACCCCACACCAGACCTACCAAGACTGGAAAAAAATTTAATTCTGTTCTTTAACTATGCAAATAATAAGAAGGCTTACAACTTGGAAGCAGCATTAGGCAAGATGGGCCAGAAAACTACTCAGAAACTATATACATTTTCTTTCTCTGTATACGCCAAGCCACCAGGGAAATGAGTCTTTGAGAAGCATCGCTGTGAAAACCTCCAAGCACAAAACCCCCATCAGAAAGAGGGGTAAATAACAGGAAAATTAAAAGTTACCTTTTGGCGTGAAATTATTAAGAAGGTTTAAGGAAACCATTTATGCATGAGAAATTAAAGTCTTTAGAAAAACAATCCGGATGTTTGACACTTACATGAAGCTGATGACTTCAAGATAGGCTAAAATGTTGTGACAAAGTGTGAGGTGTAATGATCACAATGAAAGCTCGACCATTTCATGATTTTGATTTGATGGAACACAAAACAATGTTGTTAAAACACAATCTGAAGGAGAATTAATCCTGTGCCACAGAGTTCCAGTCCTACATGGCATGTTTGGTTAAAAAAAAGAAAAAAACACAACAAAATAAAAAGGTAGAAGACCACATGCTAAAAGTTACCTTACTTGATCTTTTCCAACTCTTCCTCATTAGCATTGTCTGAAAATAAAATAGAGCATTTTAATTACCTTTTCTCTGCAATACAGAAAAGGAGGGCAATGTCTCCAGTGGACAACCCACACGGAACCAGCACTACGAGTGAAGCAGCGACAACAACAGTTGTACCCAGGTATAATTGTTCTTTTTTTTTTACTTTTTTTTTTTGGTGGCTTTGTTTTTTGTGTGTGGTTTGTGGTTGTTTTTGTTTTGTTTTGTTTTGCTTTTGTTTGTTTGGGTTTTTTTTAGAACAAAGAATTAGATAAGCAGATGAAAAAATGAATGTGCTATCAGTGATAGTGACTTCAATTTTGACCGATACTTCAATGATAGGATTTTTTTTAATATTAATTTACTCCAATTTTTCGGAACACAAGCGTTCAGATCACCGGTGTAGCCATATAAAGAGAAATCCTGCATGAGGTTCCTTGGACAACATGCATCTATTACTAAATCCCTAAGGTTATCGCTGCTAATGAGTTTCACAGCAAAATAGCTGTTTGGTTTGATAACTGTGCACTTTGGATGGAAAAAAATCTGTACTTTGAGTCTGTAAAGAACCCCAAACACAGGTGATTTGCCCCATTACCTAAATAACCTGAAAAACCTCAACACTGCTATAGACAATGCTCTGACATGCCGGGGTATCCACAGACACAGATTCTTAATAATTAAATAAAAGAGACATGCTGGTCAAGACAGAGGAGGACAATTTGCACAACAGTTCGCTTAAAGCACTTTTGTGGAAATGTGGAGAAATTGATTTATAAAGTCTAAAAACATTTAGCAGCCTGTTGTTGCCACTGAGCAAGAATAAATCAAAGGCCATTAATTGTATGAAAAACAAATATCATATTCGGTTTTTATTAACCATTGCAAACCACTTTCTTTTTCAGACAACGGATATGAATTTTGAAATGCAACATTTTCCTTGCGAAGCCCTAAAAGTATTGTTTGGGGAAATAAGGGAAAAAATGTGTAGGGTTTATATTATTGAAATATCCAGAAATTCAACAAATAGATGCATTTTTGGGGGAAGAAAAAAAAATCAGCTGCTGAGGGAAATTTTTAAGTGGCTATGGACAGTTAAAGCCTAAAGGCTGTACGATAAGTTTATGATAATTTTAGCACTGTGGCTTAGGAAAATATATGTGGATACTAATCAATTTATAAAGTTGGAGAAAGCCATTTAACTCATTTAACACACATACAAGCCAGAGTACAAACTCAGCTCCACTTTGGGCAAGGAGGAGGATATGGCCAACAGCTGAATTAACCACATATCAAATATTATTTCAACTTTTTCCAGTTTAATTTGAGCAGCAGCTACAGAAACGTATGGCCATACTTGTTGAGTGCATGAGCATCACCAGCAGGATAAACTGATGCCATCATCACCATCTTTAGAAGCCAAGAAAACAAATGTATAGCGCAGGGCTGAGTAGGATGGATGATCTACATGGAGCTTTTCAGTCCGAAAATATTCCATGCCCTGAGTCCGTCTCTGTCATTCTTCTTTTCTACGATGCTATTAATTACCCCTCTGGCAAGTTTAAGAAAAAAATAATAATTGCATTATAAGGTTTAAGATAGGAAGAAAATCGAAAGCATATTAAAGTAGTTAATAGTTTCATATTAAGCAAAAATAAAAAAAATTCAGCATAATTTGGGAGAAATTATTTAAGGGAAAAAAACAATGCCGTGAATTTCATTCTCATTAAATAACAAGTTCCAAGTAGCACTCATATGTTCCATTTTCCATTTTCTATGATACTTAGGCTGCTGGCGGTGATGTAACAGTCGTCCCCAATCTCTGCTGGCCCCCATACAACGGTTCTTATCAAGTTACCAATTTTTCGTGTAGGGGGCGAAATCTTTGCCCTGAACTCTGCAGGGGAAAGAGCCAGAAAAACCCACGTACCCCACGGCATGCACACAAAACCTGCAGACACCGCGTACACGTTTTTAATCAGCACGTGTGCAATTACATGCGGCACACGGGCATGCTCAGCACCACGGGTTTCCACAGGGAAATATTAATAGAACGCTGTTGGAATAAAACAAGAGCATGTCTGAGGAAAAAAATCAAGTCATTGCTAGTTCTGACTTCTTTTAAAGTGGT
Source organism: Patagioenas fasciata (assembly GCF_037038585.1). Taxonomy (NCBI): domain Eukaryota; kingdom Metazoa; phylum Chordata; class Aves; order Columbiformes; family Columbidae; genus Patagioenas; species Patagioenas fasciata. The sequence goes on along the minus strand of NC_092560.1, from coordinate 1,389,474 downwards.
CATCAAAAGCAGAAATTAATGACAAATACAGAAAATACACCATAAACACGTTATTTTTTAAAAGAAGAGTTAAAAATGACAACAGTTTTTAGAGCTCATGGTTTTTAACATTTTTATATACACATACTTTTCCCATATTGATTTATTTAACATCTTTTTAGTTTACACTAACTATCTAAGCTATCTCTCAAAGCGTAATAATAAAAATGCTTCATTAATGTAAAGGACAAATATTATTTACCGTACGAAGCAATTGAATTATTTGAACTAGTGCTATTGCAACTTAATTGTGTTAGGCTGGAAATAGGTTGTACTTTTCATAAACACTAAAGACATTCTTATTTTTACAGTTGTACTAGAATAATTCATTCATTGTTTTTCATTTGCAATTTATGATTGTTCAAAAATCAGAACAAATCATATTGCCTTCAGTTGCCAAATCTCAGAAGAATAGGACTTCTGTTCATGGACATATTTTGAATATTAAAGAACTTTACTTTAAAATTTCACATTTTTATGCCTTTAGAGCAAGCACTAGGTTATGAAAGGCAAAGATACTTATATACAAGATTTGCTAGAAATCTTGTTTTGTTCACCTGACCACATGCTGATACTAATATTCAATGATAAGCACAGGCTACTCATGCATTTTCTTCCAATAATATGCACCATGAAAATCAAATAGTGTGTTCTTAATTGAAAAACTACTAAACCAAACCTCCTTTAATTGAAACCACATCCAATATGCTGCTACTGGAAAAACACAAATTGTAAACTATTTAAGCCCTGTTTCTCGCAATCGAACAGGGCTGAAAGAGAAAATGCTCCCCTCTCCTAGTCTGTTACCTAATTTAAAATATGGTTATACATACATTTGTGTATGTTAATATTCTGAATTGATATCTGAATCCAAAAACGTAATCTGTTTTGATCCTAGGAAACAGGACCTTCCAGCTATAAATCCTAAAGAACATCTCATTGGTCAGCACACAGAAAATCTGCATTTCATCAGAATTTCTTTCGGAAAGAGAAGGAAGAGAATTCTCCTGTGTGTATTGAGTTCTCTTGCCTCTTTGCACACCTCAGTGCTTCACAAAAGACAGTTTCACCTGAACCAAAATAAACTACTACTCTGTCAAGTTGACCGCTTATTTTTTAAACCATAGGTAATGACACCTCTCTCAGAGACAGGCGGCAATATACAACATGGCCCCCAATTTTGTACCGTTTAACTCCAAACTTCCAGCTGGAGTAACTCAGCGCACACATTTCTCACGTGGTGCGGCAGGATGCATCTCCTGAAATGCACTGCTGCATTATTTTGATACACCGGTAAAACACTTTGCTACACGACCTGTCCTCCATCTTCACAAATGCACTGTCAAAAGAATTTATCTGCACATCAATGCACAATCCCCAAAATGCTCTCAGTCGCCTCAATTAGGGCAGTGAAAGGATCTTCTTGGAAGGTCTAATCAGCATTAAAAAACCTAGTGAATGAGACATCATGAACAACAAGCCTTGCTCAACAGGGCTGGGTCCAGATTATGGCTACAGAGCTGCCTAAAATACAGAATCAGACACAAAACTCCTTCCATGGCTCCATGGGAAAGCTACGACTTCTGACGTTGAAGTTATTCCTTTGTTTTTATTTCCCCAATGATCTTAATAAACACTCTAAGTACCTGGAATTAAAGTACCTGAAATTTAAGTACTAGTACTTCATTTCCAAGCACTTCAGCTTGATGATTTAACAATTTTACACTGTTTATGTGTGACAACACACGCAAATAATTCAGAATTATCACCTGAACAAATTAAAACTTATTCAGAAGAAAACACAGTTCTGAAATGTAGGATATATAGGGATATCATACCTATGGGATTTAAGAAAATTTGCAAAGACAGGAAAAAATGCACGTGTTGTGAGGGGACAGTGTTTGTATGACTTCTGTGCAGCCCATTTAAAGCATATTTAAAGGTGCTCACAGGTTTTTATCTACAGATTTTTGAGTATAGTATTAGAATTATTACTTGTCTGTAGACAATAGAAGGGAAGGGAAGCAGTAATCAGTCAAACAGCGCGCTATACAGATTGGGAATGTAGGAGTTGCTTTAACTACTACTTTACATGGTGCATATTTCCAGAGTGGAGAAGAATAAGCCTCGATTGCCTAATATAACTTTTGAAATTGTATTGATCTCAGTCATACTAAATTCAATAAATATTATTCTCATTATTACAAAATCTTTTAAAAATAACCAAGTATGACAGTCTAATTAGAGCAACACATTTTGTAATATATCTATTTCTTAGAGAGAAAATAAAATCTAATAAATAAATGAGTACATGTGATGACTGAATAAAACTGCACCTTGACTTTTTAAACCTGTGACACATTCATACACAGCAACCCAATATTAATTTTGTAGATCGCTTTCCCTGCATTGTGACACAAATTCTCTGACTTTACTGCAACTTCATTAAAAGATCTCTGCGCTGAGATCCATATCTTGGGAAGGCTGATTTCTAAGAATAAATCTGAAACTTCAGATTAGAAATCAGAATCTTAATCTAAATCTCAGGCATTTTCGGAATGAAGTTCCATATAACAACAGTTTGAATGGGAAGAAAAATTGGCCACTTGAGCTAAACTAAAGGGTTAGCTTCCAAAATAGAAAGGTAATGATGAAATGCATAAGACTACAAAAACAGTTCTTCCTCCTATTAGAACCAGTCAGCTAGTTATAAAACAAATCGCTGCCCAGCAAGTCTCTGGCACTCCCAGTACTTTTTGATTACTCAGAAATGCTGGTCTTACCCAAATACGCACCAAAAAAAAGTCCTAGAATGAAATATTTTCAGTTTATGCAATAAAAATATTTGTGGTGCAAATTTACAAGATAGTATTTTGAGTTGTCTGGACAAACATACTGCAGAAAGAAAGAAAAATGCACTGTTTAAATAAGCTTCCTGTGCATTACTTTCGTTTTCCTCCAATGCCCTGAATAAAATTAACAGATGAGAAACCTATCTTCAAAACTCCACACCTCTGTCATAATAAAACATCTAGCTCCAATAACTGACTTACTAGGCTATTTAATAACAGCTAGGAGAAAGTGGAAGTAGAACAATATTACAACCCGCAAACATTCCTCAGGTGTGAAACAGGATGATGTGCCCCACTGCAGCATACACAAACATATATGCTCTTAAGAAATATATATAGTTGATCATATCCATGGAAAATTTCATCATATTAATACTTTTCTCTTGGCCTATCTGAATTCAAAGGAATACGCGTTATTTTATGACCTCTGAGCAAGATGTCATCTCTCTTATTTCTGCATAGTTGCAGTACCACTGCTTGAGTCAAAAGTCAACCGACAAACAACTCATAAAATGCATTCGACTAGAGATAGAATTTATCACAATTAACATGATCTAGAAAATCTGAAACTATTTTCACTTACAACAAAGAACCTCAGAAAACTAAGACTGATGGAAGAATTACAAGTGTAGAAACCCGCACAATTCTGTAATTGAAACCTGGTCATAAAATTAAAAACTATCAAATAACACTTCATCACTAGATGCCAAAAAGTAGAAATACTACCTCTCTTCCAGTTTCTTGATTTTCAGTGTGGAATAAAATTCAAATGCTCTTATCAAGAGGTGGCAGCACTAGGTCCAAAATTCTTCAACAGTGGTTTATTGATATTTTTCCACATTAATCAGCGCCACTCACCTGCAACTGACTTTATCTGAAACTGCCAAACAACTCTGTTTCATTTGGGTCCATCAGTGTTATCTCAGGGAGGGTCCACTTCAGGTGAAATATGCTGTACTATACCAGAAACGCTGTTCAATGTTATTTTAAGAACGTGGAATACCACATGAACCTCAGAACGTGTGATTTACTCTTGTGCTTTAAGTCACCCAGCCACAGAACAGAGTGATGACATATCAAAATATTTAAAATTACCGCTTCTCGCTGTTCTTCTCTAGGAGCCAGCAGAACTGACAATAATATACTTCCCAGATCATGGTCAGGGTAATGAGGATCCTTCAGTCTCAAGGTAACATCTGTTTGCCTAGGAGGCAAAGATATATGCATTTATTTTTATTTCAGGCTCTCAGATAATGAAATTTCTGAATTATGAGAATTAAAGGTATCTGCATTTACATGCAACTATTTGAAAACTGTGTCACAAATTTATCCTAGTTCTGCTTCTAAGTACTGCAGTCTAAACACTCATAAATAGATAAGAAATACTGTTAATCTGTATTAAGTACTTAAATGTACTGAATTAATCAAATCTGAACTGTAGTATTAATGGATTAAGAAACACAAAAAGAAGTTAAACAGTATGTGGTAATGCTATGAATGAAAATAATGTAAAAACAAGATTAAAAGAGTTATAAAGCTAACCTCTCCATAGACACTGTAAGGAACATTCTGCATGATCAGCTAATATATTAGCATTCATATTACAGCAATTCCCTAAACATAAGTGTTTTTCCTCAGCTAGGTTTATGTACTGTAGGTTTATATAATTATTTTCCAGCACAATGTTCTATTTGCACTTCCACAAACATGGAACTAGCAGACAAATTATTACTCTGTAAACTTGTTTGTGCTATACCTGTTCAATTCCAATGAAGTGAGATCCAAAAATGCCGAACCAATGAAGTCATCTTGAAGTCCAAAGTCATAGTCAAAGACCTAAGATGAACACAAGGTAAGTGCATTTTTCAGTATTGGATTTTTAATTTTTTAAAAAATATATTTTCTTGCTTTATGAATGGTTCTTGAAACCAACCGCATGTTCCTCACATGTCAAACCGGGACTATCAGAGAGTAACCTGCGACTTTCTGGCAGTTTGGAACCGCTTACGTAATAATCAGTTTTATAAAAATGATTAAAGAATCTCTATAAACATAGGCACTAACAGAAGGAAGACGAAAAGAATAACTGAAATTAAGCAGAATTATTGATTCGCTATACATTAATTGGTAACTTTAGCAAACGTGCAAAATTCAAGGAAAAGGGTGGGACATGATTATGAGAAGTGCGTTAATACAGCATTTTCGTCAGTATTAAGAATGATAAAATTTTAGGTTTTGTAGGCTGTATAGGTTTCTAGGGTTTCAAAATATTATAACCTAAGACAGAAACTTAATGGATATGTGTAAGGAAATAGTGATTACTCTGCTATGAGTATACTGCCTGGTAATTTGCCACCTGAAAGAGAAAGTATTCAGACAAATTCACTGACTCTGTGGCAACTATGTGGAAGAGTATCAATAATTCCAGATGAATGCCTTCCCAAGTCAGAAGGAGGAACAAAAACCAAATTAGGGACAGCTCTTGGAAAGAAATAAACAAAAAAGGTGGTGAGCAACACAAGAAAATTTGTGACAAAAAATTACAAAAATAAAAATGGGGAAATGTCAATTATCAAAATCAAACTTTCTAGGTAAGCTGAATTTTCTTGGCAAATATTGTCACTAGAATTTCTGAGGACCAGAATATAACTTCAGGTTTAAGTAAGAGTGAAGCTTGTGAGAAAGTAATGATAACATTTAACTGAGATGTGACAGACCTAGGCTCAAGGTCTTCAATTTTTATATCTAATCTATCACAGTTAAAACTGTTCATCTTCCAAAAATACTTTAATATGGACTGGGCTAAGGCAGCAGTAACAGAAACCCCACAACCCAATGTTTACAGCATTGTGGGACTCAAACGGTTGAATGCAAGTATTTGAGTTCAACTGCCATATGCATTAATCTACTTCAGAGGGTACTTCCATTGTTTTCTCTGTCTGAAATCCATTCTAGTGAGTATAGAAAACAAATGATGACATCTTAGTTCATATTGAAAAATAGAATTGTTTTCTCTCCCTACAAATTATCGAGGTGAAAACGTCAAATAAATATTTTCAGCTGACTTGGTGCAGATGACACATGTGAGGGATGGGATCCACCTGGACAAGCTGGAGAGGTTGGCTCATGTGAACACCATGAGGTTCAACAAGGCCGAGTGCCAGGTCCTGCCCCTGGTGGGACACCCCCGGTATCGGTCCCGGCTGGGGTGCAGGATGCAGAGCAGCCCCAGGAGAAGGACTTGGGGCACTGGGCTGAGAGATCGGCCATGAGCGGCCATGTGCGCTCGCAGCCCAGGAGCAAATGGTGCCCTGGGCTGCATCCCCAGCCCCGTGGGCAGCAGTTTTGGGGGATCCTGCCCCTCTGCTCCGCTCTGGTGAGACCCCCCTGCCGTGCTGGGCCAGCTCGGGGTCCTCAGCACAGGACACACATGGAGCTGCTGGAGAGGGGCCAGAGGAGCCCCAGGAATGACCCGAGGCTGGAACAGCTCTGCTGGGGACAGGTGAGAGAGTTTGGGTGTTCAGCTGGGGAAGAGAAGCTCCAGGACACCTCAGTGCACCTTTCAGTGCTTAAAAGGGGCCCATGAGAAAGATGGGACAGACTTTAGAGCAGGGCCTGTTGTGACAGGACAAGGGGTGATGGTTTAAACTAAAGGAGGGAGATTCAGGCCGGACATGAGGAAGGAATTGTTGTCCTGAGGGTGGTGAGAGCCTGGCCCAGGTACCCAGAGAGGTGGTGGATGAACCATCCCTGGAGACATCCCAGGCCAGGCTGGACGGGCTCTGAGCACCCTGAGCTGGTGAAGATGTCCCTGTCATGGCAGGGGGCTGGGGAGCTGGGGAGATCCCTTCAACACAAACTATTCCATGATTCTGTGACTCTATGATACTACAATTTAACTGTGTCTTAGAATATGTGAACAAGCTACAAAACCTGAAATATTTTACGCAGTGCATTCAGAATACAAATACAGATAGAGATTACACCACTTAACACACTCTTTCTAGGAAAAAAACCCACACAAATACACAAACCTATTCCCTTGTGATCCTACTACAGGGTTGATATTTGGCATGAATGAAACAGGTAGCTATATTGTAAGTGTCCTTCTTTGAATCTGCTTATTTCTATCACAGGGTTGGGCACATGTTCATTCATTATGAGGCACCAAGTTTAATATGGGCAGGAAAAGGCCAATTGAGAATTATAATTAACATGTTTTTCTAACTGTGAAAGCTTTACTTGTGCAGAATACATGCAACATGGTATAGATCAATATTTAAAGGCTAAAAAAAATTCTACAATTCCATATTTCAGTTTAAAATTTTGTCATCTATGTGAGATCAAGGTTGATGCTGATCTGAAGCATTGTATCGTTTCAAATCAACTAAAAGGATTACGTAGGTAAGACTTCAGTTTCCAGTCTTTCTCAAAGTATTTTTGACCTATGTATATTCTAATAAGAATCCTAAGATTACATTTTTCCTATGATATTCCTATAATTTAGAACACATATCTACTTTATTTTACACAATTAAGTATCACTTTTGGGTGTGGATTGCCATAAACTACTGGGGCCAGAAAAGTGCCTTTCCATTTCATGCCTATAAAATAATGATCACATTTTTTGTAATGTCCATTCCAATACTAAGAAGTACTAGTGGCACTGCTGCTAATTACTCTGGGCACTGCTGGCCCCTCTTTGATTTAAACTCAAAGTATCTGTTATTTCAGAACAAAGGATCACTCTACTATGACAAAATCATCCTGACCTGTGATATATACGTAAAGTTGCAATGTTAAAAAAAAAAAAAAGAGCATAAAGCCTTACAAAACATATAAGCAAACTCACTGTGTTCAGGTACAAATAGAAAAACCCACAAAACCTAGCACACATCTTGGTAAGTTCTTAAATTAACCTGAAAAGTATAAAAAAAATTACAGCCTTAAATAAACTAAAATATTTACCTCTCTTCTTTTTAAATGTTGACATTATCATTATATGAATGTAATTCAAATAATTTTCACCTCTAGTCTTTAGTAATGCACTATTGAAAAATAATTTTTTCCGTACACAAGAATTACAAAATATGAATTATTTCAATAACTCTTCTGTTGTAATTTGACAGACAGAAGTCAGATGGTGTCTCACCTTTACGTACAAGTCTCCCCTTGGGTTGTCTATAAGAATGGAAGCCTTTTCTTCCCACACAGGATTGAGGTTCTTGTGTATCGTTTTACTTCTAAATACCTCTTTTCCTCCAAGTTTGAACTTGACATATGGATCACTGGTTCCTGTTAAAGACACATATATGCTGTTAATTACGTCCTTAACACCTTAAGGCAATGGAGACTTAAGTACCTTAAGCAGAACTAAACGTAATTTCTATACACAGTCAAATTAAAAACAGTGGCTGAAGAAAAAATTTTTAATTGTTACAACTTGTTATTTTCCGTAGTGTCAATACTCAGGTGATTCACTGTGTTGATACCTGTTGTTCGCAATCCATACTCACAGTCACACGTGAAATATTGGCTATTGCTGTTTAGTCTTTCATTAACAGAGTTGTGTCCTTATTAGGATTAGGTTTTCACCTTAAAGCAATCACCGAAGTTATATTATAAAGTTAAAATTATTTATGTAAAAATATTAGTTTAATTATTATATGCCTTTGAAAAGCCATAGGTTCCACTGACAGCACTAGTGACTCTTCATGGACTTTATTGCATTCAGGCTTCTCTCTTCCACAAGCACTTCCTACAGCGCTCATGATGAACAAATCGAGTCCAAAGTCCACAACGCTCACATGAATCCTCCAGCAATGACCTACAGCTCTAAGCACCCTGATGCAACTGAATAACAACCAACTATGACCGAAAGACAACCTTGAAGGAAAACAGAAGAGAAATTTTAAACATGGCATGAACAGAGAATCAGTGGGATGTGGGTGTGGAAGTGTCAGAAGGAACAACTGGTGGGAGGACGCTTGGGGTGGCACGTGCTGAGGACACAGAGATTTCCGCCATCCATGGGCACATCTGTGTCCTCTTCTCAAGACACTCATGCAGGGAGATACAGGACAACAAGGAAAAACCTGGTGGTGCACATAGTGTGGCAAGACTGGGAGGTAAATCACTGCCAAAGTGCCGTATCCAAACCAGCACAGACACGGTCACCCCACTGGCAGGAGCCCTGGCGATGCGAGGAGGATGTTGGCTGGCACCCTTTCCTTTGTGTCGTGCATGACCTGAAGAGCACATCTGTGCTGGAGAAAGTGAGTATGCGGGTGTGAGAGTCTGACAGCAAATTACTAAGATCAGTTTTGCTATAAAATACAACCATTTTCTTCAGCCACAAGGTTTCGTGCTGAGATTTGCTACATCGCTGTTACCACACTGAGGTGCAACTTCCTACAACCAGACCTCAACTCATGATGCACTGACTGGAGATGGTGGGTCTGTCCCATCAATGTCCCTTCCCTGGTTGCCCCACACCTGTGGGCTCAGAATGTCCTTGACTCCCAGACCAATCAAGAGAACAGCAAGATCTGACATTCTCTTGATTCCAGCTCAAAGGCACTGCAGCATTAATTTTGTCTCAGGGTGTTGTCTTCTTGTTCTCAAACCAAATCCAAACAATGACTGTGCTAGCTACAAAAAATAACAGTTTCTACCTGCATGAATAAAATTAACTCACTTTCAGTCAAACCAGCACAGTGACAGAGGGTGAACCCAGGGGAAGGTGAAGGACACTTGAGAAGAAACTTGAGAAAGACACTTGAGAAGCAACTTGTTGGGGGTGAGGGTGTCAGAGCCTGGCCCAGGCTGCCCAGGGAGGTTGTGGAGTCTCCTTCTCTGCAGACATTCAAACCCGCCTGGACACCTTCCTGTGGAACCTCAGCTGGGTGTTCCTGCTCCATGGGGGGATTGCACTGGATGAGCTTTACAGGGCCCTTCCAACCCCTCACATTCTGGGATTCTGTGACAGAAGTGGCCAAATGCCTCTTCCACTTGTGTCTGGTGGTCCCACCACCAACCAGTGGTCAAGTAGCATGAGGCTACCCCTTGACAAATGTTCAAGCTGGAGTAAGATGTTGCTGTTGCTGGAAGGAGCAACCACAGGGCTCGTCACTGTCTCTGCATCAACATTTTGGGAAATGGTCAGCAAATGGATTTGGGAGCTGGTCCAGCTGCCATCTGCATCTGGATGGGCTCTGGAGCACAACTGCAAGACATGGAAGTTGTGGCTGTGACAGCCCTCATGAAACCACCACCTCTGTGGGGACCGAAGAAACACTATTCACCTTTCTTGAGTATTTTGATTGCAAAAAATACGGCTAAGTCTTTACACAAAAGAAAAAAACTGGATAGGGAATTCAAACTAGTACCTTCCCCAAAAAGCCAGTTTGTTACATAAATGAAATTCCTTTTTAGTGAAAGTCATATTTCTATTTCTCTGTCAGCTGTTTCTGAGCCTTAATAATATTTGAGTCAAACTGACCCAAGACTGTCTTAAAATAAGCAATAATTCTAGCATGCATAATAATAGCATCTTCAGAAGAAACAGCAGAATTATAAGACAGACATTTTTTTTTACTTCAAAACATTTTTGTGGGAGACATCTGCATATTCTAGAGGTCTGTGTTTACACGTGCTGGGAAATGCAGTGATCACCTTTTGTCAGAACTGCAACATTCTTTGCTCTTCTAAATAGAAAAACCGGTATGACCAGAACTCTTTGCACTATTTCATGCAGCCACAAGATGTCAGTACTCTTTTCCTAAAATTATACATCCCTCTGAAAAACTGCAGTGGTTGAAAACTGTGACCGCACATGTGACGGGGTTACGGTCATTCCCTTCTCAAATTACTGGAGCAGAATTACAGTGGTGTAAAAATATTTGATCTAGCACAGGTAACTTGTTCCTTGGTTGTTCAAGTAGCGGTGATGCGTTTTAAGGCAAAGATCAGATGTTTGAATTCATTTTGTGAAACTGTAAGAATGCTTTGAACATGGACACCCATACATCAGCCACAGTAGTTCCAGCAATACATCCCCAACAAGTCATAATTCTCTGACTGATTTTCCCTACTGTTGCCTCAAAGTGCAGCTGGATGGCCTTTGAGCACCATCTTTCGTCGTGCAGACTTCACAAATCTCAAAAACTCTTTTGAAATTTGAAATAGATATAAACCGCTGTTGTGAGATACATACCCAATGAATAGTTTAGATCCAGGTGTCAAATAATTTAATATTAATTCATTTTTATGTGTCAAATTTAGTAGCAGAGTGTGAGAGTTGGTCTGAGGACGGAGCAGTATTTGCCTGAATATCTCCATCAAGAACTGAGGGAACTTGGGCCCTGACAGAAGGATCCCATGGACAATGACTTGGAGAGAGGCCTGAGGAGAAGCGTTGTGGTGCACTGGTTTCTCCAATACAGAGAGGGGCTGCTGCTCACAATGGCTGCTGTGTGGACTTTGCCTGCTTCTCCAGCCAAAGCAGCCCCCGCCTCCTGAAAGCTGTTGTTATGAGGGTCTCTTCGACCCAGGGACAACAGCCGCCGTCCAGAAGATGTGTGCTCACCTACAGCCTCAGTCACACGTGTCCCCCACCTGCTCCCCCAAACAATGGCCAATGAAAAGGAGCATGCCCAGGAGCTCGCCAAGGGTCCTGAGGTCACCCAATGGACCAGAGAGAGACCCCTGAGTGCTGGACACGTAAGCGTTGGCAAAAGAAAGCGTGAATCTTTCGAGCCTGCGCAGTACGAGCCTGGGCTGCAAAATCAAGGCAGAGAATGGCCTAAAACAATGGGAGCGAGGGGGGTGAAGAAGCATAAGAGATGATTTCTGAATGGAGACTGTCAAGATCTTCCCACCAGAGGATCCTGAACCACAATGGAAGACCGGCCGGACTCCACGGGACCGGACACCAGAGGGACGCCTCTGAAGCTCAACTGGTGGTAAACGCATCCTCACTTCCCATCTTTACTTTTACTCTCCCCATTTCTGTTCATTTTTCTTTTCCTTACTCTCTCTCTCTCTATTGTGTGTCGCTTTACAGGCAAATTAATAAAGTAACACTGCTTGATCGAATTATAACCCCTTGGCATTTTGGTTGCCTTAATTTTGCGCTGTGAGATCAAGGTAAACGAACCATCACCGAGAGGATCGTGACACACGGTGGGTCAAATGTTAGATCTACTTACAATATATTGGAAAACCTCAGGGTTTGTGTTTCTGTGCTATGAAGGTAGAAATCCACTAAGCTCACATTGATCCATCTCTGGTTTAAAGCTGAGAACTCATTATGTCCTCTTAGTTAAAAGCCCCACAGCCTTCACAGACCTCTCCCATTCCTTGAAGGGAGACCATCAAATTTTAAAGGTGTATGTATAAAGAACAACAAGATTAAAAAAAAAAAACCCAAAAACTAATCAGCCATGAGATCTTCCAGTAACACCTTCACTTAATTGGAGGGCAAAAGGAGAAGCAGAGGCCAAAACTTGGTTCTGTCTCAGTTCCACTGAACCGCATCAAGCCACCTCCATCACTGCTCTATGGCACAAGGTCCCAATTTTAATATCCTTTATCATGGAATCACAGAATTGTTTGGGTTGAAGGGACCTTAAACCTCATCCAGTCCAATCCCTGCCATGGGCAGGGCCATCTTCACCAGCTCAGGTTGCTCAGAGTCTTCTCCATACCCCATATAACCTGGGATCCCTTTTCCTTCAGCAGAGGGCCAACATTTTCCCTAGTCTTCCTTCTAACACAAACATGCTTATAAAAGCTTTTCTTATTACCCTTGAAGTCCCTGGCCAGATTTAATTCTACCTGTTATAACAACAACATCAATAATTTTCACAAATATTATGTATTTTCTATATAGTAATCTTGTATTCCTATTAATATTAAACCATTAATGCCACATAACGCATCTGTTACTATATTATTTAGATACATTATGTAATAATACAATAATATATATTTTAAATCAACATCAAAACTTGAATTCATGTATTTGAAAGAGAAAGTCCAGTTCACTTATGACCTTATTGTTAACAGACATTACAAGTTCATGACCCAAAACCAGAAAAAAAGAACAGCCTCCAAAAACCTGGTATCTGTCATGTATTCTTGTTGTTCAAGTCTCAGGCTTTTAATCTGTTTCCCTCTTGTTGAGCCATAGAAATGAATCTGACGAACTAAGTTATAATTGTTTAACTATTTGTCTTAGATGTAGAAGTTAAGAACGTCATTATGAGCCTTCACACATGAGTTTAAAGCCCTCTCTCAAAAAAAGCCACAAATTGTGAGACATTGTCCTCCTTTTTGCACAGGGTGGCAGCCTCTCTTTTCCATCCGTCATTGCATCCATCGTTACATCAAGGTCAAACACGTCTCTCTCTGTGCAGACACCTCCTAAAATGGATTTTGCTTTTCAAGTTGAGGGCACTGACTACATCTCACAAGCAGATATAGAAGATGATTAAAAAAAAAATGCTGCAGAAATATTAAAAATGTTTATTTTGAATAAACTCTTTTTCAGAAGAAGCCAGAGCAGTGAAATGGAGTGGAAATATAGCAAAATAAAACTTGGTCAGAATAATAAAGTTGTATTGCATTTACTTAATTTGTTCCCAAGGGTTCATAACAGTCTTTTCAACATTATTAGGCCACTTGTTGAACAGACTTTTTTTCCTTAATGAAATCCTATTTAATATAATACAATAAGCTACTAACTGAACAAAATTCAAAGGTCCACAAGACCAAGTAATGAGTGTGAGACCGATCCCCCGTAACTGACGCTAATGAGACAGAAAGGATGAGGCAAAAGTCCCCGGATTCCTCTGAAGGGTGTTTGCACTTCTCTCATTGTGAACAAAGTAAAACTAACAGCATGTCTAGAAAACTTCAGATGAAGATCTACCTATACTGTCTGGTAACCAGACACTGAAATCCTAATGGAAAATTTTTAAATCTAAAAAAACCCCAGAATACAATATAGATGAACAATACTGAAAAACAGCTGTTACTTCAGGTAGAGATGTTTTTATGCTCAAGCACATTCATTTTTCCACCACTGCTGTTCACTCACAGTTTAGCATTTGAAACAAAACCAAAAGCCATATGCAACCCCGCTTTGAAAAACTTTTCCATGGTTCAGATGCTCATCAATGCACAATTTAGATTCTAGTTTTGTTATTTTTTTTTTAAGTTAAAAAGCTAACTTTCCCCCGTGGATGACCTGTTTTTCAGAACACTGAGGAAAAGATTTCAAAAAGAAAAAGAAGCAAATCAGAGAAACTACCCTCTTCTGCCTGTGGCTTTAATCATAGGGAAAAAGGCAAACAAACCAATTAATTCATGTTTTCCCTGTAGTTAGTTATCACTGCTGCAAAGTAGAGCGCTTGGTCGCAAGATGTTTCTTTTCCATCTACAGTGGTACAAAGGTTAAGCAGTAATTTTACAAAGGTTGCAGCCCCATCAAGTTCCTAATGTAAATTGTGAGCTCCTTTGGATTCATCACACACACAGAGTAAATAACACAGTTAGACCAATTTCATCCTGGTGGCTTGAAAAAACACAACCTTCAAATACCATCAACTGTAAATCGCAGTAATTAAATGGGATTTGCTGCTGTACAGGATGCATGAGGAACACTGTGGGAATAAGAACAATGTCAAAAGCAGCAAATACCCAATAAAAATTGGGTGAACAGATTTTTTCATCACTGCAAGTAATCAGGCAATGTACACATTTCTAAAAGTACTAATAAGGTAAGAGCGTGTTCTTAATTTATTTCAGCTTACAAGTATAACTAAATATCTGTCACGGTTTTCTAGTATTTCTCCATTTTACTTTCATTTTTGGAATTGCTTCATTCAATCTGCAATTATTTGAAAACAAAGGAAACCAGTAGAGATGCACAATGACTTTGATGTCATAATTCATTAGAAGTTTAATTATTAATACAAACATTTGTTCCTGATTGATTGCATGAAGAGCATTGACATCCAACTCCTTCCCCTTCTCTCTGACTCCATCCAGTCACAGCCAAGAAAAAGTGGGGGATTTTTACAATCCAAACTACAACACAAAGCATCTCATAAAAAAGGATAGAAGAATATGTTCAAATTTTACTCAGAATAGTAGGGAAACTACTTATCACAAATTATGGTATATTAATTAAAAAAAAAATGGACATATAATTATTATTATTTGTCCTTTACAAGAGCTGCCAAGCCTTCTCATTGGTCTTCAGCAGTCTCCTGAACACCAGAACTAAACACTATATCACTAAAAACTACAGTTTTTTCATAAATTATGCTACTTTCTGTCCTTCCATCCACCTATCAAGGAATTATCCATCCGATTTTCCTAAAAAGGACACTAAATAAACACTTCGGGAAAACTGGTATCCTAAGAATGAAAACGCCAATTACAAATTCACAGTGAGCACACAGATTCTGCAGGATGCAGAGTTCTTCTGCTCAAAAGTCAGCAGGGAATACAAAAACTTCAATTATTCAGTGCCTATTAAAAAAGTATTGCTTATAACAATCACAGCTTTTTATCTTGAAGTCTCACACCCGCCACAAATAAGGCAGCTTTAGCACTGTGTTTCAATGTAGCCCACGATAAGCATCTTTACTTAGTTTAGAAAATACTAATTTAAACAAACATTAATTATGCTTATGAAATTGAAAGAATGAAAAAAGACCTTTTTGGTATAGGACAGAATAAGCAAAAAGATGGATAGACAAATTTACAATAGTCAGCCTAAATACAAGTGAGTATTTACATTTCATTTTAAGCATGGCTGAAGTCAGATTCATTTAAGTAGGATTTAAGTGTGCTATGGAAATGTTTTCCTTGCAGTTCAAATTATTCTATTTAATATATTTTAATATAAACAGAATTACATCCCTTAACCAAAGGTAACATGGTTTACTCCACCCCTAAAACCTCAGGACTGAAATTGCAATCTTCCCAAAAATGTTTAAAATCTTCCTGAAATTGTTCAAAGTAACACCATTTTTTATTTTGTCAGGACAGCCAGTTTTTGCAAAATCAATCCAAGGTTTCACCTTTCCTGGGACAAACACACCTTTGTCTGAAAAGCAGAGATCACTGCTGGTCTTATACTTTATACCTCCCAGTTTTATAGAAATAATCTTTTCGATATACGCTTGCAATTGACACACGCATGAGTTGCCCTTGTCCATGTGCAATGCAGTCAATGATATTTTTCTCCATTTCCCGAGGGGAATGATTTACTATGCACTGAATGCAAACTGAAATAAAAGCTGAATCTTAAAATGTAAAATAAAAATGCTGAGTAAAGTAAAAATAGAACCCTTGACATATATTTGGCACAATGAAAAAAGGAAAAATGTATATTTAGTAACCTGGTTGAAGCTGATACTCATTGCATATGCAATCGTAATTAAAGTTGCATGAAGGAAAACTTACACTACTAAGAAACATTCACAGAAACATACTATGCGAATCTCACATTAAAATAATATTTTAATTTATGAGCTAGAAAACCTTAAGGCTGTTATTTCCTTATTTGCATATAGTAATCTGGAAAAAATGGACACAGTAGAATTACGCTGACAAAACATGACTTTCTATTTCTTTTAATGACCAGACACAGAGGTGTTTGATGCCATCTATTGACTTTGAATTAACTTTCCACCTTATTCCAGTGCTGACAAAGTTCTCCTGCTTTACCTCCACAACTTTTTAGCTAGAGCAATAATATGATTCAAAGCTTCACTGAGAGGTTTATGACTCGTGAAGACTTACTTGGTGGTCACCTACTTGCATACAACGATCCAGAGATATATGCTCAAATATACATGCCTTTTCTCCTCTTGTAAATATTTCAATTTTCTTTGAAAACGAAAGCTATTAAAATGGTATGAAAGCTCGGGCTCTAGAAAAAGAAGCAGTAAACACTTATATTTGTAATGTGCAATGTTAGCACAATGCTCTGCATGTCTAGCAAAGGAAAAATCCATTCAGCTACACAACACATCGTCACATGAAATTAAAGTGAATAATAAACACATTGCTACCACGCTAAAGAATACCAATCATGGCAATCATAGACTCATAGAATCATTTTGGCTGGAGAAGGCCCTCCAAATCATTGAGTCTGACTACAACCTAACTCTAGCACTAAGCCATGTCCCTAAGAACCTCATCTAAACACATTTTAAACCCCTCCGGGGATGGTGACTCCACCACAATTAAACTGAATCTCCATTTGAGATTCATTATTAAATAAAGGTATTTGCTGAATAAGCAATTCCTTGGTGCATTTATCATTGAAGAGAGAAAGAGAAGACATGGCTTTATTCTTAGTATTAGTCTTAAACAAGAAATAACCACTTCTAAGTACAGGGTGGGGGGAAACAACCAATTAACCAACCAACCAGCCAAAACCAACACCACACACGCACACACAAAACCAAACAAACAGAAACCCCAAACAAACAACCAAACCAACCGACCCAACCCAACCCAACCCAACCCAAGCCAAACCAAAGCAAACCAAAGCAAACCAAAAAACCACAAAAACTCAAAAGTTATATTAAAAAAAACCCAAAAAAAACCCAAAAAACAACCACGTGATCCCTAGTGTTTTTCACCAGAATCTGAAACACGTTTTGATTCTTTTTATCTCTTTTGGAAGTAATACAAATGGAATCCTAACTATGGTTTTATACTTTGGGGAAAAAATGCTCCAATTTATACCCCTAGACTACAACAATTTACAATGAAGAACTTGAAGAAGTACTAGGCCATGTCGTGGGTGATTTGGGCCAAGTGTATTGGTCAACACACAGGCAAATAACGTGACTCACACATCAAAAAATCCCTCAGGGACTGGAATAATGGTAACACAATAGGAAACTTCAACTTGTGTCCCATGAGCATGTCCTGTTGCTCTCATAGGGATCTTTCTGGCCTACAACAGAAATTTGGTCTGCTCTGTAACAGACTGTCCTCACTTAAACTCAGCTCTTCCTTCCTTCTTAGTCTTGTGCCACTCAACTCACACCAAAGGTTCCACATGCTATGAAAAATGCAGTTTTTCTGCTGATGAAATGATGTTTTTTACACTTCCTCATCTATCTGTATCTTCCCGTTGTGTACGTCTACATGTTCAGATCAAGATCACCCGGGGATGGACTGTGACTCTGATCCACTTTCCTGTTTGGGACACAGCCACAAATAAACGAAAAAAATGCAAGCCTACCAAGAGCTTTATATCATTTCAGAAAAACAAAACAAAATAAAACAAAACAAAAACCAACCAACCAAACAAACCCCAATCCAAAACCAAACAAAAAAAACCACAAAACACCCACCACCACCAAAACACACACAAAAAAAGTGCAGTTAGGGCAATTTTACAGAGAAACACAGCAGTTCAGTTTTCCTGAGTTGAAGTCAAATTCTGAGCACAGTCAAAGCTGAAATAACTTTTAGGCAGACAATAATGACCTCTGGATTCTTACAGTCACAAGACCTCCCAGGAGAAGACACACCAGAGATAGAAACAGCCTCAGCAACGCGAAGTTTCAACTCGTCTCATTTTTCTGTCAGGTCTTCATGACAGATTTTTACTGCTCTTAGCCAAAAGTTCATTTCCCATTATTGCTACCTTTTGCATTATATGTAGCTTAACTTAGACGTCAACATCCGTTCTCCAAACTCTGTACTATAAGACAATAACAGCATCAATAACAGAAAGCAATCAGAAATGGAATACCTACAGTAGAATTATTAGCCTCTCTTATTGGTTAAAGTCTCATTTCTTAGTACAGTGAGAGTTACCAAGAATATGGCTGTAGCAAATCAGCTAGAAATCCATAGAGAAAACAAACATCATCAGAATCAAGATACAGTATTTTGATTGAAAATCAAGTAATTTCTTACCCTGATACAAAGTTAATACTCCCAGTCAAACTGGTTTTCTTAACAATGAAAAATAACTACTCTACTTATGATTTTGCCTTGTTTTATTTCCTAAACACTTTTCAAGGATATCACTGGAGAAATCAGTCCAAAAAGGCTGCAGAAGCTAGGATTAGTGAACCACAATCTTTTGTTTTCAAGAGGTCTTCTTGAACTTAAAGGGGAAGGGATATTTTGCAATTAGAAATGCCAGTCAGAAAAGTGTAGATAATGAAAAGTGTAACTAGGTGGCAGACAGAAAACACAAGATCTTCTCTTTGTATGGCTCATGGCACCTCCAGAGAAATTACACATACTACGTAGTTCAAAATACTGCTTTGGATAGAGCTGAAGCATTGAAACAGGAGCGTAGGAAGGGAAAGATACAGAGGGGAAAATATGATTGGGTTATGCAAGAGGATTTTTGTCTCATTCACCCTTCTGCAATGAGTAATTCTGAAAATTCCTATTTTTGCCTTTAATTACAACAATATTCCCTAAGTAATCAGCAAAGACCAGAATGACTCGGTAATTAAGAGTGTCAACAATGTGATTGCAGTAGTGCCATCGAATGATATGTGTTTGAAAAGTTTTACAAAGAGTTTTGGGCATCACCTTTACTCATTCTCCTACTGCATTTTGAGATCATCTGGATGGGCAGACATGACCAATAATGCCTTAAAACAGGGGAAAAAAGAATCGCTGACTTCACACACTGGAGAAAAGATTTTTGGAGAGCTAGACTCTGAATTTCAAGTTGCATTATACTTCAAGTTATATTATAGAATCATAGAACAGTTTGGATTGGCGATTTATGAGGGCTTAATGGAGAGTTTCTCTAGCTTCTCAACCCCTCAAACAGTATTTGTCCCAAAAAGGTATGGGTAATTTTATTATGTCCCTTCTCTTGCATTTTTATAGGATTCAGGTTTATTGTACTGACTATTTTATACATTGACTGTTACAGGAGAGTAAATTCTGGCCCACTCAAACTGATGAAGGTTCTACCACCAGCTTCAACAGAACAGAAATAAATTAAGTAATCATAAAATCTAGAGTATACCTGAAATGCTCAGGAGCCTGATGTTCAAAATGGCTTGTGTTTTCAGAACCTACAATAAACCTGTTTAGCTAACAACTCAATGTATCTGCCATCTCTGCTCCATATGAATTTTCCCAGTGTACTGCAAACTGACATTTTCAACTTCAGGTGCCTGAATGCAACTAATCAAAAAACGTTTGGAAAAAAATAATTAGTGATTTTCGCATTTCTTAATTATACTTTTTCAATATCCTTTCGGTCGTATCAATAAACATTTCTGCATATGGTCCAGAACTCTCATAAATAAATGGATGGCCATTTGGGGAATTATTATTGTTGAGGGTTTTTGTATTAAATTATTCACTAAATTAAACAGGTTGCACATCACAGACGTAGGTTCTTGCTGAAAGCACCCTCCAGCTCCCCCAAAACACTGCCTTTTATTTGAGTGCCTGAATAGCAGGGCTGTGAGGAGGTTGGTAAAGAGTACGAGGTGATGATGTGGGTGCTTGAAAAACGCCTGACCCTGCCAGTTTCTGCAGGGGGTGTCCCAGTGCTGACAGCAGCTTCTGCCAGGGGAACTCACAGCAACTGCTGCTCCGTCCAGAGCTGCCAGGACTGAGTTAATTCTGGAATTCCTGTAGAAATGTTCACTTCAAAATGCCAAGGAACATCTGCTAAGCTACCTTGTCAAGCTATTTAACAGTCCCACAATTTACTTGAGAGCAGAGTCCCCCTTAAAGGCTTAGGAAAGGGCATTTTGCCACCCCCTTAGGAGGCTGCCATGTGGTTTCCTCAAGTGTTTCCTTCCCCTTGGGATGGAGAAATAAGGACAAAAACCCCCAAGGGCCACAGTGTGTTACAAGAAACACAACAGATCAGATGTCTACCAAAACACAACGGAGAACAAGAGTTCAGCAGGGTGCAAGTGATGGATTGACTTTTTTGCAGCTCCCCTTGCAAAGGGGAGAAGCTGTTCCCTCTGAAGTTCTCAAGGGGACAGTGTGTACGACCCACAGGTGGGAACTTCCCCATGTGCCTAGGAATTCCTGGCTATGATAGACACAGAAAGACAACAGAAGAAAACGCTGCCTGTAGACCAAATATGAGCTGTTTGCTGGATGGAGAGGTGGAGGTGCAGTGAGGGACCTGGTGGTGAGAGCAACCACTGCTTCATGTTGGGAGCAGAAGGAACCAGAGCAACAGATCTCTTCTCTCTGCTGACCAATGACAGAAGCCCAGGGAATGGTAGAAAGATCACAGAATCCCAGAATGTCAGGGTTGGGAAGGGACCTGGAAAGGTCATCCAGTGCAATCCCCCCATGGAGCAGGAACACCCAGCTGAGGTTCCACAGGAAGGGGTCCAGGCGGGTTTGAATGTCTGCAGAGAAGGAGACTCCACAGCCTCCCTGGGCAGCCTGGGCCAGGCTCTGACACCCTCACTGAGAAGTTGTTTCTCCTCAAATTTAAGTGGAACCTTCTGTGTTCCAGTTTGCACAGCCCCTTGTCCTGTCACTGGTTGTCACCCAGAAGAGCCTGGCTCCATCCTCCTGACACTGCCCCTTTCCATATTGATCCCCAGGAATGAGTCCCCCCTCAGTCTCCTCTTCTCCAGCTCCAGAGCCCCAGCTCCCTCAGCCTTTCCTCACACGGGAGATGCTCCACTCCCTTCAGCATCTTGGTGGCTGCGCTGGACTCTCTGCAGCAGTTCCCTGTCCTTCTGGAGCTGAGGGGCCACAACTGGACACAATATTCCAGGTGTGGTCTCCCCAGGGCAGAGTAGAGGGGCAGGAGAACCTCTCTGACCTACTGACCACCCCCTTCTAATCCACCCCAGGACACCAGGGAGGGTCAGTGGGACATGAGGAAAAGGTTCTTCCCCCAGAGGTGCTGGACACTGAACAGGCTCCCAGGGAGGTGTCACGACCCAACCTGACAGTGTTCAAGAAGAGACTGAACACCGTCCTCAGACACACGGGGTGACCTGTGGGGTTTTCATTGCAGGGACAGGAGTTGGAACCGATGATCCTGTGGGTCCTTCCAGCTCAGGACATTCTGTAATTGAGCTCACCTGCAAAGGACTTTGGCACCTTCTGCAAAGCGACTTGCTCAGATGCCATAGCACACTACAAGAGTGTGCAACCAACCCTCTTCCCTTTTTGCTCTTCCACGTCACAGCAGGACAACTATGCCCTGTGACCATCATGTGTCCAAGACCTTGCATGAGACCTGGTCAGGAGAAAATGCCTCAGGCATCTTTACTCAAATACACACAGAAAGTGCTGCTTACCTAATGAGCATGTACCTTTAAATAAAACATTCTGTAAAAGGTTTTACACGCTATGAATGCTGGCACACTTATCCACATATATTTACATGAATTCCAGAGAAACAAGCATGTCAAGCTGCCATTTCTTGTTTCAGTATTTTATCCTTTCTATCTCTGTAATAAGGAAACTCAACATTATAAAATTAGTTCTGCCAGACGTTCGTATCCGAGGAGTTCTTTAAAATAACTGGGTGTATTTTTAACTCAGATAAAACTTAATATAACCCTTCTGAAACACCTTCATATACGCTAACATTCTTGCCCAATCTGATTCAAACTAAATATAAACTCTTTGATTTGCATCCAAAAAAGAATGATATCTGATTTCCTTTCTATTAAAGAACATTCAAATTCCATAGCTCCTTAATGTGCTAAATAAAAATATAATTAAAAGCTACTTTGAGGAATGTTCACAATTAGCACCATGAAAATACTGATTCAAGAGGACCTTTGAAAATAATTTAGCATCTGGCTACTTGTTATAGCACGACTAACATTTCTCTTTGGTTATTGCCTTGGACTATTTGCCACATTCAGAGGTGGTGCAAACACTACACTAGAGATTTACAATTGATTTATGCCAATAATCCTCCTGTTTGCCTCTCCTGGAAACTGAACAGGGGTATGTTCCTATCATTTTCAACTCTGTGACAGACATAGCGATATTTTGCAGTAAGTAAATCTGTTCCATAATCCTGGTTCACCTGAATCATAAGGATGAATTTTTCCATCCCTAAACTATGCTGTATACATTATATTTTAATCAGTATCTTACGTCACTGAAACCCACAGTTCAATGTAAAAAACATGCTCTGCAGTTAGGTTAAAATGAAGTATTTTAAATATTTTAAAACCGTGGCCTTATACACAGGTTTGCTTTTAATATTGTATCATTGCTCAAAATTAGGAGCATGTTAAAGGGTTACTTAACCATCTCACTTGTTATCCCATCGGCACTTACTTTGCTTCTAGAATCTGAAAATGTAGATGCTATGCAGAGTTATTTGGCAGAAAAAATATAAAGTCTATTTGTATGTTCTTGCACTACTGCAGTTCTTCAGATTCTCCTGGTTTGGAGTAATGTCTCCCAATTATTCTCAATTTAAGCAGCTAGTTTCTCACTGATTTGAATATTTCACATCAGAAACAGTAAATTTATCAAATCAAAATGCAGTCCTTGCGCTACACAAGGGTACGAATTGCACAATTTCTGGTTTAATTCCTGCCTTCTTTGGCTGCAGGTTTCAAGCACTTAGGGATCAATTCCTCAGCTGTTGCTACAAAGACAGATTCTCTAGTCTTAGGAACAATTGCTGAACTGCCTTCTGCAGAGAGACCTGGTGATTTCATCCACTTAGAGGTCAAGGCCTCAGAAAATGACAAACATCTGTCTTCAGGAACGGAAAGTTTCTTGTAAGATTTCATGCAGAAAATACATTATTTCTGATAAATATGGGGGAAAAAAAAGAAAAAAGAAAAAAAATCAAACCAAACAAAAATCCCCCAAACAAATAAACAAACAACAGCAACAACAGCACAAACAAAAACAATACCTAAAAAAACAATCAAGAAAACCAACTAAACAAACAAACCATGCTTCACTTATGATCAGAGAAAGTATTTTCCTTGTGGTTTTTTACAAGATCAGGTCAATCTTCCTGCATTTTGTAAAATAAACCAATTTCTACATTTTAAAGCCAGAGGGGATCAAATTCATCATGTGCCTAGTTTGGTTTTTGACATAACACAAACCACAAGGCTTCTTGGGAATAATCTGTACTACTTACTTCCCACCTTTCCTACAGTGAAGAGCAAACCAGCATTGCATATTTATCAAAAAGCACAAAAGGGAGTGGAATCCAGGCTCCAGGGAGGTAAGAAAAAACTGTGAGGAGTACATATTTAAAACCTGTTAAAAGATATTTTTATGTGTTTCTTTTGGCTAAAGGGAATGGTAGAAAACCAACAACTGACATGTAATTCCCCTTTTCACCAATTGTGCTGTAAAATTTCAGTTGGCATCTCAAAATAAGTCTCTCTTAAAGCAAAAATGGATCAACCAGAAGGGCTGGTTGATTCACTGGTGGCTTGCTGGTCGGTTTTTAAACAGTATTTAAGATATTTCAAAACATCTATAAAAACATGTTACAAATATGAAGTAGCTACATAAACTCTACATGCAAGAAGTAAGAGAATAATAACAAATCAAAGGGGTTGTTTTACCCTAAAAATCTTAGCTCGGAAATGCACATGATATTACATAGGCACTGTAAATGACAAAAAGCAAATGAGAAATCAAAACTGAAAAGAAAAACATAAAGATGTAGGGTATAAAGTTAATCTGCTAATATCACAAACATACCAGATCCAACGTTGCACAGTTTTTCCCAAACCTCATGAGAAACGGGCTTGGAAAATGTATTTTGAAATCTAGCTAAGTATATGGTTTCCTTTTGGATGTACTTGAATAAAGCAGATTTTATAAACTGCATTTGTGGCCACCCCAGGATATTCACAGAAGAAAAAATGTAAACTGTCAAATCACACAGCTGGAAAGAAAGCTGGATCTGACTGAAGACAGCGTTTCTTGTGAAAATGAGGAGTTAAATTGAATAGTTACATTTCCTCTTGTCATATTGCAGACACCAGAGTGAAAATATTGCCTGTTATAAAGAAGGATTATTGTCAAGATTTTGGGAAGACAACAGCAGGTCGTCTCATGAAGAACGTTCTGTTCTCCTTCTGTTGTGACTATCAATGGTGCTATTTATCAATTAATAGTCATAATTAATGCTGGCACTGCTAGCCACATGCACGTAGCTGCAAATCTTTCGCCTTTATTTCTGAGATTGTTGTGGTGTCTCTTTTTATAAATCTGGGGAAGACGAAGTGTGCAGAACACTCACTACGTGAGAGTTCAACTTTGCCTTCCAAGACTGCAACATGTTCAGCAGCAGGTTTCTGAAGATACGTGACACTGCAGTTCAAAAATCAAAGAACAAGAAGCTAAAATTAAAATGAAATTATTTTCCACCATGTAGTTCAAGTATTCTTTCAGAGGCAAATTCACAGTACTTGCAGAAAGTTCAATTTTGGGGCTTTAGGCAGAGGATTTGGAGAAAGTTTGGAGGAATGAAGTGTCACAGACTTACAGACTGAGATTGCTCTGAGACAGTCCTGGGACAAATCTTTCAAGCTCTGGTTTTAGTGTCTAACATATCTGTCTCAGTAGCTCTGTGTAAGAATATATAGCAAAATGCTAATGTTCTCTAGTGTCCTCCCAGACACCAAGAATTTAGAGCGAAGATCTCCAGGGTCAGATGTGTTTTCTTGCATTTCAATGTTCTTTGTGAGCTTTTCTTCCCCGAACTCACTGAATCTCCTCTTGTGCCCACCAAAATCTCCACTAAGAATTGAGTTTTACATGTCCAGTTTCCTACTGAAACACCTGTATCACGGGTAAAAAAAATACGGATGTTCTCCTTGCATACAAATAATCACACTTACATTCACATTTTTTTCATTTATAAATAATCTGAGTGATGCATATGACTGAATTACAACATATCATTCAGAAGCTGGACAAGTATCTCTAGCTTGTAGTACATAAACCTTTGAGTATCTATTTTTAATGAATGTCACGCAAAGCTTGATCAGTATATCTAGGGGAAGAATATACTGAAAAGCTTATTCTTGCAACAATAAGTGTAGTAAAATTTCAGTTTCAGTGACATAAATATCAGTGCAGCAATTTCCTAAGAAGCTAAAGAGCCTTCTTGATTTCTGCTACTGTATTTGAGATCCAAAATCAGTCAGGTAACTCCATCAGGTAAGCATGGAAAGGTCTTGTACAATACTATTTTTACAGTTAAATTTATACTGTATCCAGCTTTTTCTCTCTCACAAGGAATCTGTTACGGGAAATCCAAAATAGGTTGTTATTCAGGTTTATCATGTTCACATTGTTGTTCAGGAAGTGGATTATTGACCTATCTAATTTTAAATACGAGCTGCTGTTGCGTGTAGAGTCACTGAGTCAGCCTGTTGTGTTCCTGTGGGTGAAAATACCATTTAGGAATCCTTTCCATGTCCAAACCAGGTGTGTGCTACATGTCTCAGAGCACGATGTAAAATGTCAATATGTGGCCAACAGGTAAAGCCTGGACACGTCAAATACAGGAGTTTTTACTGTTATTGTATTTAAATGCAACTCTAGTATTTATCCCTCAACCTGTCAAGGAACAAAATAAAAAGTGATTGTGTGAGCAAGAAAGCCCGAATCTTCATGGATGAAGTAAATCTATCATATCTTTCTCAGTTTGAAACATTCAAAAGAAGGAGGAAAATTAGCTAGCAGAAAAATTAAACCAATACTAGCTAAATCTTATTTCTCCTCCTGTGTGCATTTAGCTGGCCCTAGCTCCTTTTCCTTCATGCTTTTGAGTCAAAGAACCTCTGGATGATTTCAAGCAGAGTTTAACTAACATATTTACAATTCATACCTTAGTTGTAACTTATACTCTCATATAAATTTGGCCAATCGACAGGTAACTTCCCCAACATCACGCTCACCTCCGCGGTCCCGGGCTGCCAAATTCTGTCCTCTTTTTAGCGTAATGTCCAGCTGGTACATTCCGGGCTCCCCAGAGGGAAAATCTGCATTACTCTTTCCAAGCAGCTTTGTTCTCTGGAGGGGAAAAAATAGAAATGCAATAGCTAACGTTATTTGAAGTTTCATGTAAGGTATTCTTCTCTTTGATATCACCATCCTGTTGAACTGCAACAAGGCTGTATCCCATTCCCTCACCTTAGCTTTTTGTTGTTGTTGTTTGTTTATTTGTTTATTTTTTATAAAAAAGAAGGTTGACATCTCTAAGGTTAAATTTATAAATTAAAAAGGTGGTTGAAAAAACAATTCTTTGACATCTGCCCTTAGCATGGCAACCTCAATTTTTAATTACATTCACATACACTACTGGCCCACTAGAGCAGAATAAGTAAGAAATAACAGACCCAAACCTTCCAGCACTATTTGGACTAATCATTACCAATACCCTCAAATCCTATATTTATTCAAAAGTGAAAAGTTAGGCATTGCATAAAAATACGTGAGTTATGATTTTTACAGCTACTGCAGTATTTTGTAAGATATGTATATTTTTTTTTTTCCACAGAGTTATGGGGGAAACTGCAGGGACAAAAGGAAACCATAACGACATTAAACGCAGATGTAGGTCTTAATTTCTAACACGTGCCTTCTTAGCCTGCCTGTATGCCAGGGAAAAGATAAGATTCTTAAAGTAGTTATTGGTATAAATTATATA
This sequence comes from Patagioenas fasciata, assembly GCF_037038585.1. Lineage (NCBI taxonomy): Eukaryota > Metazoa > Chordata > Aves > Columbiformes > Columbidae > Patagioenas > Patagioenas fasciata. The sequence goes on along the minus strand of NC_092560.1, from coordinate 1,361,910 downwards.
ATAAAAAATAGAATAAAATAAAGGAAGTCAGAATAAAAAGAGCTCTCTGGACTGCATGAATAGTAACCACATTTCTGTCCCCAATGACAAAGTATAGAATTTATATTTCTGAATATGTATAAGCTTTTGAAAAATAGTTTTTAATCCACCTCTCTATAAGAGCATCTAATTACAGTGTATGCTTGGCACATCACAATTAATTTTAAGACTAGAACAACTGTATCTATTATACATTCACAGTACACACAGGAGCTTCATACATTATACACACGGAGCACCATTGTTACATATTCTCATGCTGGCAGCTAAATCTTTTAAGACCAGTGCTATTAATATTTTATTATGTGATTAAGGGTCTCCCGCAAGAAAAAAAAAGGCAGCATGATAGCAAAATCTCGGAGAGCATGTGTGTGCTAAACACTACACCGCTTCAACAACAAACTTCTGTTGTTTATCTTCCTTTTCTTTTTAAAGTAGTAATACATCCAAAGCATGAATGAAGGCACAAAACAAATGCATTTTAACATATGTTTTATTCTTGTTATTCCAGAGTCAGGATGCTGAGCCCTGGCACATCAACCTTTGCTGCAGCACATCACATAGTGATGTCTCAGCAGTGAAACTGTCCAAAACTACTACAAATCAGAGAAAATAGGTAGATGAGCTCTGATTTGACAGGGGGGGTGTTGTTCCTGAAATCTCTCAACATTTGTCTTCTAATTTTGTCTTTGTAAGGGAACTGCTGAAGTGTACCTGTAGCTACCAAAAGACCTTGCAAAACTCTTGCAGAAGGCACCCATCACTTTATTTTAAATGACTAACATCTCATTCACCATCTCTTTTTTCTTTTTTTCTTCCCTTTTTTAAATGTAGTGACTGCAGAAGGAAACGAGGTTGACAACAATGAATTTCTGCCCCACCTCTGCAACATTTAACATCTAGTCCAGTGAGAAATCAATTAAACATTGTAGGCTGCTCTGATCCTCATCCCAGGTCCCAGTGCTTGTTGGGTCACTGTGAAAGAATAAACTTGTGCTCTGAAGTAAATAATAAACACCAAAACTTTACTTCCCCTTCCTTGCCCTTTTATTAGAGCTTGCAGACACAAGAGAAACGTGATGTGTCCCAACATTTATAACCTTCTCCCCAGTTCTTTCTCACAGCTTCTCCCCATTTCTCCTCCAAGCTACAACACAAGAACGTTAAAATTCCATGGTTTAAGCCTCGTCATGATGCGTCCTTTTTTCCATTTCTTACGCCCTTATCAATGCTTTTCCTTCCTTTTTTTTTGTTGCAACAGAACTTCACTTTCTTTTAAACATTTTCATTAGTTATTTTTTTCAGAGAGCTGCACAAAGAGGCCAGAAACACTGAAGTAAGCAATGTACCAAGCCTACAGGACGTAAACAGTTGCACAAATGAAACAAAAAGCAAAGAGATATTAACTACTCCTAATTATTACAAAGCCAAACCAGCATTTCCGCGTCAGAACCGCAGCATTTCAAATATGCAATTAAAAGTGCGAGTTGCCAGAATAAATGCAACTATCAAGAAATCATTTTTCAGCTACATTTTAAAATTAACAAGTTCAAAGCTAAAATTGCAACTAGATAAAAAATGACCACTTTTGCACAGTCTGTGGTTATGAACTGAAGTGAGAAATGTTTAGATAAGAGACTTGAGAGCATCTGTGAAAGCCCACAACTACCCCAGCCACAGAACAGCTTCAAAGCCAAATTTTCTGAATGTCTGGATTCCAGATAATAACATCAAAAAACAAGATGTCTGTAGCTAGAAAAGAAAAAGAAAATCATCACAATTAGAAGGTTTTGTGAGCTACAAGGGTGTTTCTTACTGAGTGCTATGGATGATGACACCAAGCCTGACAAAGCAAGGGCATGACTCCACTTCTAGTGTCTAAAATGTGCAGAAGGTCTTGAAATTACTTTTATTAAATCTTTAGCAATCATGTTGAGGTTCCAGACAAAGACCAGAAAGGCAAAATCATATATGCAAAATCTCCCATGGGAAGGTAATGCCTGAATTTATTCCTTCGAATTAGCTTTTAGTAGTGGTCTGTCATTGTTTTACTTTAAAATGTTTTTTATAGCTGAACTACAACTAAATTTTTGGACTCTATAATTTCCCATAAAATTAGAATTTATCTGTTTTATGGGAAATGTATGTGTAGCTGAGGAGAACACAGAGCTCGCACTGGCCACACTTTGGTGGCCCCTACAAGTGGTACTCCTCTAAGCATCTGTTTTTCCAAGAACTATCTCCATTTACATAAACTCCTCTGACATCTGAAAAACAGCTATTTCCAACAAAGCCAGGGAGCAGAAATAAAAAGATCTTTCAGTTAGGTTCCAATTCTGTTATTCATCTGGGTTACTTATCCGCTCTAAGTCAGCAGAACCCTTTCACATTGGAAGGATACAAAAGGCAAACCCACGATGAATGGGGGATGCTCCACCAGAACAACCACCAACAAACAGCAAAATGGGTAACTTCTACCTGGAAAACACCCAGTACTGAATTTTAAGAGCAAAAATCAAAGACAGCATTACTACACGAGTGTGTATTAAGCATAGTGACGGAGCTAAGCTGTTAGTCTAATCGCGGGAAATAATATATTTGCTCACTTTTACAGAAGCTCTGGGGTTTGGACATGTACTGAGTCACCTGCCATTCTGGAGTCATTCCCTGGCCACAGCCACATTATGGGCCATATGAACGCCAATGAAAAGAGTCTGTGCATCCTAGCACCAAACCCCCCCCCAAAAAAATCAGTTTTGTGATGCCTGTGGCTAGTATCCATGAGGCGCTCCTGCTATCCAAGCTAACACAAAGCCCACACTATTGTCAGGAGGGTAATTTAAGGTTTTGATTAAAAAAAAAAAAAAAAACAACCAACATTTCTGTGGTATATAAAAATAAAATTAACTGAATTTTCTCAAAAATATTCGCAGAGCAGCTGGAAGGTCTGGCTGCAGCTACATCATGAAGCTGTTCACTGCTAAACCCTCCGTGATTCACTGATGTGCAAAGTCAGGCAAGTGCTTCCACCTCTGTTCACACCATGAGAGACACTTTGCTATGTTCTCCAGATTTAGCAGCTCAACGGCTAGATGAACAAACTATTTTTTGCAGCTGAGTAAATGTCGAGCACATAGAAGGACTGTAAGGTAGCAGACAGCTACGTACATGTAGCTGCACACTAGTAATAAAGGGAAAAACGTAATTTTTTTGTACATCCAATTACTTTAGTCGTAGGATGTGTTCAGTGGTCAGAACCCAGTCCCATCTCAGCACTCAACAAAAATGATGCTGCTTTGAAAGTCACAGGATAGCCAAAATCACCGCCATTCTGACATCATCTAATTTTTCACCATTTGTTTAAAATACACAATAAAACAAAATAGATGGTGAACCTGACCCTGGTCAACAGGTCTTTACAAAGTCAGAGGTAAATCTGCTGAATTCAGACTAGAAATTTATGGTTGAAAGATGAGAATTGGTAATACAATTTGTGCTGTCTTCTTGCAAACCATATCACAAACTTTCAGGCTAACTCATTAACTTCTCCCAGACTGAGACCACAAAGATTACTACCATTTTTGCCACTGAAATCTATCACTTTTTAACATCACTTCAAACACCAGCATTACCCTTCAGAGGTCTTAATGTTTCCAACAATTAATCAGCTGAACCAACCCAACAAAGCATTTTGCTGCACTCCTACAGTTTATAAACCGTACACTAGCATGACTCTGTGTCAGCAATTCGGGGGGTGTAAGAGATTTAAGGAACTCTCTGCTGCAGAAAACAACTATCACTTAATGGGAACAGATCCTAAAACTTGATGTAGTTTGGAGAATGGAAAATATTCGGCAGTTTGAAGGAAAAAAAATTTAAAAAATCTGCTCCTGTAATAGAGTCTGCCTTCCAAAAAGGAAAGAGAAAATAATCATTAGCAATACAACTTTAAAACAAAACACACACTAAAAACCCCAACCAACCAGCCCAACACCAACCAACCAAAAAAATCCAGAAAACACCACCACAAACAAAGAAAAAAGATCCCACCCAATATCAAACACTTTCCTATGCTTAGAAGTCTATCCTGAAAAGGCATATGAACTAGACTGAAGTAACAGCGTTTCCTTAGTCATTTAAGTGACGGGTTACAGCTCTGTCCATTTGCTGTTCTGTATCAATATTCTGACAGAACACACTCATAAGATAAGAAAAAAACACTTATTTTTGCCAGCATAAAACAAAGGCATAAACCAGCACTTCCTTTGCTAGACAAAGGAAAAGGGGAATGTAGCAGAAATCACAGAAAGGAGTGGCAAGGGGAGCTGGAGACCTGATTGCCCTGATTATCCATGTGCCAGAGTTGTCACCAGAAAATTGCACGGTGAAACTAAAATAATGAACTGGCCATTCCTTTCATAGTTCCACACAACAGGTGAAATGAAATCAAAGTGTCCTGCGAAGAGGAAGCAGCAGAAAGTCCACAGTCAAAGGTTCACCTCATGGCAGGAAATATTACCAGCTTTATAACAGAAAAAAATAGCAAAACGTTTGAATTAATGTAACTGTGTCGTCAATATTGCATAAGCAGAATTTTCCACTCCAATTACTGCCTGGGTCAAACTGATTTCTTCAGATCATCTTAATTTGTCAGAGCTTCTTGCTCTGGAAACACCTGCTTGCAAGAAATTAGGAAATTCCAAATATCCAAGTGGCTGCTGGTTCCTTGTCAGTGCAGCCACTGGGAACGGATTGTGCTTCAAAGTTATGACAATAAAGTGACAAGCTATCTTCAATTTTGCTGAAAGTGTCTACCAATCTAACGTAAGAGTTATGATGATTGTGTTCTACACAACACCTTGTGTGTGACTGTTCCAGTTGATGGCAAGTCAAGAAGAACTGAGGAACTTTGACTAAAAACAGTTATTCGACTCACTTAATCTCATTCATTTTCTTTTCCCTAAATAAAAATGTATAATGTGAATCCATTTCAATAGCAATATAAAAGAACATTCAGGAATTTTGAACATAGTTGGAAATCTGCAGAAATTAATAGCAGCATTTTTTATGCACTAATAATGTGCTTTTTGGTTAACCATGTATGTGCTTTGGATGGGACTGGTTACTTCTGTTAAAGCTTGTCACACAACAGATGTTTCTCATAGAAAAGACACGAGTATCTATAACGGATGTGAAAAGACTCAACTGTTGTTGTGAAGATTTTGAATTGGATAAAATGTGCTGAGGAACTGCAAAAATCAGATTTTGCACATGTGGTCTTTATCACACAATGGCAACAGTGCATACAGGCTGGCCTGAAATGTCTGGATTACCAACAACTATGATTTCAAGATTATTTATGCTAAATAAAGAGATTTTTAAAGTTTGCATTAATCATGTAGATACCAACATTTTTATACACGCTGTTGTGCTCTGCATATGACTACCTAGTTCATATTGTCACAAAATACACCGTATCTAGGGGAGAATCACAAGCGCATAAAAGATTGAGCCCCTTTTGGCAATGACTGAAAGAGCTATTTAACCCACTTATTCAAGAAAACCCTTAAGAATCAAGCAGCAATACTGACCATTTCCATCTGCAGAATAATGGGAATATTTTTGTGACATTTATGCTAATTGTTGCTCTTTGATTTTATTTGAAAGCAATCAAAAGCAAATGCTCATTTTCAGAATCAAACTAGTTACTGTCAACAGCTTGCTAGATATCCTTATGAACATGTAATTAACAACGCAGAAATTATAACAAAATATGCAAAAGAATAAAGTATGGTAGCGTATTAACATTTTGAAAGTTTTGGTGTTCAGAAGTGCACATCAAAGCACTTTTTTCAGTAGAAACACTAACCCTGTCTGGCAGCAACATAAACCAAACAAATACCGATATTGACAAAGTGATCAGAAGAGATTCCACCCAGCTCTTACTCCTTCCACCTGTCTCCATATCCTGTTTGGGGCTGGAGAACTCGTTTTGATGCCACTTATTCATTCAAATCTACTATAAAATTTGACTGCAGTATCACAAAGGTAGGAAAGCAAACGAAAAATAAAAACAAATAATCCCTTCTCCACCAAGATTATAAATTTATTATTGGATAAAGCAACCACAGCTTCCTTCCCAGTTTTGCTACACTCCACCCTGGCCTCCCCGCCCTCCCCCACGTTATTACCCTTGCTTGTTATATCACAAATTAAAAGTTCTTGTCCGGTCTATTCTGTGAAAAACAGCTGCTGTAATGATGCCAAATCCTTCTGGGGTTCTCGGTGTTTCTAACAGACACGGTAGTTCACATACATGCAGCAAATGGTGCGCACAGGGATTTAAACAGCAAGCTTTTCAGCGACTGAGGAAAGTCTTTGTTCTCATCTATAAGACAGGGTGGGTAACTGCTGCATTTTCCAACTCCATTTCCTCGTTTCATTCTTAAAAGTATATTGCCTCAACCTCTTTTTAACAGGTTCTATTAGAATTTTTGCAAAATCTGAGTACATTTTACCACTTTGTTTCACCTTCTATGGTATTGCTTGGATAAATCAAACCGTTTTAATCTACTATCGATAAGCAACACTTTTGTAGAAGACACGGTTTTAAAACTACTATATTTGGTATTTTGGCTATTGAATTACGAATTTGGAACTAGAGTTTGATCAAGACTGTAATTACAGAAATATCGGTATCAGTCCATTGTCTTTAAAACTGTATATTTTTTACCAGTACTCCAGTATGGCTACTGTTTTTAGCTAAATGTGCTTTTGCTAAAAATTCAGCTGGTTTAGTACTCAGACTTTACCCTTTGAACAAAGTGATTTGTTATAACCAATTAGTTTGCTCTGGAACCATTTGTTTCACAATATCACAGTATCATTTGTTTCACAATATCACAGTATCACAATATCACAGTATGTTTGGGATTGGAACGGACCTGGAAAGCTCATCCAGTGCAATCCCCCATGGAGCAGGAACACCCAGCTGAGGTTCCACAGGAAGGGGTCCAGGCGGGTTTGAATGTCTGCAGAGAAGGAGACTCCACAACCTCCCTGGGCAGCCTGGGCCAGGCTCTGACACCCTCACCAGAAAGAAGTTTTTTCTCAAATTTAAGTGGAACCTCTTGTGTTCCAGTTTGATCCCATTACCCCTTGTCCTATCATTGTTTGCCACTGAGAAGAGCCTGGCTCCATCCTCGTGGCACTCACCCTTTATATATCTACAAACATTAATAAGGTCACTCCTCAGTCTCCTCTTCTCCAAGCTAAAGAGACCCAGCTCCCTCAGCCTTTATTCATAAGGGAGGTGCTCCACTTTGTTCAGCATCTTTGTTGCCCTACGCTGGACCCTCTCCAGCAGTTCCCTGTCCTTCTGGAGCTGAGGGGCCACAACTGGACACAATATTCCAGGTGTGGTCTCCCCAGGGCAGAGCAGAGGGGCAGGAGAACCTCTCTGACCTACTGACCACCCCCTTCTAACCCACCCCAGGATGTCATTGGCCTTCCTGGCCACAAGGGCCCAGTGCTGGCTCATGGCCACTCTGCTGTCCCCAGGACCCCCAGCTCCCTTTCCCCTACACTGCTCTCTAATATGTAATTGCCCAGCCTATACTGGAACCTGGGGTTGTTCCTGCCCAGATGCAGGACTCTACACTTTCCCTTGTTAAATTCCATCAGGTTATCCCCCGCCCAACTCTCCAGCCTGTCCAGGTCTCTGGATGGCAGCACAGCCTTCTGGAGTGTCAGTCACTCCTTCCAGCTCGGTGTCACCAGCAAACTTGCTGATAGTACACTCAATTCCCTTGTCCAAATCGTTAATGAATATATTGAATAACATTGGCCCCAGTACTGACCCCTGAGGCACTCCACTAGATACTGGCCTCCAACTGGACTCCTTACCATTGACCACCACTCTCTGGCTTCTCTCCTTAAGCCAGTTTGCAACCCACCTCACTACTCTATTGTCGAGACCACACCTCCTCAAGTTAGCTGTCAGCTTTTTCCCTGGCAATGCTTCTCCGTTAAACTGGGACATGGCACATCCAGCGCAGGTTCTTCTCCAACAGCCCCAGTGGTGGGGCTGACATGGAGAAACCCCCATGGTCCTTCGCAGCAGGACAAACCTTCCCAAACCATCACAGGAGTCTCCTCAGGAGCAGCCGGTCGCTGGAGATTAAGGGAGGGATGGGTTGTCTACAATTCCAATTTGAATAACATTACAGACCTGAGCAGGAACAGATTAAGTAGTTGCGCTGGATAGATCCATGCACTTCTGATTTGACATGTCTAATTAAAACTGCAGATTGGCACAACAGCTAGGGTATTCTTACTGTTTTCTCTTAAAAAAAACCCCTCTGTGACACATAACAAGGAAACATTCTACTTTGTTCAACAGAAAACTACGTTCTACAGAAGATAACCATATTTCTAAGTCACACTTTCAGCATCAAACTACACAAAACATTAAACAAAAGTGGCCGCAACCCTGTAAATGCGTACACAAATGCACACATATCTGAATACAAATACACAGGAACAGTAACCCTCTATCCCTTCACAGCACATTCAAAAACTGATACTGTGAACTGCTATTTCAGAAATCCAGCAACAAATTTACTCACAACATGGTTGCAACATCCAGTATGAACTGAAGCTTTGTGTGCATTGGAGGAAAACATTTTCTAAACACGTTATCTAAATTGCCTTGCCTTAACAGCCTGTAAAATTCAGATGCCTATTTCTGTAGAACTGAAAGCAACGATGATAGCACAAAAATAACTCATTCCTGACTGTATATAGTTATCTGACATTATCTCTATTAAAGAACAAGAAAAAAGCTTTATTTTCTGACATCCAGAAATAACTTCCTTTTCAGAACCAAGATACAAACCAGGAAGATCTGCTTTTGACATGTTCCTAGCACAAAACTTCTCCGGTTAAACCAGCACTACTGGAATGTACCATAAATACCTTTACAGAATTATCTTTTCTCACTGCATAGAAACTTGCAACTGCACTGAAGACAGACACACGGTTTCAATACGGTCTCATAAGTACAATTACTCACCAGGGACTTCAGATAAGTGGGGCAAAGATGTTTGCAGGCAGCAACTGTAACGGGGAGCACTTTGATCTGAAGAAAATGCTTCCAAAAAGTGGAAATCACATTAATCTCAACCCACATTCAGGTCAAGTCCACAATCAAAAACACAGAGCAAAGTTCCCCACTAGTGAAGGTCTCAAAGTCTCTGAACAAGACCAAGAGTGTCTAACTGTCCTTGTTTTTTTAAAGGCATTTTCTTGCTTGATTTTCAATATTCTCTATAAAATCTGGTCACAGAAAGACTTCCTATTGGCAATGGTTAAAATGCTAAGTCCACAAATAGTTAACCAAAAATCCAGTGTAAGTACTGCAACAATTAACGGCGAAGTAGAATCTCCTAGAAAATAAAACAAAACTATGCACAAACTACAACTTGTGATGAGAAGGACGATCAAGTGTTAACCACGTAACTTTTGATCTTCATTAGGAAAGCCTACAAACATCTAAGAGATGGCTCTTAGTTCTGATAGGTTTATGCACATTATTTTTTTCCCTAAGAAACCCTACAGCCTTTCAGGTATTATATTCTTAATGAAAGCTCATTAATTCAACCAAAACATCTGCTGCGTAACCTCTGATGGAAGAATAAGGTGCAAAGTAACGACCACACACATCTTCTGCAGTCATCTATCCAACAGCTAAATACCCATATTGGAGTATCTGGGGCAATGAGACCCTCAGCCCACCTGCAAGATGCCTGTTAAGGAATAATTCAAAGTTCCGAATTTTGAACATGGTAAAAAGTAGGTACTTTGTACTGAGAAGATTTGTAATGCTATTAGGCTTAACAGTCTGAAAGAAGCCATAATTAGAGTTATCAGATGTTCTTCCTATCTACAGCAAAGCCTAGAATGGTTGCATGGTACTTTAAGACACTCTCCACATGTCTTGAACCAAAAACTGCTTAAATACAGGAAAAAAAAAAATAATAGATGCATTCCACAGATTAAAGCTGCAATAGCCACACATGTAGATAATTTTCGTGCTAGTGATGACCAGCAATGCAGAATTCCACATTGGGAATGACAACTGATGCTGGCATGGGAGACCACGGTCTCATGATACAAAATCACAGTGCTTCACTGGGGTGAACATTTTCACAGTTGCAAACCTGAATTTACTGATCAGGCCTCTCAAGAACCTCATGGAAGCCCCAGACAGTTGGCATTGTCATCCTGTGGCCCTCAGAAATAGCTGGGGATGGCAGAAAACACAAGTTCCAGAGTGCAAACAAAGGTGGTGAGATAAGAAAAAGCTGTAACCAGCTCGAATCACCTACTGTTCCCAGTGGAGAAACCAGCTGCAGGGTGGAATATAGTTTGCAAGGACAAGTACCTGTTGTAGAACAGGAGGAGGCCCAGTCCTCTCACAGCAAAGCCCACTGTTGCCTGGTCCATACCCAACACAGAAAATCAAGCCAATCTTTCACAAACCTGACTGACTGTCCACATTTTAGCTCCATCACTGGCTGTTGTAAGATGAGAATGTGATAAAGCTACTGACTCAGCAGTGCTCAGAAAGGTCCTGAAATGCTGTGAAAATGGGGACTGGACTGTACGAGTGTCCTTAAGAACACATCTGAATCTCAGACTTATTTATCAAATTTCAGAGGGGGGAAATACCTTTGCAAACAGAGCAGACAAAGCCCACCCACCACAGTCATACTGATTTCCTAAGCAGGAACGAACTTTCTGTGAACAGTGGGATCCACCAAGGGCACATGTCCCCATCATCACACATCAGCTTGGGGCCAGCATCGCCAAATGCCAGGCAAAGTGGGAAAGTGCTTTTGAATGAGCATTATCCAGTGCATCTCTGGCAAGTATCACAGAGTGACAACTCCCAGCTCCAGGATAACCCCTAACGTCATAAATAACTGATAAGGGCCAGAGAAAATGGAAGAGAATGCCAGCAGCTTTCCAACAGAATGCCTGTCTGCTCCGCAGTCAAGTAACTATGAAGCTGTGCAGGTGAGGCAGCACCAAATGTAGAGCATTTTCCCACTAAAGCTACTATTTATTTTCTTCTGGCACTTTCCATTGATGGGTTCTTTTTCTAAAATATATGTAAATGGTTATTAAGCTGCGTACTACAATGCTCAAGTTTCAGGCAGGGAACCAATGCCTAACTTTTGATAATTTCTGGAGGCTCTGTATCAATGTTCCTTTTTGCAAGTGGATGCAAGTTCTCTTCTAGTCTTCCAACAGCTTTTTTTAAAGTAAAACACAATATAAAAGGACTCCATTTATTGAAAAGTGTGCACAGCCCACAGGCTTTGAGCAAACAGTTCTCAGTGCGTGTATGAGGCACCATCGCTACTCTCCTCCATCAGTTACTGAAGATCTCATAATATTGTACAATTAGACATGGTCTGTTAACACAGAGAGGGATGAGGAAAACTGAGTTATTACTTGTTATCACTGTTTTTATAGGGGAAGCTCATAGTTCAAGAATTGACTCTTGAGAAAGATGCTTCTCATCTCAATTTGTAAAAAGATACAGTTCTGATTCATTAGTAATTTGTAAATATAGTCTATCCTTACAATGATGCTCAAGGAGTCCCAATATTTTGCAAGCAGTGGAAACTCTTCCTAACTAACACCAGTAATAATGAAGCACAGGTGAACCATCATCATTCCTATCAACTCTCACTTTCGGAAACTCTTCCTAGAATGGAGAGAACAAAAATAGCCAGTTGTCGTACTTCAGCAGGGAACTGCTCACCTTCTCTCACAAATTTATGCTATGAAAAAAAGGCTGGTCCCTTCCATCATGAAAATAACGCCATTATCACAAAAAGCATCATGCACAACTCTGAAAAGATTAATTTGTTTTAGCATCTTCAAGTAAAACAAGAGTATCAGCATAGTAATTGAGAAATTTCTGGAAGCAAAGTAATATGTGAGTGTCCACAAAGCTAGCATCATCCCAACCAGGGAAGCTACATGTGGATGGATGATACCAAAATATAAATCTAAAAATTCATATACAGTCAGGACAATTGGAATAAACATTCCCATCAAACCATGTCTCTGACAAAGCCATAACCTAGTATCAACAGGTCAGTTCTGCTGCAATGGCTTCAAACAAGGAACAAGACCCCGTCAGCTCAGGACAACCAGTGCTGGTGACAGGTGAACTTCGTTGACACCACCTACACCTTCCACATCTTTGTGATGCACGTAAATACTGTGAGATTATTCCTCCTCCCTGGAAGATTTTATGAACTTGACAGAGCTCCATTGCACAGCCGCACTGGCACAGTCCCTGCCCAGCCACCACCAGCACCAGGTGACAACACCTGGTGAGGGTCCTGCGAGAAACTGAAGCAGCAGACACCTCCAAACCCCAAATGCCTGCTGTAAATTTGATCACATTGTTGACCAGTAGCCTCTGCTGAATTCTTCCATCCCAGGCCTGAGCTGCAGGCAGAGGACCTGATGTCCCACCAGATGGAGAGTACATTGACATCTTGCATTTCTGTCACTTAGCCCCACAGTGAATCCCACAAAGGGAAACATAACGTCAATTCCACAAGGTAAAATAGAAATTTAAAAAGTAAGCAAAGCAACCGACTGTTAAGCACCGATTTTTTAGGACAAGTGAGGCCAGGGACTTGGAGAAATGAAGTGCTCTGGCTCAAGCTGCTGCTGGAGAAGTGTTACCCCAAGAGTTACTTCTTCTCCTATAGCATCCATGTTGCTGTGGTAGCTCCAGGTCTGCCCCATTCATCACTGCTGACTCCAGGTTCTTCAGTTCAAGCACACTGACACATGCCCAGAGTAAGGAGAATAATTGATTTGCATCCACAACCAGGAAGAAATCCCATGTATACTCCCAGATAATTAAAGCTGTCTCAAATGTAAGTGGGCTCCCAGAGGAGACACTTTCTTTGTGCAATGACTGATAGAGCCCCAGCTGTATGTGCATCCTGCTGGTTTCCCTAGCTGAGTTACTCTCTTCAAGGAGGATTGTCAAACAGAATGAAACTTCAACACTCAAGGCAACTTGGTCAAGTGTGATGAAATTTGCTGTGGGATCATCCTCCCTGATCTCATTCCCTACTCTGTCCACAACTTTCATTCTTATTTCAGAGGGAAACTGAACAAAAATTTCCTAGAGGCACAAGTGAGATGTGCGTACTCATAGTTCTGGAGCTGATATTAGAAAAGAGGATACCACTCTTCATTAATTACTAAATAACAAATCGCATGCAAAATATTTCTAGAGCAAATTTTATTCTCAGATGATTCACCTTACTTGTGAAAAACGTTATCAACAGGCTATCTAATCCCATGGGAAAATGGAGCTAATTACTGGCCTCAGTCTTTCCATAATTTCCCACAATTGTTTACAAAACTATCACCTCTGACTGAAAGGTAATTAAAAAAAATATACTAAGGGTGTAAAGGGGCTTGATAGACTCATTAGATAGTATCGCTTTAAAACCTATTACAAGTGTAAAATAAAACCCTAGAAAAAAAGGTAATTAAAGGGAGTTTTGTGTGACTACTCCCTCCTTTTTTGTCAGCTTATTTTTGGTTTTGGGAGGTCACTCAACGCTGCTTCTCCTGCCCCTCAGCACTGTTGAGGTCACATCTGTTTTTCCTGTATTATGTATTTTCAAATGCTGGAGCAGGTTGCCCGGAGAGCATCGCTGAAGATACCCAGCACCTGCTCTGCCATGGTCCTGGACAACCTGCTCTGAGCAAGAGGTTCAATTCGGACATCTCCAGAGGTCCCTGCAAACCTCGGCTGTTTTGTGATTCTCTGTTGCTTTGAAATATGACAATAAATGAAGTATATGCTGCCCTCAGCTACCTCTCCTCAAAGCATTCTATGCCCGGTTGTATGGGTTGGCATCCAGACCGACCTACCTCTCCACCCCTTCTGAGCAGAGTGAGTCCAAGACACCAAGACACACATTAACCCTGAAAACTTCAAAACAAGCTTATATATATGCCTTGCATTTATGCTGTAGTACTCACATACGGTGTGACTTAAACCTTTCCCCTGCACATTCCACTCCCAGTAAAGAAACACATTATTTTCAAAGGTGCAGCAAGAGGTGTGTACAACAATATAAACACGAAGTGGTTTCCTGTGTGCACTTAAAAGTGCATTTACCTGCACTCTCAACATCCCAAGAGTGCAACCGTTTTCAAAAACAAACAAGAAATGCTTCTTTAAGCAGTATAAATGAAACTAATTAGGTCTGACTTTCATCTGTGCAGAATTATTCAGTTCCCAGGACAAGCAAAAAGAACAAGCACTCTTGTGCCATTTTGGTTTTAAGAAGATTATTGGAAGCTACACAGGCTGTCTGAACACATTTCTGCAAGTGTACATGCACTTGCACTCAAGAACACGTGATGAAAACACAAACTAAATGGGGAAATAAAAGCAGTCTGTAAGGGGATGAAAATACAATGAAAATACAAAAATTATATACTTTTTCTGTTTAAAAAGACCCTAAAATTCCTAAAACTATCAAACCGTGAAGTGCTAAAATTATGTATGTGTTTTGTTTTTCTATTTTTTTCCAAGATTAAGTCTCAGGTAGATGCAGCACTATCTTAACTTCTGACTGCTAGCACTTCTTCATCTCTACAGAAATTTGCAATATCATGCACAAAAATCCTCGCACTTGCCTGAAGAGTGCAGAATTACACCGCAAGTTATGTCAAACATGACACATGAAGGATAAGTCAATTGGGAACCAGAGACAGGTGTCACATCCATGTCAAAGATGATCTGTGAACGAGCTGTCTCTGTTTCAGAATGGGATAAATACCTGAAGCCAACATATATGCCATATGCATCATTCCCTCAGAAAAAATATTATCTTCAGTAATCATATTTAAAAATACACTGTCCATGTTTTCACAACAGAAAACCATACTAACATATTCCTAGCTTAATTTTCCGTATTATTAATAATAATCAATTATGTAAATATGCGCACACTTCAGGTAACATAGGTTATTCAGAAGTAGTTTTATACTTAAATTCTATGATAGAGTTATATTTTAAATTTTGGGAAATATAACTATTAGAACAGGGCATTTGAATTCTCTTGAATCAGTTTTCAAGCAAATACAGCAACATTGTCACTACCATAAAATAACATCAAACTGCTCTGAAGAGGAACTTCCTTACTGTTGCTTGTACTCAAGTTCAAAAGACCGAGGTTATGAAGATAACACTGGTCTGTTAAATTAAAATGGCAAAAACATTCAAAAAATAAGATTCTGGTTTTACAGTCGAAGCTAGATTTACTTGACCCAGTGCTGCCTAGATGTTTAAATACACTCAATTGCCATCAAGGAGTGACAGTGTGTTACAGCCACAAATTCCACAAACGGCTTGGCAGGAGAGCAATTCAAAAGGAGGAATGATGGTCTTCAAACTATCCAACATGCAAGTAATTAAATAAAATTATTCTTCTGCTAACGTGGAGAATTCAGCAGAAGAAAAACAACACTGAGATTCCGAAAAAGCTGAACTACTGCAGATATCAGTGCATCTGTGAGCAGGTGATGCTCCTCCGTGTGATTTTGTACAGTAAACCGAGCAAACAGTTTTCCTCACTCTGTATTATCTACTTAGGACATGCAGTTTCCATCAAATGCAAACATCTAATTATTTCCAAAACAGAATTTTAAATTACCTACATTTTAAAGCAGGATGCATATAATACTATACCAGAGCATGTTAGACTTTATAAAAAAACTAAATTCCTACCTTACCAGGTCCAAATTGAGAAGCTCCTTCAGCTTTCACCTATCTAAAAATAGCATTACAGGAGTGAGCTGAGCATCTTTTGCTTCACAAAGACACTTGCAGGTCTGAATTAGCGTTCGGAGCTGGCGGCTGCTCGGTAACAGCGCTCACCTGCAGCTGGAAGCAACAGCTCTGAGCAAACACCAACTGAACTGCAGCGACTCAGAACGAAACTCAGACCCGATATGAGTGTTTCAACACATATTCAGAGGAAATGACTCAACTATCTCCACATCTTCGAGCACTAAAAGCTGCTTCCTCCCTCCTCCCTCTCGGCAGATGATGGTGTAAACTGAAGCTTTCTGTGGTTTATTTATTAAATATTGGCATGACACAAATACTGAAGCTCAAGCAGTGAGCACTGCGTCGTAGATCATCCCTACACTGACTTCTTTTTCAAATAATACCTTGAGTGGAGAAATACTAATCTTAAATGTGTGTTTAATATATGCATATAGAAGTATTCAATGAATTTGCATCCTAGCGTATTAACTCTGAAGATATTTTGAGATTTAAATGTTGTATTCAGATAGCACCTGATATTAGTCTCATAAAATTTCAGAAAAATTCCTTCTTGGCCATTACAGAAATAACAAAAACTGAAAGAGAAGGACTCAAGATAAGAAGGAAGCAGTAAAAACGCAGATGTTATCCGACTGCATTTCAGTATACATCCAGTTAGAACTGGACAACTATTCCACAACAGGATACACATAATTGTTTGACATTAGAGCCTGTCCAGTCTTACATACCCTTAGTACAACACTTAATTCATTTCTTTAATCTCTACTCACTGAAGAAAATCTTGCTTCAATTTAGTTTGAATCTTGAATATGGAAAGTGAAACATCTCTCCTTAAAACTTCTATATGTCTTTTACATTTTGCAGTCATTTCTGTTCCTCTGGCACCCCTCTGTATCAGATCGCTTCTGATCTATGGGTTTTCAGTTTTCTGAGGCTCGGTTTCTCTGCTGCAAACATAATATTCCATGGGTGATGAGAAACGAGCACCACTTGGAAATGTGGGTTGTCCCTCCCCATTCCACAAGGACAAAGCTGGATGCTTGGGACCATGGAGAAAGTGCAAGTCCAGATGTAAATCCAGTGGTGTGGTTTTGAAATACTAGTTCTTAAACTTCATGATTAACCAGGGAGCACACAGCAGACAGTAAACAAGTTGGCAAACCACTTTTCTCAGGAAGTCATATTTTAAACATTGAAATAACTGATTTAATATATAGCTGTAATGAAACACCATTAAGAACTACAGATTCTTCCCTTAACAGCCCCTTGTGTCAGAGAACTTTGGTGGGATTAGTTATATCGCAGAGTAACCAACTTGAACACTAGACCTAGGCAGAATGTTCTACCTTTCTCTTAGTTTAAGTTTAGCTTATCACTTCAAAATGGTGGAGTTACATATACTTTTGGCATTCACTTTAGGAAAAAGTGAATCCTCACCTGAGGATCGAGGCTTTGGATAGACTTGGATGAGCAGTGGTTCAGAGAAATAACGGAAATCATAGGAAATAGGTGCAGAAGAAACCTCAAGAAGTCATCACTCCCGTGGCATGAGGAAAGATCACGTGTGACATGTATATGATACACATATCTATGACCACATATATGACACTACTGAAATCTTCATGCCAAGAGACAAGTTACATTTTGGCAAACTTCTTTCTATCAGCACCCCAAAGTAACTTAGGAGAACACATTAATACAGAGTAAAGCATCTACTTTCTCTACTGCAAGATATATTTTCCTGAAGCCAGCAAAGGTTTATTCTATAAAATGATAGGGAGTGATGGTTTTGTTATTAAGATAAGGATCTGTGTAGCTTTCGTGGCTTCAGATACGCACACCTGCCCTTGCCCATACCATTTAATCCCTCTATGCCTTGTTTTTGACCCCTGGAAGCAGCATAATAATTCTCCCTTGCTTTGCAGATGAACGGCAGAGCACTCAGGTAATGCTGTGAAAGGAACCATGGAAGGAATAGCAATATTTATTATCCACTGGACCATGGCTCTGGAGAACAACTAATTCATGGATAAGTAGCACATATGCTGCCATTTCCATTTAACAGCAATTTCCAGAGAACCTCACACATTTGCTGTGGAGGAAAAGTAAGCAATGGAAGACAACGCCCTACAGAAAGCAAGAAGAAATTGTAAGGCGTACATTTTTTAAAGCAATGTCATCTATCAGTGCTGCCTGCCTTCAAACCAGTAAACCCCATCTGCTCCAAAATAATAAATTCTAAAAGGCAGTTTCTTACGTATGGTCAAAATCCATCTGGGAAGAGCTCTTCATAGATGTGGCTTGAAAGATGGTAAAACAGCCATCACTTTTTATGAGGGTAAAAGAAGGGGCTTTTTTACGGACGCTTGGATGAAAAGGTCTGGTACTGAGCAGCCCACACACAATGGTGTGCACTTCCCACAACGGTGGCACACAGTCTCTTTTTGATATACTTTTTTTCACTTCAGAATGTGCGCATCTGATGTACTGTTACACTAACAAACGTTTTTCAAATCTGGTTTTTGAAACCCTATTACGATGGCTGAGAAATCAGTTGTTTGGAAGGCAAAAGGTCACGTAGCTCTCTGTTATGAGAAATTAAACAGCAGAAAATGGACCTGCAACAATGAGTGTGTTTAAAAGATGCATTTTCTGATGAAGCTCATAGACATAAAAAATACGACAAAAATGTTTCCTACAGAATACACGTGTGCATTTTAGTTAGATAACTTAGCTTTTGAAACAATCATCTGACAAGGTTCATCAATCACATGAAGAAATAGTAAACTGTGATTAACTACACCCAGATCTACTCATTTGAGTAAAGCATTGTACATCGACCCAAAATAGTGAAACAACTTATTTAAGCTGTTCCACTTACACAACAGTTACGTTATTTTTCTTAAATCAAAACATGAGCTTTACAGCTGAAAACTTTACAGCTTCACGAGCAGCCCCCAGTTTCCCACAGTTTGCTGCACTATTCAAAAGCAAAATAATACCTACAAGAGTTTTGTAACATTACTTCCTGATTTGTCCTTTTAAATTAATACAGAATTAATGAGATAGCTCTTGTTGGTATTGGTATGATAAGGGGAAACTAATTTTCAGTTCATGAAAAGACAGCAATTTTAATGTTGTAACAGCATCTGATTAGAAGGATACAAGCACATTGCATTCAATATTAAACTGACAAGTACTGTATTTCTTTCAATTCGAGAACTTTCCTTAATATAATAGCATTTTTTTTCTTCATTTCACAGAATGCAGATACTTTCACTGATGAGTTCCCAATCTTGTAGCCACATGCAAATTCAAGGATGTTGATGGTCCAGTGCTCCTTCCTTTGCTCACTCCCTGGGGCTTTAATTTCATAACCGAGAGACAGAATTGAAACCACCACCATTAGCAGCAACAGTTAACTCCAAATAACGGTACCAAAACCATGATGCAGCTAGTGTGAATAATTTATGTGAGCTAAACTACTAATGCCAATTTCCCAATACCTTGACTAATGCCTCTGTTTTCCTCTGCCTAGTGACAACATACTTCATCTGAATTTCTTATTAATTACATCTGCCCACATTGGTTATTTTTCCAGATGGAATCAAATACACCTTACTAAGATATTGAGCTTCCTACCAAAACATCAAAAAAAACCAAACAAATGAAAACAAAACAAACAAACGAAACAAAAACCCCCACAATTTTACTGAGTATATAGGCTTTTACAGGTCTCCAGCCTTACCCCTACGGATCACTAAGGAGTCAGATGCTGCCAGCTGGAAAGAAAACTGAAACCAGCTGTTCCTTGTACTTGTGGAAGCCTTGGAAGTGATTACTCTATCATCTGTCAGGAGGAGAAGACGGGGCTTCTCACACCTGACTGCCTGTTATACAAAAGAATCGTAGAATACCAGGTTGGGAGTGACCTCAGGGATCATCTGGTCCAACCTTTCTTGGCAAAGTACAGATGACAAGGATGAAGGTGCCCCTGACACAAATCAGGGCAAGAGTTTCAAACACAAGTACCCCAACTGCCCTTCCGAGAACTTCACAAATAAACTGGTAGAAGGGATTTCTGCAGAGATGAGGAGCAGCAAGCCTGGAAGCGATGGAAGAGATCACCTATGAATTTCCCAGGGAAGATACTATCTACCAAACAGCCTGCTAGAACTGGGCTATCTGGTATCCATCCCACCACTTTCATGCTGCCAGACAAGAGAGAGTGAAAACACATCACAATATGTTCACAAAGGAATAGCCTGAGGTGGGGGGATATCAGAGAGACTGTTACAACAACATTTAACAGAGAAAAATACAAATATGCAATATTTAGACCAAGAGGAGTTCTAGGAGGCCTGGAAGAGCTGCTGGAGATGATCACTGGCACTGGCGCCCTGTCCTGTGCCACCACGTCAGGTAGAGACCGCAGCTTCACTGAACCCATTACCTGTAAGGAATCAGCAGCCTATACAACAGTCAAGATGACAATAAATCTTCTAAACATCAGAAAGATCATATGGTAATATGCTTGTATAGAGAAGCACAGAAGAACAAAAATTAAAAACAATTAGACAATAAGACAATGGGGTGATTTGGTTTTTCACATTTTACATTAGTAATGCAGTTTATAACGGTTATTTCATCCTCTGTGGTATATAAATACTGAAACGTTCTGGGATTCCACAGGAATACAGCAGTTCTGCTCATCTACTGCTGGTACCGAGTGGCACACACCTGTGCTTTGCCCATCTGAAAAAAAGGGTATTTGAATGATAGACACACCAAAGCTGGCGAATTCTGAATGTGGTCACCAAAACCAAGCTGATGGCCTGCCACGATGGGATGAGTGGCTCGCAGGGTGAAGGGAGGCTACAGGTGGTGTTCGTCTTTCCCAGAGAGGTGGTGGGTGAACCATCCCTGGAGACATCCCTGTCCTGTCCCAACAGATGGATGAGGGATGAGTGAACTCCAGACGCGACACGCGCCCTGGCTCAACAGATGAGACCAGGTGTGAGTTAACTCTGGGTTAGTTCTGCGCGGTTATGTGAAGTGAATGACAGACAATCACCTCCGGGGTCCAACTCAGTTGTGAGTTTTACTAAAAGTACTTGTTGGAATATTGGTTACAGCGAATGGTGACTTGGCAGAAGTATAACAGAACTTATCAACACATTAACAGCGAAAGTCCTACTACAAGCGGTGTATTGGCAATCATCAGTAGCTATAATATGAAATTTAAGCAGAAATCAACAGCAGAGCTTGAAGATGTTGTTATCCTTATATGTTCAAAAGGGAAAGAGAGAAAGAGAGTGGTAGAGAGGGAAGGAAAACTAAGGTATAAGGAAGAGAAAAAGAGAGTATTATATATACTGAAGGAGAGACAAAGAAATGGGAGTATAGAAAAAAGGAGAGAAGGAAAGAGCAGAGAGAAAGGAAGAAAGGAGTGAAGGATCCAGTCTCTTACAGCCCTGCAGTGTGGATGACAGGACTTGTGCAATGATGTGTGGCCTCCGTGTTCCACGGCGAGGATGCTGGGGTCAGGAGCGCAGCATCCTCCGATGTCTGGTTCAAAATCAGGGTCCTCAGGATGCTGGTATTCTCTTGGTGAGGCCAAGCTGGTATTTCCTTCGGTGAGACTGGTAGGCCAGTATTCCCTTGGGGAGGCCGAGCTGGTATTCCCTGCGCGGGGCCGAGCTGGTATTCCCTAAAGCTTGCTGGTTTTGGTGGACTTTTTATAGCTCCCAGAGTAGAGGAAAGGCTGGGGGGCGAAAGTAGTGATTGCGAAAGAGGGACAAGTCTGGACAAGTCCTGGGCCACGTTGAGGGGTCTCTACTTTGCTCCTTGTGTCATGCAGAAATCAGGGGGGAAGTGGTGATTGCAAAAGATCAACAAGTTTCTACAAGCCCTGGGCCGTGTTAAAAGGGTCTCAACTTTTCCCCTTTGTTTGCTGAGCTGGGCACATCAGGAGATGGGGCTATGTACCCTCCAGCACATCCTCCATCTCCCATTGGTCAGCCGGCCTGGTCTGTGGCTCGTTAGCTCATCGTTGATGTGTAGATTGCAGTTCCCCCTGCTCTGAATGTGTCTTCTTCTGGCTGAACTAGTCACAATGTTTTCAGCCATGGTCCTTATCAATACTTAACAATCCCAGGCCAGGCTGGACAGGGCTCTGAGCAACCTGTGCTGGGTCAAGGTGTCTCTGCTTATGGGTTGGACTGGGTGAGCTGGGAAGGTCCTTCCAACCCATTCTATGATTTAGAAGGTTTTTGTTACCATGTCCCATAATACCCTCATCGAGGAGCTGACACAGCTGCCTACATGGACAGAAGGGCAGGATGAAGACTGGCTGTACCATCAGGCTCAGAGTGGTGTGACCAGCAGCACAAGGTTCAGCTGCAGGCCAGTCACCACCAGCATACACCAAGGAACAATATGGGGGCGGGTATGCTCAGCATCATCTTTAATCACCTGGAAGATGGAGCAGCATGTGCCCTGATCATTCACAGATGGTGCAAAATGGGAAGTAGCGGCCAACACACCGAACAGTCCTACTGCCATCCCCAGGGATCTGAACAGGCTGGAGAAAGGGGGAAGCACCACCATCTACAGTGAAGGTCCTGGGGTCCTGGTGGACACCATGCTGACCACAAGCCAGCAATTTGTCCTTACAACAAAGCAGACCAAGGGTCTCCTGGGCTGTATGAGGCAAAGCTTTGCCAGCAGGTCGAGGAGGTGATCCCTCCCCTCTGCTCAGCACTGGTGGGGCCACATTTGTAGTGCTGTGTCATTTCTTCCCTGTTGGAACAATAAAGGACTCAGCACTCCGATTCAGTGTGAATCACAGAAAGCCATTTATTACAGAAACATGTCTCCTTATATACACAACTATTCTCTAATCACAAATCCACGCTCTAAGCATGGATTCGCTAGATGAACATCATGGGCAGTCCACACGCTGGAGCCCCACCGACGATAGGTCCGACGACTCAGGCCATGCTGAGGCCCTGTTAATGAAGAAACACCCCTCTTTCTCACAGCAGATTCTGTTCTCAGCTTCTCGAAGTGGCCTTGAGATTCCTTTGGGCCTGACTAATTCAACAATATATCTCCTTCCAACGAAACGCCTCCACACTTCCCTGATATTTAAAACAAACAAACAAATAAACAAACAAGCCAAGTCACAGAGTTACTGTAATGAGTCCAGCAAAGGACCACAAAGACCACAGAATCATAGGACGTCCTGAGTTGGGAGGGACCCACAAGGCTCATGGAGTCCAATTCCCACAGGTCACCCCATGTGTCTGAGGACATTGTCCAGTCTCTTCTTGAACACTGTCGGGTTGGGCCGTGACACCTCCCTGGGAGCCTGTTCGGTGTCCAGCAACTCTGGGTGAAGAACCTTTTCCTCATGTCCCACTGACCCTCCCTGGCACATCTTCTGCTGTTCCCTTGGGTTGGAGCATCTGTCGCATGAGAGAGGCTGAAAAAGCTGGGACTGCTCCTCTGGCAGAAGGAAAGACTTGGGGAATCTTGTCCATAGGTATAAATACCAGATGGGTGAAGTATGGAAGGTGGATTCAGGCTCTTCTCAGCTGAGCCCAGCACGGGAACAACAGGCAACACGCACAAAATGAAACAGAGAAAACTCTATTTGGACATGAGTTTAAAGGTTTTTTACTGTGAGGGTGGTCAAACACAAAACCAGGTTGCTTAGAGAGGTTGTGGAGTTTCCATCTCTGAAGACAACTCAAAACCCAACTGGACACAGTGAGGGTCAAAGAGCTCTGGGTGGCCCCTGCTTCAAGCAGGCTGGATGAAATTACTTCAAGATGCCCCTGTCAACCTCAGACACTTGGTGCTTCTGTGGAAACCTTCAGGTTTTATCCAATAACGTAAAAGGAAAAGAACTGTTTGGGGACTCACTGATCAGGATCTCATTTTTCAAGACAGTTCAAGCTAATAGTCTTCCTACATTTCATGATGGAGTAATCACTGATACTAAATTAATGAACCGTATAATAAAAGTAAAATAAATAAATAAATGTAAAAAAAGTAGGTCCAAGTAAAATGCATATTAAAGACAGAAATAAAAAATGTAAATTTCTATTTTATCACAAGCTATTCAAATATCTGTTTTCATATGCTCTAAGCTGTATCCAGATGGTTTTGCACACAAATGTGTACAATAATACAAACACTATGTGTGAAAATGTAACAAGCTAGATTATTTAACACACTGGTTTCCCAAGCACTTTAATCATTCAGTGACTGTTTTGATAAAAATGACAGAATAATGCATTATCTTGCTCCGTAAAGTATTCTGAAATTTCTCATTTAGCTCAGCAGACTGCTGTGCACAGAAATGCTCCGCAGCACCCTTCACATACGCGTGGTTCCATCACTCACTACAACACTCGTATTTGGAGCCCAAGGGCTTGTTCATAAACCCTGTGCAGTGGAGTCTGTTCAAGCCACGAGCTGTGAATCTCCACAATGATTTAAAGATTTGCTTTGTTTCACCTACAATTGTGTTTCTGAAGCAGCCTGCTCTCTTTAAACGTACAAATGATCAAACGGTAGGCAGGCTTAAGGACAAGGGCAGGCTTTGGATTTGGTAATCTGACAAAATCACATCCCTAAAGCTAGCCCATCACATTCTCTTATACATCGTTTTAATGCAAAAGATGACCTTGGTTGTTCAATAAAGGTGACCATTTTTACTATTGGTCTAACAACTATTTGACTTGGACTGTATCCTGTTTTAGACCTCACCATTAATTGTCAGATACTGTGCTTTAAAATTTTGAGGAGAACTGACTAGCAGGATTTCATGCATTAGAAAGTTTTGTCAACCTGAAACACCAACTTGTATGTCAAATTGAATTTTTTTTCTGATTTAGCAGAAGGATAGCATCTAGACAATTGGATATTCGTGGAACACTGTCAAATACAACTTATTACATTTAAATAATCACACCCTCTTTTTAATCCTCACCAGTTATTGGTGCAGATTTCTAAATTTCCTTTACCTGACTGATGTTTATACACTGACCTCTGAAAAGTCACTCTGGGATGACATTTGACTTTTCAGCACTATGAGAAAGTCAAGTTCACAGCGACTGTGTGTTTCCAGGGTCATAGAAAGGGGAGCAAACAAATACAGCCCCTAGACAAAGCTGTTTGAGCAGCTGAATTGTGCTTGGAATCAGAGGGAAATGTAATTTCCCTCCTTTCCACTGGACCTAAAGTTTCACAGCTTTGGGTAACTTAAACTATGTGCAGCCTACAGAAGGGAGAAGAGGGTAAAGCGGTTGCTTGTTCCTCCTGAAAAGCAAAATAGAAGCTTTGCTTGACCTAGAAAATATGTAACCTACGCCAACATGAACACATTACAGGCAGATGCACTCTAGAAAGAGTCATCATTTCCCAATGTACTCAGCACCAAAGTGTACTGAAACACATTCTTTTTCATTTCTTACCAGGAAAAACTAGCCAAAAAAAAATATAAAGAAATAAAAATAAGAAAGAAAAAAAAAAAGAGTACTTCTTCCTTTAAAGCACTGCTGAACCATGCAAATGCAAAATGCATTTTGATGCATTTAAAACTTAGGTCCGAAAAGGCAATGATACGAGCTAATGGAGTTCTACTTATTTATTTATATATTTTAAAATATCTTTATTTATTCTCAATTAGGAATTTAGTTTCATTGCCCATGCATTATGGAAGATAATGTCTATAGCATTTATAATATATCAACTCCTGGAAATATTCCTCCAGGCCCTTTTGGGTTAGATATATTGACACCCATTCTAGAGCTTCATTACAAAATCAGTTTTCATTCACGTCTGTTAGAGAAGTGAGTACAGATTCAGGTGATTTTGGTTGCACTAATGCCTTGCTGTATAAACCACACAATCTGTTCAGGTGTATTGTCCCATAAAGTCTCTATCTCAGTTCCCATGCAAAGAGTTTAATATTTGTTTTCACATCTTCACATAAGTGCAATAAGGCAATTCTTACCTGAAATAATCTGACAGCATTTCTGGCAGAATTCAGATCTTCTTTTGTTTTGTTTTGTTTTTCCTGCCCTCTGGCTTGGACAACATCCTTGATATGTTTCCTGTAACTTCCTTTGGGTCGATCTCTTCTGTGTATTCCTTTTGCCTAATTTATCATCCCTTAAATAATGGGAATTCCTGAGGGACGAAATCTAGTTTGATAGCAGTACGACAGGCAAAGCTACCATAGACCTTAACACTTATTTCACCTATTGTATGAGAAATTAAGGCTTTTGTCACCTAACCCAAGAGCTGTCCAGCTTCTTGCAGGTGGATTTAACAGACAGACCCGTAGGTTTTCACTTGGCAGCACAAGTCACAGGACTCTGGCCTGGAGACTTGAAAAAGTCAATTTGCCCTTTGTAAATTAAGTGGAAATCACAGCTAACATGCAACAACACAAACAGATTAAATCCTTACATTTTCCGTATTAAGAGGTATATACTTTACTTGAAATTTCTGTTTCTGTTCCTGTCACCTGTAAAATAAATCTCTCAGCTCAGCTGACTAAAACACTACCCAGAGATCGTATAACAAAGAGCTAGTGAAATACTTATGGGAAGGGAACTCCTGGTAAAGAACAAAACTTAATGCAACCGCTCATTTAGAATTTATTGATGTCATTACATTTCTGCAAGTGAGGCATTAACATCTTAGTAGAAATTGTAGGTCTAGAAATACAATCTTGAACAGCACAATTTTGAAATGACCCAGCACTTTGTAACCCAACTGGAACTTCCAGTGTCTGTGTAGAGAACCAGGGGATGCAAAAATGTTTAAAACACACACACGCACACTTGCAGTTCTGCTGGTGATTTCTTCTTCCTAATAGTCAAAGGTTTTGTTAAATAAGTACCCGTTAAAGATGACATGGAAAGGAATCTTGTACGAGGTCTTGCTTTTTACCTAATTTGAAAAACCACTAAGGATTTTGAAATAATCAGTTATTCATGTAAATGAGAGAATATCTACTTATAGTTATGTACTTATGTACTAAGAGAGCTGCCATCTTACTAAATGTTATTGGAATTTAAGAAAAAGCTCTGTGAAGAACAAACCACCTCAGTTCAGATTTGTAGCCCTGGTCCAATGGAACATGGACATGAACTCGATACAAGCAGACTCTTGAGAACTGGTTCACAGCTCTTTATTTTAACCACTGAAAAGGTACAGTGTACCTTCATAGCACAACAGAAAGATGCTGTGTTTGTATGGGTCTTTCTTTTCCACTGGCTAAAAATACTTTTTTTTTTTTTTTTTTTTAATATTATGGCTGAGGGTACAGTTCAGATGTCAACTGAACATGCGCTATGACAGATGTTTGGTTATAACAGAATCCCAAATTAAGAGAGAAGGAAGAAGGGCCAGGGAGCGGCATGACAGGGCACACTTCTGCTACAAAAGAAGTCATATAGAAAAAAAGAAAGGAGTCTGTGCTGAACTGAAATAACCTGAAGTCACGCTAAAGCAGCTAAAAGGAGGTTTTAAGTAGCTTTATAGACTTTTATTGATCACCTTGTAGAATATACCACGTCCATCAATTACACTGCTTATAAACTTAAACCACCATTGTCTCCAGAACTGATTAAACAAACACCTCAGACAGCACAAATATTTTATTCACCTAAGATGACCCTTTGTTTCCCTTGACTTGACAAATGGGGTTAAACTTCCCACTTTACTACAAAGCAGGCACCTTCAATACATCAAAGACATGACTGCCCTGAAAGTGCTCCAGTTGACCTTCAAGACATTCCTTTTATAACAACCAGAGTAAAGAGGATCAAAGCTGGGACGCGGCCACTAAACAGACAGGTAGATAAAAACGGTCAGAAGTAATACAAAATTCATAAAGATACTTCCTCCAAATCAATCTGGCACCAGGTTTTAACTTTTGTATTAGAGCGCGATTTCGTGCGTAGTTTTGTGTGCAATTTCAACCAAGGACGGACATTATAAATAGCAGTATGTTGTGTAGAGGTAAGGAAGGAGGCAGCTGAGAGTTTTCCTCTGGATGTGGGATTTCGATGCTTTTTTCAAAGACAGAAATACCCACTTTCAGAAGCAGCGCTGATCTGTGAAGTCCAAGGGCACCTCTCTGACATTCGTCTCTTCAGCATAAGGAGGTGAAGGATACCAAGCTTCTCATGAAGAAAAATATTATTAATAATAATTAGATGTTAATAATAACTAACAGTTTAGTACTATGTGCCCTGTGTTACACAGGGAGGTGAAATGTGGAACTGAGGATTGTGTTTTCTGGTATCAGTCCAGGCACTTCTGGAACTTGCTGCAAGAATTCCCGGAAACCTTTAAGTGCTCCAGTGAATTTTGAAATCTATGTACACTGCTTAATTGTTGTTACAAAGCTCCAGTATCAGAATGCTTAATCTTCTTTCCATTATCACCTTTCAATGAATTTTTAGATAATTTCTCCTGGAGAGTATGAACAGCATAAGTGCAAAAATCTAAAACTACTCCACCATAAAATGTATTTTCTGTGCCAAGTCTTATTCTTGAAAAAGGGAATGGGCATTTTCTTATTTTAGTAGCTTGCATACTTTTGATTTTCAAAGCGTTCCTCTATGATTGCCTGTATGGCTTTTTCTTTATTTCCATAATGATTTCTTCCAAATAATCAGAGAGCAGAATTTATCATGAGCTCCAGGGAAAGACTGAACCCAAGAGGTTTCAATAATTGAACAGATTGAGCAAAGCTTTGATTTGCTGCAAGAGCCATTTCCTAGTCTGGAAACCTGAAGAGCAGCATCTTTTTCTACTCAAATGAAAAAAATACATATATGACACTTCCTCAGGCTTCTTCCCAAACCTGTGCTGGATTCAAAACATCTTTGTAAATGCGAATATTAATGATGGAGACAGCATTACATCAAATAGTTGCTTCAGTGTTTTTCAAAGTACGACATGTTTTATTCACTGGAACACTGAAGACTTTTCTGGAAGAGAACAGAGTGCAAGCCCTCTTCATCTCCTCCAGAAAAGCAAAACACCTCGGAAAAGCATCATTTTAACACGCTGCATTTTAATTTGTTCTTTGAAGGTGGGAAGGCGTACAATTTGTACAAATGCTTAATCTCAAGAAGAACCTTAAAGATGGTGTTTTGCTTAAAAAAGTTCAAAGCTATCACACTAGTCATCATTTACAAAAAGTCTTCTGAACATGTAAGCACATATATTTTCCTCTTCAACAGAACTTAGATTGAAGGAAAGCATTCCTACATCATACCCAGCTTTCATCTGTCCTCATGCTCTAATTAGCCAATTAATTTAAGAAACAAGACTTAGAACGTATCAAAGGGCCAGCACAGGCAGTTTGTTTTGTGGTCAGATGGCAAGCTTATATTTACACTTGTAAATGTACGGGTTTTGCTTAAGAAGCAGACCAAACACTGCAGGATTCTTGACAAAATCCACAGTTAATACTAGATCGAAATAAGACTAAAGTTTTGTATGACACCATCACCCAAGAGGCGAGAGACCCCGGCTCAGCCACCACACAAGGGAATAACAGGATCATGATTTCTCTGTCACGCTTTTTTTTATCCCCCCATGGTTTTAAGTGTGACCTGTACAAGAAGAGATTGATTCCATTTAACTCAAATAGGAAAGACTGAGAATTATGAATAAAACGGTGTGACCAAGGGTAGGTAATTCGAGAATGGGACTGAATTAGGTATTTCCTAGTTACGTTTGGCATTTTCACAAAAATTACTTGCCCTCATGTGAAACATGAAACTGTTCAGAGATGTGAGAGAGTAGCAGAATTTTTAACCAAGAAAATAGAACTAGAACTCTGTAAGAAGCCATGGGCTTCTAAAACACTTTAAAGACGTGCAACCGCTTCAGCCAAAGCCACTAATGCACACTCTATCTTTCATTAAAAAAAAAAAAAAATAAAAGAATATTCAATAAAAATAGGAATCTGTTTCTTAAATAGTGATTTTTACTAGATTTTTCAGAAAATAAATCTTAGAATAAACAGATGCTGCAACTACCACTGTTTCACATGAACTATGGTAACTCGCATTAATAGTCAGTTATTAATGGTCCACTGATGTTAATTAGACCAAACCCAGAGCACTACTGCCATTTCTCTGCTCCTTAGGGCATAAAAGGAGCATGTTTGATTTCCTATCATTTTTCTGTCATTTAAAAGTCAAATTAACTTTCCCTGTCCTCTTTTTACTTCCACAGAAAGCTGTTACTGTAAAGAGTTAGTCCAAATATCTGAACACAAAACATAAAAGTTCTTCTCCAGCTATTATACAAGTGTGAAACTCTCAGTATTTTCAGCAGCCCAAGGTGATGCAGAACTGACACAAGGCAACCATGGGCAGGATGCTGACAGGTCATACACAACTCTTTGTTTTAACTACAGCTCTTACTGGCCAGTTACACAAAAATCACGTTAGTGTGACAGGTAACTGCTGAGATATACAGGAAAAAGCAGATTTACAGTCTTGAGCTTCTATAGATTATACCGAGGTAAAACCACAGTGACAGTACTGGTAAAGTCTTCCACTTCAAAAAAAAAAAAAAAGAATTAAAGGATTTCCACCTCTGCACGTTCTTCTTGCAGTACATTTTGGAATGAAACCATGACAGTAGTGCACATATACAGAAGTAAACCACTGATGAAAAGCACAGTTTGGACACCACAGATCAGTGCACAAGCTGTCACAACTCTCAGTATTTCATCACTTAAACCTCATGCAGAAGGACCCTTTACTTAAGAAAAATACCTTACGAAAACTACCAATCCAAAACACCAAAATGAATTGTCTATAATCTACTTTACTGCTTCAGCCATGATCAACGTATTCAAAACCGATGCATGTACCTTGTAGCACCTCGTAAAACAAACCCAACAGTTGCCTAAATGCTTCCTCAATAATACACAATCCCAGGCATCTCAGTACAGCCATTAGTGAGACTGAAAAGAGCAATCAAGGAGGAGATATTTTGTCTGCATTCCAAATAACACTGAGTATTTTCTTGGATGCGAAAGCTGAGTTTATTCCAAAGGTGTGGTGATCAGGAAAGAGAAGACAGTGTATTGGTGGATTGATGCCAACAATGACGATAAGCAATCTCAATGACTAGTTGCAACCTTTCATTAGGGTAAAGTGAAGCGATTAAGAAGCTGGGCAAAAGATCCAAATAAACCTAAGAACCTGATAGCCCAGATTTTCTACATAGACCTGCAGCATGACTGAAACTAAGAGGTGGTTTCCCATCTGGAAAAAAACCTTCTTGCGATTCCACAGTTTGCAAGATGAAAACTCTTTCTAAGAGAACCCCAACTTCACACTGGGTCACATTCTGCAGAACAAAATCAGTTCACTGTGCAAAAAAGGAGTTTCATTTATGAATATATTCTATTACTGTTTCTAAGACTTTTGAGAACATAGATAAAACATAGATAAAAATCACTGAAAAAGCCAAAACCCCTAACAACCTGGTACTGCAAGCAAGTGCATGCCTTATAGCTAAATCAAGGATACAGATAAGAAAAAGCTCCGTGTGCAGGAACTTCTTCTCATCATTCTCCAACTACAACAAAGTATTATCTTTCTGGATGTCCTCTACCTGAAAGAAATCGGTTGTCACATTGATAATCCACCATTCCTGAATTCTTCCTTGGTGGCCAACCTTCAGAGTCACCAACCCCTTACCAAGGAAAGCTTTCAAAGTCACTTAGATGTTCCACCTAATGCCCGACTCCCCAGTGTCACCTCTTCTGGCTTTTAATTTATTTCTGTTATACCTTCAGCCTTCTTTCGCTAATTGCTTCTCCACTGCTCCACTCCATCAGTCTTACATTTTATAGCATCAGAATGGCTTAAAGGAAGAAGAAAAAAAAAGTAATCTATAACTTGCATTATCACTGAGCTTAGGGGAAAAGCTCCTCTATTTTATATATTTGCGTAATTCCTATGCACACTTGACAGATCCTTCAAAATTACAGTAAAAACTCAGTAAAGTAAAAAAAAAACTTTTGTAATAGTTTGTTGTGTTTTGTTGTTTTATTTTTTTTTAATCTGTATATCTAGAAATTAGTGCTCTTTCATAGGAGCAAACTGATTACTTTTATCTCTATATTAAAGCTTTTAGTGTGCATTTCAGAAGGTTTCATGAACTGCTATACTTTTCACTGAAGTGATAAGACTTTTACATACTAAGTGACTAGGCAGAGAAAGACTCTGCATATCACACACTTCAGAATACAGTTCAAGCAAGGCATCTGTTCCCAGTGATAATCGACCAGCAGGTTTACATCATTCCCTGACCAAAATAGTTCCAAAAGGCGAAGAGGCCACCCAGAAACGATCTGAGTTGTCTGTGTTAAGGCCACCCGAAGTGAGGGAGAGGCGGAGAGGAAAGGTGTTGCCAAAATCCAGAAGAATCTGCACAAGCCTGTTGTACAAAACAGCAGTTTACAGTAATTAACAGACAAGACACATATTGGTTTCCCAAGTGCTACTCAGTAAATCACTTTTGTTTTCTATTCTTTTTTCTTTTGTCTGGAATAGAATTATCAATTATAGGAGATTTTAAAGTGAAATATTCTAGTTCCATATTGTACCATGCTCACAGCATGCAGACTCAAAAAAATAGGCTAATGTCTATGTTATGTAGACTATCAGCCAAGGCTTGAATTTTGAACTCACCTTCAAATGTAAATATTGAAATAGTATCATGGAATCATAGAATCATGTTGGTTTGAAGAGACCCTTAAGATCGTTGAGTCCATCCATAACCTAAATCTAGCACTAAAGCACCAAGGATTTCTTTGTAAGAATTACTTACACTAGGCACTTCTATTTTAACAGTAATGCTTTCTTAAGGCTTCTCATTTCAAACAAATACATATTTATGTGCATGCACACAATTACATTTATTGTGACACATTTCCAACAAAGCTGATGTATTTCTTCTGGTTTCCTATTATATATATTCTAAACAACAGAAGGTTTGCACTTAAAAGGCTAGTATCTCTCTCAGTACTCCCTGTTCATTCCAGTTTCATTTGGATTAAAAAATGGTGCCATTTCTAAGCAGAGAAAAGGTATTTTGGAAAATTAATCGCTGTCCCTTAGATTTACAGAAACAGAAGCTTAACATGGATTCGACAGTTTGCCTCACAGATGGAGGGAGTACACACAGTAGAAAACTCAAATAAAGCACTTTGAATTACTCTGCAACTTCATTTTGTAGGGATGAAAGCAGCTAATGCATGAAGAGAGATTAATTTTTTTCATTAAATGTTGTGGTTACATGGATACAATCACCTCAGTACACTGCAGGTACTTCTGCACATAAACCTGTGTGTGGAGGAAAGAGTAGAATTGACTGAGTCTCAGAGGAAATGAGAGATCACAACCTAGAAATATTCAGCATGGATTTAACCCTCCAGAGTGCTAAGAAACAATAGTTATCTCAGCAATTAGAACTGAACAACCCTCACCACTGGTATACATTAGCGAAATCTTAATTTATTACACTACACTGAGTACCTCTTAGGGAATAAAAGTAATTACCAAAGTTATCACTGAGACGACTATTTTTGAGTGATATCCAAGAGTCTCAGATGTCTGGCAAGAGTATATGTCATATATTACAACTATATAAACTTCTATGATACTTTTCACACCTCTGATATAATGTGCCACAGAGTTTGGAAAATGCTGTACAATTTTTTGCTTTCACATTCATGATGCCTATTTCCTTTCCCTCCTTTAAGTAGCCTAGTCATTTTCTCCTGTGTATTAAGAAAAGCATAATAATTTCTCTGAAAACAGACATCTGAAGTGAAAGAAAAAGAAATCAGATGCATCAGAGGAGGACTGACTTCTGCTAGGCCTCTAGATCTCATTTCTAAAGTAAAAATACACCCATAAAAAGCAAAGTGAATCACTGAAATGCTATTGCCATATAACTTTTACATCACCAGAATGTTTTGTCAGTCAAACAATACTCAAATAAATTTTGAAGTCTGGAATATAAAAAGAGGATGCACGATGGCTGTTAAAATTTGTAAGCTGTTATTCAGGGTCTCTTCTTCACGTGCAGCTAAAATCAAGAGAGAGAAAGCTGAATGTTAAAAGTATGTAACTGCACATGAAGTTTTCATAAGTTCATTGTATTAGAACGAGCAAGAACATGCAAATAAAACCATAAACTGATACACCAAAAATTATGACAGCAGTCTTAAAAATCTCTTCTGAGACAAACTGAAGCATAAATTTAACTCTTGCATATGAATTCATAAGTGCATCTATACATATACACATAATTCACCCAATACTATACTCACCATGTGGTACCATAGAGTTATTGATCTAGATGCCAACAAATCAACTATGTTATCACTACAATGGATCTGTTGATTTCTTCCACTAAATCTCGCCTAAAACAACAGATTTTTCAGGAAGCTACGTGCCACCATGTCTCAATTCTGTCTCCAAATGGTACAATCACACATAATAGGGACACTGCGCTTTTAACCATTTTTCCCCATCAGTGGATAAGTCAGTCATGTTAATTCACTCATATCTCAGTTTTATGATCCCATTTCTATAATATCATCTCATGAGCCTCTATAAGGATTTGGCGCCGTGCTCAGTCCAGATGATTGTTATGTGTCTCAGATCTTGACCAACAGTCTTCCAGCCAATTTTCTAGCTGCAAGAATTAAGATAAACAGCAAGAGTCTTAATATTAGCAATTCATATCTGGTCAGTTCTTTCATGCTCTTTTCCTGCTTTGTTTCTACTGACACAAATAGTTCCTTGAATTTTAGAAAAGTTTGTATAAGACTAAAGAAAAAGCACTCTTTTGCAAGGTATTCTTGAAACAGCAGGTAAAAAGAAGAAATCAGTCAGGATTCAGAAAACAATTATACTGATTTTCATAATTGCTTTAAATAATATTCTTTCTGTCTGATCTGAGTGTGCAAACTATCTTAAATGCAGAAAAAAAAAAAAGTTATGTAGAATTTGTGTTTAAATCAGTCCATTATTGTAGACAAGTGTACAGTGTAGTAAATGACCAATCAGTGTCTTACATTCAAAATGTTCTAGGAAACAACAAGAAGAAAAGCATTCTTTTTCCAATATTTTCCATAAATTCCATTAATTTTCTGCATAATTTTCCATTATATCTATGATAAGAAAAGATGATTAAAATCTCAGTGAAACAGATTACGGGGTTTTCTTTATGGGATAACAGATGCTAACTCATATGTGCCTGTTGGTACCCAGACTACTCTTCAAACTCGCTAAGAAGCAGAAAATCTTCCCATGAAGCAATTCTTAAATCATTACTATGCTTTTCTTTCTACCCACACTGCATTTAATGCAGTTATTTTAAGTGTCTATGAAAAACCATGAGGAGAGATCATCAGAATTCACAATTACTGCTTTTCTTCACCCACACATTGTACCTACACTGCGCTTCCTCCACTCATTTGAGGCCTGACTTCGAAGCCAATGTCCGGATCTTAGATGTTCCAGCAAAGGTTGTTGAGCTATTGGCCAAGACACCTAGATTACCCAAATACTATTTGCAGCTTTAGTGCCAGTTTAACAAGTAATGTCAAAACATACACACAAGGACCTAATACATCACATAAGTTAAGGACATGGTTTAGTGCTAGAGCTAGGTTATGGTTGGACTCTATGATCTTGAGGTTCTCTTCCAGTTGAAACAATTCTATGATTCTGTGATTCGAGTTCTACAAGGAACATTGCCTACATGCCAAGACCAAAAAGGTCAGTGGAAGACCATGCCATAAGAAGCTATGCCAGAAGTTCCGCAAGAACATTGATTCTGCTTCACTGAAACACAAATGTCAATGTTTAAATATTTTACCATAGTCCATAACAACTTTCAAACTACCATTACTGTCTTATTCATGACTTTTGTCAAAATGACCAACTTCACATTTAGCTAAAGTCCTCTGACATGTCACACCAGCCATTTAATGCATTTTCACCCTGCAAATAAGAAGTTTTGTTCTGGAGAGAGGAAAGCAGAGAATTTTACCTTGCCAGACCAAAAACTTCAGTCTCTGCTTTGGTGCCTGAGCCGTCTTACTAAATACGAAGCAAGAGTATGCTGTAAATTACAAGATGGTATTATTATTCACATTCCACTCAGGATGCGGCTGCACGCTGCATCCAACCTGACTCATCTCTGTCTCAGAAGACGAAACACCTTCAAACCACTTCAGATTTGCTGCCAGGCACTGGAAGGGCCATAGAATCATAGAATTATTTCAGTTGCAAGAGACCCTCAGGATCATCAAGTCCACCCATAACCCAAACTAACTCTGACACTAAACCATGTCCCTAAGAACATCATCTAAATAGCTTTTAAGCCCCTTCAGGGATGGTGACTCCACCACTGCCCTGGGCAGACTGTTCCAATGCCCCATGTTTCCATGAAGAATTTTTTCCTAATATCCAATCCAATCCTCCCCTGGCGCAACTTGAGGCCGTTTCCTCTGCTCCTGGCGCTTGTTCCTGGGGAGCAGAGCCCGACCCCCCTGGCTCCAAGCTCCTTTCAGGCAGCTCAGAGATCAGAAGGTCTCCCCTCAGCTCCTGTTCTCCAGCTGAACCCCCCAGGTCCCTCAGCCGCTCCAATCACACTTGTGCTCCAGCCCCTCACCAGCTCTGTTCCCTCCTCTGCACTCCCTCTAGTGCCTCAGTGTCCTTCTGATGATGAGGGGCCCAGAACTGACCCCAGAATTCAAGGTTTGGCCTCCCCAGGTCCCAGCACAGCGGCACAATCACTTCTCCAGTCCTGCTGACCACCCTAGTGCTGGTCCCAGCCAGGATCCTGTGGCTTCTTGACCACCTGGGCACCCGCTGGCTCATGTTCAGCCACTGGCACCAACACCCCCAGGGCCTTTTCCAGCCGCTCTTCCCCAGCTGCAGCGTTCATGGGGTTGTTGTGACCCAAGGGCAGGACCCGGTCGTTGGCCTTGGTGAACTTCAGACAACTGACCTCAGCCCATCGATCCAGCCAGTCCAGATCCCTCTGTAGGGCCATCCCACTCTCCAGCACATCAGCACTCCCACCCAACCTCGTGTCATCTGCAAAATGACTGAGGGTGCACTCGATTCCCTTATCCGGACCATTGATAAATGGATTAAGAAGAACTGGCCCCAATACTGAGCCCTGAAGACACCACTTGTGACTACCACCAACTGGATTTGGCTCCATTCACAACAACCCTGACATGGGATGCTTCCAAACCCCTCATGCAGAAACTGTTTTAAAATGCTCCAGCACAGTACCATTCTTATGAACCACAGATGCCTACAGAACCATGAGAAACACCCCCCAGAACAAATTACTTGGGCATTTATTCAAGTGCTTTCGAGCAATCATCCTTACAGTGTTCCAGTTTTGCCATTCACAGTTAAAATCAATGAAACTCGAGTACTTCCAGTCGTACAATGCTATGAAATTCTCTGAAGCAGTTTTTCCTCAGCTGTTCTTTACCAATCACAGTATTGTTTCCATTCTCCAAAACTGATTTCAGACAGAATTTCATAATCCTTGTGATTAATTCTCAACAGTAGAAAAATAAATATTTGATACTTGAAACCTGCATTCCACAAAAGCAGGCTTCATAAAAGAAACTGTGCCTGGATACAGAAAAGTGCCCAAAGTACCCACGAAATAGCAGGAAGCATGCAGAACACACTGATGCAGGCAAATAAGCACTGAATGAAATAAAGCAGTGGCATATTAAGTTCTGAAGAGCTGTTTGCTCCTAATTGTGTATTAATAGCATATCTATCAGAAAGGGCTACACAAAAGCTATAGAGTAATGTATATACTTATACTATATAGTTGTGTATATACTTAGTGAGTTACAGAAATACATCTAAATGTATTATTATTATTATTGAGATTATATTAAACTGCAAGTTATTTCAGAAATTGTCCGAAACTTAGGAACAGGACAACTGATGAACACTGCTGAAATAAATGGCTGGAAGGGTGTGAGAGTCGGTCCAAAAATGGAGCAGTATTTGCGTGAACATCGCCATCAAGAACTTAGAGAACTGAAGCTGAGACCGAAAGAACAGATGGACAATGACTTGGAGAGAGGCCCGAGGAGAAGCATTGTGTTGAACTGATTTCTTCGATAAGGGAGGGCTCCTGCTCACAATGGCTGCTGTGTGGACTTTGCCTGCTTCTCCAGCCAAAGCAGCCCCCGTCTCCTGAAAGCTGTTGTTATGAGGGTCTCTTCGACCCAGGGACAATAGATGCTGTCCAGAAGATGTGTGCTCACCTGCAGCCTCAGCCACACGTGTCCCTCACCTGCTCCCCCAAACAATGGCCAATGAAAAGGAGCATGCCCAGGAGCTCACCAAGGGTCCTGAGGTCACCCAATGGACCAGAGAGAGACCCCTGAGTGCTGGACACGTAAGTGTTGGCAAAAGAAAGCGTGAATCTTTCGAGCCTGCTCAGTACGAGCCTGGGTTGCGAGACTGGCCTCAAACAATGGGAACAGGGCAGGGTAAAGAAGCAGAAAAGGTGACTCCAGAATGGTCACCATTGAAGACCTTCCCACCAGAGGATCCTGACCCACAAGGGAGGACCGGCCGGACTGCACAGGACCGGAGACCAGAGGGAGCTTCTGGAACTGGACTGGTCATAAACGCAACCTCATTTCTCATCTTTACCTTTGCTTTTACCGGTTTCTTTCCCCTTTCTCTTTCTTACTCTCTCTCTCTATCGTGTGCTGCTTTACGGGCAAATTAATAAAGTAACCCTGCTTGATTGAATCATAACCCCTTGGCATTTTGGTCGCCTTAATTTTGCACTCTGAGATCAAGTTAAAAGAACCATCACGAGTCCATCGCCGAACGGACCGTGACAAAGGGTAACTATGTGACACAGCGCCAGGGATCCGAAAATACAGGTATGAGCTCCTGGGTGTCACCAGCAGCATCAGCCGATGCGGTGGCACTCAGCTCCATCCCCAGGGGCTGTCACGCTCCTGCTGGAAGCCACAAGTTACTCCTTTTACAAGCCAAATTTAAAATAATGTTGAGTATCAAGAGGAGATAATTACTCACTGAAGCATCAGGGCTCAGTTCTTCACATCTCTTAATTAGCTGCCGCTAAAAATATAAGTTCCTCATGTGAGAATGACGTTTGATAGCCCTCAATTCAAGTTATTACAGGAGGCTCAACTCAAAAAGAAAAAAAAAGGAAAAAAAATCAGAAATCAGATCCCTGAACTAAACACACTACTATTGACAATGTCAACCTATGTTCTCTAGCACTTAGTCTTGGTACTACAAGTAACAGTGACCCTAAAATTCCAATTCAGCATAATGAATTCATGTGAAAAGAAATTAATCAGTGAGATTCAAAACCGTTGTGGGAGTTTGAATCAGTCAAGAGCATGAACGAACAATCAGAATATTCATAATTCAAATATTAAAATAATGACGTTGCTAATTTCAGAAAATGATATT
The DNA here is from genome assembly GCF_037038585.1 of Patagioenas fasciata. Classification (NCBI taxonomy): domain Eukaryota; kingdom Metazoa; phylum Chordata; class Aves; order Columbiformes; family Columbidae; genus Patagioenas; species Patagioenas fasciata. Next base: position 1,322,364 of record NC_092560.1, on the reverse strand, counting down.
AGTATTGTATTTTTATGTGGACTAACTTCAAAGCTCAGTTAAACTGTGCCAAGATTACAGCTCCATTTAGAACAATAAAGAAACCTTTGCAGTGTGTGGTTCTTAAATGGTGCAACTTTTGATTGAGAGAACACTGCAGGAAAGAGAAATTTTTGTCTCTGGAAAGATACAGGTGGCTAAAGAAATTCCAAAAATGGGCAATTAGATTTTACCCTTTATTTGTACTAATGGCAAATGAAAGTGAGTAATGTTTTGTAACTTTTTTTTTTTTCTGCCTTTATTGCCCATAACTTTCTAGACAACTTCAACAATTAGAAAATCAGCACTTCAACATAAAAAGGTCATAGCAGCAAAATAATTTTAAAAATGTTAAAAAAAGGCTATTTTACAGATTTTTTTTCCTATTAATGATTCTGATTTTATTAGACTGCAAAAAGGGAATTATAAGTATAAAAGGCAGAAAGCATTATTTAAGCAAGACTGTCAGAAAAATCTCTTATATTCACTGCTGATTATTCCAAAAGTACAAATTGAATTACACTTGTAATGAAAACATGAAGTCTCCATAACTCATTTATTCTGTATAGAAACGTGTATCATTTCTTCAGAAATAAGCTTACCATGTAAATTATACTGCTAATCCATCAAATTCACACGGTAGAGTAGGTACGGTTTTATATTCATTAGGGATCCACTTATAAAACTGACAATCTGGCACAGTTTGTACTCAGCATAACAGGACAAGATGGAATAAGAATTGAATCATACAGAGAGACAAGTTGAAGCCAGTGAAGATGAAGAATACTGACAGCACAGCAATAAAAAGACACTCAGTTTTTTCGATATCTGGCTTATACCTCACCAAACTCTTCGACTTTGTTCCAGCACTGGTATCTTCAGGATTACACACTCAAATGAAATTTAAAACGTTATCTCCATAATTATTTAAATGGCGATGGTCATAGTTCTGGAGTGCTTGGATTCAAGCAGAAATTTCAACAAGCTTACACAGAGTCCTTGTAAACAAAATGGTGCTTCAGGACTCACCGGGGCACAACAAAGGGCAAGAATGAGGCCAAAAGGGAAAGAGGAGGACAGACAATGGAAGGAACACTGCAGGCTGGATACACGGATGCATTTGGAAACGTCACTGGCAGCCCAGAACTGAACACCTTTTTCAGCTTAATCCCTCCAGGTACACACAGAGAATAGATTAGTTTGGACTTCCAAGTGGACAAGAAATGCCACCATCTCCCACCAGTGGAGATGAGGCCATGGAAATGGATTTCATGTCCTGTTCTTCTGAGGAGAAACTTTCGTAATTTAATTTTGGTCAGATATATCACACTGGAAGGTCCTGCCTTACCTTTACAGATTCAGTTACACCTTTCATCTTATGTATTTTTGATGGTTGATTTATCTTCCTTTTTTTTTTTTAAAGGCTGACTTGAGGAAGTGTGAGTTAAAGTTACCCCTTCAAACAGAAAGTCATGTGTAAAGGAACCCAATTAATTTATCATTCTCTCACTCTCTCCGAAACTCAACACTGATTCACCATCTAGAGAGAAAACAAAAAAATACCAAGTGCATATTGGAGACAGGGAAAAACCACAGCACTATTTTATTTGTGAAATGATTACAACTAATAAATTATGTGCATCTTTAATATTTTGTAAGTAATCTGCGTGCCTTAAGAAGACATCTTTGTTCAGAAAAGTCAGTCTCCTAATCATCAGCTTTCTCCTATTAACTCAAAACCATAATTGGCTGGGTTTGAACGTACCATTCATTCTTCCACTGATGTGATACGAAACACTCAAAAATGCAGTGGTCTACTTTACAGGAGACACATTCAGGAGCATTTATTCAACTGACACATCAGCTAAAGCTTCCTTCATAAGACAACTGACTGAGGAAAACTAACAGCAAACAAAAAACAAACAAACAAGCAAACAAAAACCAAGCAAAACAAAAAAATCACTAATGTAGAGAACTTTTGTATCCATTCCCATCCCCAGAAGCAATTATCATCCTTGGTTCTTGGAGTAGTTCAGGAACTGGTCAAAGAGATGAGATTTTTGTGCTGCACCTGAGAAAAGTAATCACTGCCTCCAAAATGGGTTATTTGTCAAGGTCTCAGTCTCAAAGGGACACAGAATGCATGAACTCCCATGGTGGCCACAATGGCTTTTACTGCTCTTCTGGTCAAGCTTCTCAATGATTATCTCCTTCATATCATCTGGTTCTGATTAAACTGAAAACCTTGCTGAGATTTTCAAGACTGATCCATAAAGACAGAGGAAAATAAAAAGGGGGCATACGTGTTCACTGACCCCAGGAAAGTCTGCTCTCATTTTCAAATCTTTCCTTCCTATTTTATTTCCATAGATGCCTTCAAGGTGTTCTTCCCTAGGAACATCTAATAGAGCCTTCCTCAACAGCCACCATACAAACACAATTAATTGTCTAATAAACTTTGTTGATAAAATAGAAAAAAAAAAAAGGTAAAAAATATCCTTTCTTGTGTTAGATCCATTTCTTCCATTAATGCTAAGAGCTCAGAAAAGCCACCGCCTTTCAGTGTGGATGCTCTGCCTGGCATTATTAATTACTGTCAACCACGGCACATTTAACCTGGAGCAGTGTGGTACAAACAGGCACAAAAATACACCTAGTATAAGGATGGATAACCAACTCCAGACTATCTAAATTATCAGACCTATTGTATTGAGGTCCGTGCTTTTCTTGTTTGCTTCTCATGGGTGAGGAAATCTGATCCAGCAAATAGGTTAATCCTGGGGTTCAGAGAGTACGTGATCAAGCAGACCCTCTGCATGACATAGTAAAATAAACACCTTATCTGAAAGAGTGAATCTGAGAGGTTTAGCAGAACATCATGGAGGATGACATGAGGAGGGGTATAATGTATAATACTCTGGTGGGAATCCTCGCCTCAACCATGTGCTTCATGTATATCTTCCCATAGGGGAAAAATCAACCCAGTTTGCTCTTGCTTGTTCCCAAACTTGCAGGAATGAGGAAAAAAGAGACACAGATGTAGCAGGATAGCACACCTGGTGAAGAAGGACAAATCGCCAACCTCCCACCCCCACACCAAAAATACCTGGCCTAGGAGTGCACGTGCATTCCGACCTTTCTCAGAAAATTCATCACAAAGTCACTATGACTATTTTCAGTTATTTGTAATAAAAGGTGACTTGAAGTAAAATCCGTAGTAAAGATAAATGGAAAGGTGATGAAATTAAGTATAATTAAGATTTTACTTTTAAGAAAAGGAGAAGGGTTCCCTGACAGGAAATCTGTTCTAGAATATTATCTAATAAACCAGTCTTGGTGATTAAAAGATTTTGAGAAATAATTTACAATGCATTTTGAGTACAGCTTTTTAGATGGTTTCACCTGAATAGACTCCTGTGAAAAAGACATGTAAATAGTTGTAAATTTTTTTTAACCGTTTAGAGGGTACAAAAGAGGTGAGGCAAGAGACCAGTCTCAATAGGCAATGCAGCCGAGTCCCTGAAGCAACATCTGTCCTGCTACTCACCACACAGCTTGGCAGAGAAATCGAATATTCCCTAAACTACACAATACCTAAAAGCAACAAAATGAACACAGCAGAAAAATAGCTGTTGCAGTAGTATGTGTATTAATATTGTTCTCTCCTTGAGCATGATCTGGAAACAAGGAGGAAGAGGAAGGGTCACCGGCCTCAAGCAGCACAACATTATAGCAAAAGAGAGGAGCAGTTCAAGAGACAGCTACGGACAGATGAGTTCTCATCACTCTGTTCTCAATGCTTAACAGTTCAATCCTTTTAAAAGCAAAGTATCCTCTACTCTCTATGGATGCTCTGTTCTAGAAAAGGGATTAACATCATACATTATTTCCCAGGTAGCTATGAATAAATCCTACATAACAATGTTCACTCTGGTTTTGAACTCCATGATGAGCTCATCTGACTCATGCATGGCACTTGTTCTACTTATTCCCACTTTATCCTACTCTAAATTCAGTTCATTTCATAGCTGTCGTGGATGATGACATTACTAGGAGAACACAAATCATGATAATAGATGAATTCACATTAATATAGTTCAACAAAAGCTGGGTCAGACCCACTGGATTGCTGAAAATCTTTGCCAAAATAAATTAACCTCTGTTCCTCACCCTCCCTCCCTCTTAAAATTTCTAGCAATTTCTAAGCCTTTTATTTGATCGCTCAGTAGAAAGTTGCTGGTTTTGATGTTGAATTCTTTCATGTCTTTCTGAAAACATGATAGATCTTAAAACTGCTAATTTTGTATTCAATTTTGGAGGCTCCATATGCTTCCATGTACAACCAAGTAATTCATCTGCAGCTGTTTAAGCACCAAATTTGTCAGTGACTAAACAATGAGACTGGTTTATATCGTATAGAAATTTCTTGTTTATAGTCTAATATGTTGAACTACCAGCCAGACCAATTCCAGGCCTAGATCTATGTTCCACATTAAGTTTTTTCAGTTGAATATTCTCCTTGATCTCAGGCATAGAAAATAACAACAGATTGAATCCCAGCCCCTGCTCTGTTTTCTTGTTAGTGCATCTTTTGTCTACATTTGGTGATTTTGCCATTTAACATAAAAAGGTAGACATACACCATGGTTTGACATTAAAAACATCACTCCAGGCAGATGAATAACTTTACTTAAAGAAACGCTCTTCTTGGCAATAGACGATGCAGCATCATGCTTTAACACAGGAGAAAATAGAAACATCAGCAAACCTGCAACACAATGCTCCTTCTGAGTAGTTTTGGAGACAACTGACATCTTTTGGGGAAAAAAAAATAATCCCAGGAGCCAGGGAAGACAAGCATGTAATGTACTATCTGAATTGCTATGGATTTGACTAGAAACAGGTATAACAACTCAATATCTTTCTGCTGCTAGAAGCAAGCTATGAGTGACATGTTACACTTAGGACCATAATACTTTAAATTCACAGAATAGCTAAATTACTAATTAAAACCAAAATTTAATACTCAGAATCTAAATTATGCAGAGTGATACAGAAATAGTAAAAAAATCACCCTAATTCTAAGGAACTTAGACATTTAATGTTACAGGAGCAGAGAATAGCACAGGAAAGACTTCCTCAGTTACTGTAATTCAGATTTATAATTACAAATATGATATTTTTCTTGGGAAAAGAGAAACTGAGGGTTGAGTCGAACAGCATTCAGCAGTCACCCAAATTTGGTGACTATTGTGTCCTTTTGATACAGTAGACTGCACACTCTGAATCTCCTGGGATCGTACCATAAACAGCTACCATGGATCGATATAATGGCACTGCAATGTGATCATCTAAACCAAGCAGATTCCTACAGCTGTTTTTATGAGTTTTCTGCACCTCTTCATTTCCTTGTGACATCCTTTACTCATGACAAAGCTTGTTTTAGTAGCTTGGTGCTTTAACAGATAAAACACAACAGAATTGAAATACAAACATCTTCCTCAATTTGCAACCAAAGCAAGGTCTCGTATTTTAAAGAAATAAGCCTTTGAATTGTTAGTAAGACCTTTTTTAATTCATGCTAGTGGTGATACCAGTAACGTAAGTATTTTATAATGTTTCTGAGAATCACATTTATTTATCTGTATTTGCAATAAAAATAGTTTAGCATGGACAAAAGTATAGAAAAAGTCATTGCTAGTTGTATAATACCATCATGTTAAAAATAATCCATCAGGAAAGTTAGCTGGAGATGTTATGTTAACAAAAAAAAAAAATGAGTAGCAGGTAAATGTGTACTGCTAGATATTCCTGTCAAAATTACAGGGTACCTACAAAATCCTCTATGGTATCTTATTTTCTCTAAGGCAAGGAAGGGCCAAAACAAAATACTCAGTCAAATTTATCACTTCAAATATACCTCCTGATAAGTATTAACCAACAGGCAATATCAGAATCTAATTTTTCATCACGTTATTTTACTGTCACAGAAATCCTGTGATGAATTAAGGTATCCATGCTTTATGAACGGAAATTTTCTGGAACAATGAACCTTGTGGCACTGATGCAAATCACAGACCGGGCACTCCAAGTTCAGCGCATGGAAAAAGGCAAAACACCTTCTAGGAACACTGCAACAAAGTAAGAATACAATATATTATCCGTGTCAGCATTTAACTACTTTAATCTTGTCCATCGCTCTCTTCCAAACTTCCTTTTCTCTTTGGCTTCCCTTTCTCCATTTTTTCAACAGATAAAGGGAAGGATTTACAGAAAAAACATCAATCATAGCACACCCAGCTCATTTCCAACTACTTAGTGTGTCTTTAGTAAGTGTGGCATGATACCACAAGAAGCAAAATATAAAAAGCACATGATCTTGTATCTAAGGATAAAGATAACTCCTTTTTGAAGGCTTGACTGAAATTACAAATATGCTTTAGTATTATAAAAACTAAATGCACAGTTGTGTAACATGCCATTATTTTATCACATTGCCATCTTCATGCACAATTACCGACTAACAAAATACTTACAATATATATATTATAAGTAGATAGAAAATGTAACTAAAAAATTACTTATTAAAATTCATACTTCTAATATGTGCTCATGAATGTTTCAATTTTAACAAGTAGGTTTTAATCTTCACAAGTAATATTTGATGCTTATAGTGTATTGCATTCTAATTACCATACAAAATACTTTATTAATTAAAACAGCCAGCAATGGTGAGATAGCAAGAATGCCAATAACGCTGCAGTCTCATTATTACACAATAACATCTGACAGCTCTTCGAAAATGCTACAAAGCCTGATCCATCAAATGTCCCCAAAAGCACAGTACTCTATTAGTTCGCTTTCTACAAATGGGAACATTCCTGACATAAATCACACATATTCGATCTGTAAGGTATCAGGAGTGTCCAGTCATGTCCCTCCTCAATAGTAAGACTCCAAAAGGGGCAACAAGGTAGAAAAGTGATTATCAAACGACAACAGACCTGAAAATAATACTTTTCCAGGTAGCAATAAATAATTAGTATATAACGGGGAATGCTATTTGGTGACCTAAAACTGTACAGAGTGCTCAGATAATTGAATTATGTTGAACACCTTGGTGTTTTGAGCATGTGGATTCTGGTAAGCTGCAATTATTCAAGCAATCTGTTGACTTCTGAACAACTGTCCCATTCCTGTGGGGAGAAAAGAAACGAAGGGCTATGTAGCCCAGAAACTCTTGATTAGATGTTGTGACTGCCTTCAAAACTAGTCGGTCAACAACGACAATTGTGGGTATGCAAGACTCTCGGCCATACAACTTTAATATCACATTTTGTAAACAGGACAGTCAACCTTCTCCTTCCCAAGTCAACAGCTCTGAATCTTCAATTTTTTTTTTTATGTTTTAACTAAAGCACAAATGCTGATCAGAATGGAAAAGGTTGCTTTCCTGTGTGCTGACTGGAGAGGAAGACAGTAGCTCACCTGGTGGACTAACAATAGGCTTAATTAGGGAAAAAAGTCCGAATCCAGATTAAGTCTTCCCTCACCACCCAGAGGATGCAAAGGCTGCTTGAACATGAACAGGGACAGAAGAGGTTTGACATTTTGTTTGTTTCCAAGGAAGGTTTGGGTGATCTCTCCTTTCCCTACATGTAATGATTTACTTCTAGCACATGATCTCTAAACAGGCTTATTGGCTCTCCTACAAAGTTAACACTTTTCTTCCTGTTCATCCATGCCCTCTGTTTTTTCACCATTGTTCATCATCTGAGCTGATAACCTCCATCACATGATATTTCTACTTATATAAAATGATGAAAGTAATCAATAACATAATTTAGTATTTTTTAGAGGAATACATCAGAAAGATTGGGTCTTCCAGTCTTGCAATAGAGGCAGGAACATTAAAGAGGTCTGATTTCTAATGTCTTCCTGGTAGAAAATAATGCATTTCATGTTCCTTTCATGTTCCTCTCTCAAACATGAGCTGCAAGTCTGGCAGAAGATTCTGAAGAAGGATGGGCAAACCATCATGCAACTGTGCGACCAAAACAGACACACACATCTTTGAAACAATCCAGTAAAACAAAACAGGGATGAAGAAATCAGCCTGCAACCCAACATGGATACAGGACAACCTACAGAAATGAAAAGCTCGGTTGTAGCTCTTGGACACAGTGCTAAGGACTACGGAAGTCTGGGGACAGGCAATAAAATTGCTTGCAGTATGTATTTCCTATTGGTAAAACCTGAAAGAGTAGAACAGGAACATATCTGGAAAGCATCTGCTCCAACTTTTTGGTAGAAAAAAACAGGTGAGACAAGGAGGTTACTGAGCAGCAGTCTGAAGTTTGGTGCTTTTTCCACCTCTGTTCATATGTTTGTTTAAGGCAGGTCCATTCCTGCTTAGGAAATTTCTAAGTTCTATGACAATCCCTTGATGTGCACTGATACAAGAAAAAGCTATGGTAACAGGTAATTGCAAAAAAGACAGGCGTAAGTCCATAAAACTATGAAGCAGGCTGAAGCAAACCTTGAGTAATATATGCTTTATTTACAGAATTTTAGCAGTATGGTCATTTGACCTTATTCTTCTCTTTTTTTAATGAGAGCTGAGCCTGGTCAAAAACTTTGTCCAGAAACACAGATTCTTATAATCTCCATATTCAGAACAAGCTTCCTTTTTTCACTTAGCAAACCTCAGCTCCTCATCAGTTCTCAGCAACTTTGAAAAGTTTCTTTGGTGGAATGTGCAAATTACAGAACTTCTGTGTTAAGTAAAATGTAAACCAGCACCTGAAAAGGAGATTCTCGTAATTCCTTCTTTTCCCCCTATATCTTGGACTAGACCTACACTAAGACTTTAATTCGTTAATTATTAAGTCCTTACATTGATTATACAGTGACAGAACCAAGAAGTGCAGGGAAGTGCACTTCAGTTTTCAATACACAGGGTAGATTCTTGGCTGAACCTAAAATTTACCTGTTAACCCAGTTCTTGACCTCGCTTAAAATGAGCTCTTCTCCTAAACTGGTTCTGCATTTTTAATCATGCCCTGTTAGCTTTCCTTACAAAAGGTCTTTAACCAATCTCAGGCAAAACTGCTGCCTTATTGGCTCACCAGAAAATCAGTTTGCTCCTTGTTTGTATGGTATTTCTTAATGAAAGACTATAATGCCTGAAAATAAAAATTTTTTATGCATTTATGCAGTCTAGCTCATCTATAAAATGTCTTAATTCCGGGGGGACCAGTAAAGCCCATTAGCAAAACTAGTACTAATATTCTCTGAAAAATACTACAGTAAAACTAAAAACCTTATGAACGCTTCATATTATACTAAAAACAACATTATCTTAATTAAAACACAGACTCTGCAGTACATTAGATTAGCTTCTCTGGAAGCTCATTATCTAATAGTGAAGTGAATAGAACTGATATTTAAGATAAAATATGCTTCCTGGCTTTTGATTATGAGGCAGTGCATGGAGGTTAGTAATGCCACCTAAACAAATGTGCTCCCCCCAGCACTGGATGCAAACTGCTTCCAGATGGATTTAGACTGAGTTTGAGTAGTCTCTGATAATTTTAGGACCCTAGATCCACTAACTACGTGTCCTTCAGTATGGTTTTTGTGTCCTCTAGTGAAACTCTCACACATCTTTTTTTGCCCTTCAAAGCTGAAAGCCAGCACATGAACATTAATAGAAGCCACAATCCTTAAAAAGACAAGGAAGACTGCTGCAAAGAAGAACTTGAATGAATGCAGAGGAGAATGTACATAAAGGTAATCATTAAAAAACAAAACAAAAAAAAAAAAATAAAAGAGAGGGAGAAGAAAATGAGTTTTGATTCCCTACACTAATGACTATTTTTCTCTGTGGCATGTGCAACCCCAATAAAGTTAATGTCTTACTTCACAATACAAGGAGAGATTTGAGCACCGCTGAGATTTCACAAAAACTGACATCTTAGTGGGAATGTGCCTCAGAGCTGATGCTAACAAGGGAAGGTAACTGATTACACCTTCTCACTGATTTAGGCAGCTCACCCTCAGGTGCAGGAAAGGAACAGTCGCGATCCAGGATCCCCAAATCTGTTTGAGGTGATGCACCCGGCTCCCCATGGCTGAGGGACAGGGGCCTCCCTTCCTCCCTGCAGCATCTTCACTAAAATGTTATTTGCCTGAACAGCCAGAGATTCTGGCTTAAACGATTTCTAAGTTTGAGGAACCTGATCCTATAATTCCCATCTCAAAGGGAACTTCAAACCATCAATCTAATAAGCACGGTAGTTAGAAACACCGGATTTACATGTTTGGACCAAGCAGATCAAATATAAATTTGGAGAACCAATGGTACAGCTTGTTCTCTTTTTCTTTCCCTCATTAGCCTCTTCATTTCAGAAAGCTCTGCTTGTCTAGGTGACAGGTAACCAGCGTCTGGTGCTGAAAGTACAGCATTCTCATTTTAAACTCGTGAGTGAGAAGTCTCAGATCCCCAAGATTTTTTCCTCAATTACAGCAAACAGCAACTGATAGAAATGGAAATAGAAACGGCTTTCTGTAAGAATAGAAATCGCTGGAATAAAGCTTGGTCCTAACCAGCTTACTTCAGATATTTCATTTAACAAAAGAATCAGTAGATTACTGATCATTTTGCTCTCTTGTAATTTAACAACGATTTTGAGATAACTGTAACTTATATGTCAGGGAGCAGTGGAAGCTGAAAGTCTTGAATTAGGTCTAAATAATTAACACCAGTTTTTGGTAATAATCGCAACTTAAGAACACGCTCCCACAAATATTTAGCAACACTTACAATAAAACATTTGAGATTAATAATTCACAGTGGTGAAAAAAATCACACACTCCAAGAAAATTGTATAACATGAGAAATTTGTGTACATTTTGCATAATGAATCTCAGAAACGTGTCCTTTTGGTGATGAAAAGACACAACAAATACACTGAGGAGCTACCCATCTCACAGCTTTGACTTTCTAGCAAGGCTAAAACTAACACATTAGACCCAGAAATGTCTTATTTTAGTGGTCTCCAGAAGCCTGTGTGTATTTTTAACATTCATAATGTGCCTTGCTGGTTGTCCTATTCCCAGGACTCACATGGACGGCTACTGCCAATAATTGCTGCTCTCCTGCCTCTCAGCTGATTACATTAACTCCAAGTGGAGTTTAGAAAGGTATAATATCCTGCAACATGTTTTGTTGCTGAATAGAAAACATACCTTTGAAAGAGTGTTTTGGTGCTGGATGATGAAACAATCCCTTTAGTCAGGTTCATTTCTACACTTCAGAACTTCAAAAGTTTTCTCTTTAGTGTCCTCCAATCTCTGCACTTGTTAAATGATGTAGCAGCTTTCTGCCAACTTCTGACCAGCAAATAAACCTAAAATAGGGCTGGGGAATTCAGAACAAAAACTCAATTTTTAAAAAAAATCATACTCTGTGGGACGACTAACAGCTTAGGGAACTTACTCCTGCATGTCTCACACAGCTGAGGATACTTTTGTTGTAGTTATGTGCTTTAATATTTGTATTACTATCAGAGTTTGTTGAGTATTCACAAAGCAATATGAAAATTGACCATTGTTTCACACATTTTAAGGAGAGGTGCAGAATAACTATCATAGAAAGCTTCCAATCAAGTCAAAAGAATATATCAGAAAGCCAAGACATGTGGGAACCAGAGGAGATCATGAGAGGTGTTTGCATTTGGACACATCAACCATTAGATCCAAAACAGACCCAACATTTAAAGCAGCCTGTGTGAGCTCTGCAAGAAGGCAGAGCTGGCCTCAGGGAGCAGGCCAGACCTCCCAAAAGGAACACAGAAATGGCCACATGCAAGACATAGGGGCAGAACACAAGTGTGTACAGAGGCACAAGGCCTGTAGATACTCAGGTCTGTGTGTTTTCCTGTGGTCAAGCATTAAGTTCCACACTACACACATTTGTAACAGTGGGATCAGTAGAAGATCGCAGACTCACAGATGGTTTGGGTTAAAGGGTCCTCCCCAGCTCCCCAGCCCCCCTGCCGTGACAGGGACATCTTCACCAGCTCAGGGTGCTCAGAGCCCGTCCAGCCTGGCCTGGGATGTCTCCAGGGATGGTTCATCCACCACCTCTCTGGGTACCTGGGCCAGGCTCTCACCACCCTCAGGACAACAATTCCTTCCTCATGTCCGGCCTGAATCTCCCTCCTTTAGTTTAAACCATCACCCCTTGTCCTGTCACAACAGGCCCTGCTCTAAAGTCTGTCTGGAAAAAAAAGTACAGCTCTTTTTTTTCATCTACTGAGAACACTTGATTGCTAATGAAATTGCACACATTTTTGACCACCATATTAATAGAACTACATTAATATTGTATTTGCAATGATTCACCAGACAAGTGGCCCAAGGAATCATTCATATTCCAGCATTCTCAAATGTGAGTTTTCTAATAAGGCTTTCGGAAGGTTGAACCATGATAGTGATTCAAGAATCCACATCAAATGAGAGCACTGTTAGCAGCGCTCACCTATGCTTCTCCTCACCCCAAATAACTGAGACAGGCACAGGTTTAAACCTTACTAGGCAGGCTTTTCTTGGGATGATGCTACATAACTTGCTAGCTAGCTTGTAATCACTAACATCAAAACACAAGTGATTCTCATACCTACCTAAGCCAAAATATAATGTCTAGAACAGACTAAAAGTCAGACAAATAAGCTCTCACACTTATATCACAACGGACATATCACAGGCAAATTCTTTAATATGCTGTCCAAAACATCTGTGTGCACTTTTACATTCACACCTTTCCATTGATGAAATGTGGACGTAACATCCGTGATTTAATGGAAGGGCGGGAAGCATGTAATAAATCTCTTAATTTTTAAATCATTTCCAGGAAGAACACCCAAGAACTTTTCATGTGAAAGATGAAAAAAAAACCAAAACATTCTGGCAACACATTATTCCTAAGCACAGAGTAAAACCAACATCGATTAGAGGCAAAATGCCAAGATATAGTAAGCGGGATGTGTAAGCCAGTACGCAGAGCTGAACTTTGAAACTATTCAAGCTTACTTATACTTATTTCTATACAGAGGGAGAAGAACTGTCCCAAGTCCAAACTCCTTCAGGACTCTTTCTTTCCCAAGCACTGAGTTATATAAGGCGTTTCAGGGTCTTCTTTTACAAAACCTTCCAAGCCTCTGCTTGCACATATATAAAACTGTGACATATTAAAGATTAATGCTCTTGCTCTCAGAAGCCAGACTCCCAGTCTGCATTGTCTCTTGAAGAAGCTGGAGAGCAACATGGGTCTCTCATATGAGTTTGGGGGGTCCTTATCAAATATTCAGTTAACCTAATTCCTGAGAGAATGTGAATTTTTAAATATGGCTTTAAATGTACAGGAGTGCATTACCTCCCTGTTAAAATTTTTATGAACCACTCACTTTGAATATATACATGATGCATTTGTTTATGAACAGACAATTTCAAAGTGCATTTCATATATACACATTTCAAAGATGATTTAATGTGAGCTTTACACACATACCAAAAGTAATTTAAAACCAGTTACTATAACTGTTTAATCAGTAGCTCTGGACAGGGAAGGGGTTGCGTTTGTTGTTTTCCATCCCTCACTCAGGAGGTATAAATTTAATTAAATGCAAGTTGAAAACCAAAATAGCTACTGCCCAGTAAATGGAAGAACACTTACCAGAACAGAGATGAAGACTGGGCCAAGAGCTGTAACTGAGCATTAGAAGAACAGATAAATCTCTGCTGCGCTACAATTTGTCAGCATTGACCACAGTGTCTGTGATGGGCCAAACAATCAAAAGGCTGTAAGAGCTGCTCACATTTCAGCAGGAAGGGCACAAAAAAACCCACAACAAAACAAAAAAATCCTCACAAACAACCATCAAACCCACAGATCAGTTTTGGAATTACAGTGCTTCAGAAAAAAAATTTATATAATTACTATTTTTCAAGTGTGTATGAAACAGCGATGGCATAAACATGCTGTACTGCTGCTGTCCTTTCTTACCAGGCAGAAAGCAAATGTAGGACAAGCAGCTTTTCGTGTTGAGATACTGCAAAAAACCTCTGTGGAACAAATCGGTGGAAGACTGTTCAGATTGCCCTTACCAGGCAGAAGCAATCATTACAACACCAGTGAGATTCTCCAGTATTTGGGGTATCAAAGGAACTGTATGAAAGACAACTGTCAAAGTTCACTGATGGCAGACACTAGAGGAGATGCAACAATGGCCAGTCTGGGAACAGATTCTGAACTGGTTCCTGTTAGAGACCCTGGAATTAGATTTGATGGTGAATGAAGCTGCTCCTGAGTGATGCTGAACATCTCTAGCGCCCTTGAGTTTCTGTTCACGCTTGGGGGCACACAGAAGGGAGCTACTCTGTGAAGAGATAATTTTGAAGGAATGGCATCATCCACAATAAACTCATTTGTGCTGTTATGTCGAATTCTCAGTCACTTGCAAAAGCGTGACTTCTGCAAGCCAGAACAAATTCTGAGGCTTACAAAAATGCCAGACCTAGACAGGACACCATAACTTCAGCAAGACACAACAAGCCATACCTTTCAGGACTGAAGACTGAGCTTTCTGGTACATCTCTGGTTTGGTCTTACCTGTTCCTATTACTAGCTCTTTATATTCAAAAAAGTAGCTAGGTTATGGTTGGACTCGGTGATCCTGAGCATCTCTCCCAGCAGAAATTATTTCATAATTCTATGATCACTTCAATTTTTTTCTGCCCAATAAAATATCAACTGCACATCCTTCTAACTGTATTTAGAAGTCATAAGCTGGCAACAAATTTATCCATTCAACTTGAGTATTATCTGCATAAGGTACAATATAGGCAGTAAAACTCATTGTATGGTCTAGCAGATCTAAGACACAGGATATTCACTTAAAACCACTGCATCGCCAATCACTGAAGTAAATGCTTTAGCAAGTAAGACCTTTCCTGATGCCTTTTCTAAATAACGGTCATATATACCTTTTTGTGTGACAGTTACAATAAGTAGCAATAATAGAGAATGGCTCTGCCCTAGTTAAGGTCTACTGTTTGGTAAATAGCTGTTTACTGTTTAAAAGGATTATTCCTCCAAGCTCAACATCAGCTCTACTTTGCAGATTCATTTCTACCCACGGGACTCAACAGGAAAATGAAATGAAAAGCGGTGGAAACAGCACAGTGCCCTCTGCTTGCAGGAGCACTAGGTGGGAATTGGGCATATGCGGTGTTTTCAGGTTCTGATCATCACCCAAACAGCAGGACAGGGCTGACTGGAACTCAGAATACGAATGACTGATAAGGATCCGTAGGTATAGTTGCCCACATTTTTGTTTTTAATTCATTAAATAAAGTCTTACAAAACTTCAACACATCTAACAGATGGATCAAAAAAAAAAAAAAAAAAAGAAAAGACAACAAACAAAAAATGTTCTATATGCAGAGAGGGAATCATGGTAACACTGTTTGTGCAGAGCCCAGCAATATTCAACTGTTGCTCCCAAGCATTAGGTTAATTCAAGGAACAATGCATAAAAAACAACCTGTAATAAGCTACCCAATATCAAAACATTTCTTCATCTTCATCTTTTGGGGATGGGTAGGGGTAGAAATTATTTTTTAAAAAAGAACAAAAATAATCTAAACTGGAACAGATGCGTGGTGGTCCACATACAGATCATGCAGGCACAGACTAGATATTTCAGTAACATTGCCCATGATGATGATGAACAAAACTGGGCTGGAAACTGAAGAGAGTGTCCCTTACTCAAGGAGTGAAGTTCTAGAGCAAAAGCAAAAACAGGAGAAAGGAAGTGTACCTTTTTTTCCCAGGTAGTGTCAGTTCTCCAGTGTGATAAGAGGACATGGTTATAAACCATTCAAAGGACTTCCAGTCCTGCATTTCAGTATTTCTGCCCTACTTCTTCTACTGAGCTCAGGTGTACTGTATGTCAATTAGTTAAATTTTCTATAAAGTGTAATAGCTTCCCTTCGGCCTTTAGTTTCAAAGTGCTGTCTTTCCCTCACTCCTTTGTTTTGCAGAATTAACACTTTAACCCCCGTCTCATTTGTAATTACGTCCTGAAGGAAGGGCACGTTTTCCCTCCAGTTCTGCGCACCTTTGTAATGGGAATTTATGAACATGAATTGCAAACAAACTCATTCACGTGTGTGGGAAATCTGTCCCTTCAGCATCCAGCTCCGAAAGGTTCCGAACTCAGGCAGAAACCTGCAAACCCATTAGTGCCACTGACCCCCTAGGGGCTCAGCACCACTCCACCCAGGTCCTCAGCAACTCGCAGCTTGGAACACAGGAAAGAAAAATTAAAAATTAAGAAAAAAGAGAGGAATGCATATCATAATCCAAGCTCTCAATCGCAGGAATGCCGAATGACTTACCATTGCTGCAAACAACTACTCTGTCTACAGTGCAAAAGGAGTTCTGTTTTAAAGCTCTTCTGACTTGGGTATATAAATCATGGGATTAAATGTTATCTGCTCGTTTAAGTAAGGTACAGATCTGTCAAAAATGTTTATATCCGTGGAAAGAGCAATGAAAGTATATCCCTGCTACACACAAGTGTTTTTTAGAAATGTCAGGGAAAGTAAAATGTATGAATAATTTAGGTTTCTTTAAAAAAATGCTCAAACCTATTTAAGGATATCATATGCTTTCTGGAGAAGAATGTCCTTTAGACTCAATCAGGTTTAACATACAATGCAACATACGTATCATGAGAAACACAGCAAGCAAGTGCGGTCTGATTCAGTGAATTCTACAGCATAACGATCAGAAAAGAAAAAAGGATCAGAAAAGTGTGTATAAATTCAGAATTTCACCAGTTTCAGGGCTTAAGACTCTACATGACCATGGAATCTCACACACTGCCTGCTCTGCAGCACCCTGACGTACACCAGGTCCATCACGTTGCTCAGACAAAACAGAACATCCCGAGGTACAAAGAGGCAGCAAATCTGCTACACACCTTGATGGGTTGCTCTCAAAGCTAACTACCCTAATAGAAGTCAGTTAGATATATCTTTTTAAATGACAGGAACCAAAGGCAGGGAGATCCTTCCCCAGCTGACGTGCCTATATTTATGTAACATTGCAGAAGCAAGAAACTGTTTCCCCTTCTCCTCCTCTCACCACTAGCAATCTTACAGGAAAAACATCTACTGAGGAGACCCTTCTTGCCCTGCTGAGGGACTCCTGGGTTGTTATCATCCTCCTCCACCTCGTTTTAGGTAAGCTGAGCATGCTGAGCTCTTAATGTTTCCTCTGTTCGGTATTTCCTTCAGCCTGCAAATCGTTTTTGTGACAACCCAAGACTCTCTTTTTCAACATCTTCTTAAAAATGCACACACCAAGTGTAATATTCCAACATCCTTCTCAGACGTTCCTTACTCACAGGTGAAACCGACTCTCCTTGCAGCCAGGATTTTCAGTGCTATACATCTCAAGGTCACTATAGATCGTTTTATTGCAATGTTACACTAGATTCTCTGTCTGAATTGCTTGCTAACTGTGATTCCTAGACTCCTTTTACAATTTCTCCTTTCCAAGATACTGTTCCCCTCTTAAAAACATGAGATCTGCATTTCACATCCCTCAGCGCACAGGTAAATACCAATTTGGACTGTATTTAAAAACTGTTCTTTGTTCAGATGGGGCTACTTCATAAAGTCACTCAAGCTGTCATCTATGCCATTCTGCAACATGTTGCCAGCCAGTTTTATTAACAGAAAATGTATTTACTTCTAGATAATTAAAGTGTGGGAAAGCATTGTATGGAATGCTCTGAAAAACCTCAGCAGAAATATTTTTGTTCAGTGATGCTAGAAAACTACTGTATTTTTTGTGCGTGAGTATTTTTAACATGAGTTTTAATGACACCATGCAGCAAAAATTTTCAGAAGTAATTGTGCAGCATCGAATCAGTTCCCCGTAATGCTGTCACGGGTGTGAAAGGCAAAGGCTGAGTTTATACCTCAAATCTCCCTCAGCAGCTGGTTCACAGCAGCTTCCACCTGTTTCTAAGGCATTTTCGGTAGATCTCCCTTGCATAAGCATCAGCGATCCCTTTCCTGACACGCTTCAGCAGCACTACTAGATACCTGCCAACAGGAGCATCCATTACGGACTTTTGCGCAGTCTGCAATCACCTGCTGTATTTAGATATACCAGATTTATAACATGAAGCCACTATATTTCTTTCATTCTTATTTGAATTACATGCACCAAAAGAACTGCAAGTCAATATTTTGCCTTTTTCAACATATTCCTTGCATAGATTATTCTTTAACATTTCATATTTTTAAGTGTTTCTTCAGTCACTTCAAACATATGTAATGAAGATCAGTTTCTGCTCCTGGACAAAAATAAAACTGTAATAAGCTATGTTACCTTCCAAATCTTACATTAGTTATGTTCTTTAATAAGAACACATTCTCATAGTCACACCAGAAAATGTTATAGGCCATCAGTATCAAATTATGAACTCCAGTGTTACAGGTTGAGCACGTTTTGATGCATTCAAAGACAAACCTATTGCAGTTCTTTACAGGAAATTGCCCCGTCAAAGGACTTTTTTTCATAGAATCATTTCGGTTGGAAGAGACCCTCAGGATCATAGAGTCCAACCACAATTCATAATAATAATTCATAATTCATCAGTGATTAAAACAAAGTCTTACCAACACCTGCCAGTCAATCTGCTGATTGAATGATTCAGCTGTAGCTCCCTCTACAGAAGCAAAGGGGAGCGCGACCAGTCCACAGCTACCCGAGGGGCAGCATCTGCTCTGTATGAAATATCACACACACGGATTTGGATCTGGATTTC
Source organism: Patagioenas fasciata (assembly GCF_037038585.1). Classification (NCBI taxonomy): domain Eukaryota; kingdom Metazoa; phylum Chordata; class Aves; order Columbiformes; family Columbidae; genus Patagioenas; species Patagioenas fasciata. Next base: position 1,303,435 of record NC_092560.1, on the reverse strand, counting down.
CTAGACATGCATAAAATGCCCCCTCCCCTGAAAATAACCTGAAGACAAAAGGGAAAAAAAAAGGAAGCTAGGAACACTATACTAAGATTAGAAGGTTGACAAATCTCAGCCTCCCACTGAATGATGAGGTCAAACCTAAACGAACGTTCACCTGGAGAATATCTTGTGAAAACCTGCAGTTGTCAAAACCTGACAATTTCTGAGATTAACACTGTTTCACCTTGGCTACAGCCGCACCATCTTCAAAGACATTAAATAAAGCCTGATAATTCCAGCGTGAATGGAAAACTGCACATTGGAAAACTTGTATCACGTTACAGGGCAGCATGGCAAAACTCCATGGCTGAAAGAAAATGAACAGTCATGAATGAAAATGAGAGAATGCGAGATTCAGAGTCCTTTCATCTAATAAAAAACTGCAATTGGATGTTGCCAGTGCAAATCTTGCTCAGAAAATGTGGCACTTGTCACAGGGTCACCCACACAAGACCACTGATACGGCAGTAAAACACTGAACATAACACAACCAGAAAAGGAATTCAAAGAGTGAAATAAATTACTAAAACCATCAGAGGGAGTATTTGCAGCAATGAAACACGCAGTAAGTGTTTAGATTAGTTCCCATTCACTACCTAGTAATTCTGGCTAGGATGAGTTTCCTATACAAATGTAGAGCACAGCACAGGACCTATACGAATCTAGAATGTCAGCTCGTGCTTCAAGTAGTTGCTTAATTGTGCTTGCCAGCAAAATATACAACAACAAAAAAAAACCCTGCTAGTTCTGTTAGAATGCATGCAAACAAAAGAATAACATAAAAGAAATGGAAAATCTGCAAGCAAATTTTAAAGATGAAGTTACTTTCAACGCTTGGGTACTTTTAAACGGCTCACGAGACCTTTTTCTACATTTTCATTAGCAGTATGAATTTATCTAGTAGTCTAATCAGACTTAATACTTCAATAATCACTTTGCAGAAAGATTTCTATCTTATTTCAGATATTCTTAAAATAATTTCCATTTTCAAAAAGAATTAAGCAACAATGAGGAAAGAGTCAGCAATTATAGCAGTGGAACTTGAAGTCCCGTGACCGTAGTATTATAACACATCTGGCCAGCTGGCACTGGATAAGACACAGCCATGCAGTCACTGAAGATTTCAGTGGGCACTTGGGGAACAATCTCAGTCATCTTTGGCACTGAAAGACACAGATGTTTACAACAGCAAGAATTAATTACTGATGCTTATTAAAGTACTACCCTAGTACAACAATTCTGCAAACATCACCAGTGAAAGCATTTGGTTCACTTATAAATTGCCACTGTAACCACCGTAAATATAATTAAAACAAAAATAAAAATAAAAATAACACAGCACAAACAAGAAAACAACTACAAAAAAAACCCCCAACCATTCATGTGCTACAAACAGAGGATGGAAATAACAGACGAGAGGTTAGACTAGTATTCCAGTGTCAGCAGCATAGTCTTCTGAAGGATTAAGAGCAATGATTTACTGACCAATATTACTGTTGTGTTCCTCATCAGTCACAAGGAATAGTCTGCTGGCTTATGCCTCTCTGGTTACCTGAAAAGCATGTTCAAAATATTTCCTAGGAATGCAGCTATAATACAGTTTTTCTCCTTTGAAAAGTAAGTAGAGCTTCATTTTATTAATGTTAATTTTCAAGTGACAGGCAATATAAAATAGCTATTTGTAATCACTCTCTAAGAACTATTTTCTCTCAAAGACTTCTAGTAAGTTTAATTAAACACAATTAGGATAAAGGAGCATAATTTACATAACACATTAGAGTTTCTTTCAGAGCAATTATGTAATGATACAGTCAAATAAAACTGAAACAATGGTAGTTTATTCTCCATCTCCCTTGAACTTGATTTATGTCCTAAAGGAGAGGAAGGTGAAGCAGTGGCTGAAACACTCTCTATCACTATTGCATCTCGCCTACAGAAGTGAGATACTTGCTACCTGAGAAAAATCACAGCATCTGTCTCAGAGGTTTCCTTACTAGACTAGAGATGCTTAAAGAGATTTGATTTTTGGCTACAAATAAAGCCCTGGTTTAAAAACAATCTACTCGATGTGGTTTCTCCCCATCAGATCCAGTTTCTGAGAGGCAAGAAGCCAAGCTCTTCTCCTCGTCCCTCGTTTAATTTAAGGAGGTAGCTGCTGAAGTCTTTTGCCTTCATGCGCAGCACCAGCTGCTCAGGGACACTTGGAAAAGTCACCTTCTACTTCCACATCCAGTGACCTGCAGGACCAGGAGCATCCTTGTCCACAGAGACTCCAGATCTAGGAAATCTTACAGTCACATCACTTCTCTCTCATTTGGAGAGGCAACATGTGAATCAGTTTCTCTGTTTGCATGATGAGGCACTGCTTTACCACTAAAATGCAACCCAACTGCATATATTTAATGTTTTAATTTATATTTTAGGACAATGGACTGCTGGTATCTCCTCCACTACACTTGAGACCTATTAAAATGTTACTGGTGAACTTCACTTCAACCCAAGAAGGATTTGCCAGAAGTCTGTCCCGGTTCTTTTAAGGTAATCCCCTAACGGGACCAGGGCTAAATAAACAGGACACTCATGAAACGCAGACATCTGAATTACACAGCAACATCAGCCAGCTGCCCTGGGCAAGGCAGAGGAGAAGGGTGGGATGTCTCAGTGCCCTTCTGGTGTCACACATGACAAATGCTCTTCCTCCTCAGTTCTGCGAAAAACGGTTTCTGTTGCTGATTGCACAAAAGAAATTCAGAGTTTGACAGTGGCACAGAAAATAACTGATAAAAGCATGAAGTCACCACTGAGAAGAGGCAGTTTAGAGCAGGCTCTTTGTAATGCCATGTAACCAGAGAGCAGTGAAACCTCAAGTTTATTCTGTTACAGTGCTGATGTACACAAATGAAGATACGCTTTATGCATATGCATAGCCCTGCATGTAAACATACAAATATGCATGCTTGTTTAATTATTTCAAAAAAACCCCACATCTGGAAGGGCCAGAAATCTCTGAGTGGAACTAATCTGAACTTAAGCACGTTAAGCTACCTGGGTGCCAATTTTATCTGGTACAAAAGCACTCCTTCAGGAAGGGCTCTGTACACAGATATTTCTATTGCTTTCTGGGAACTCAATAGTTAAAGAATAAGTTGTGTTCCCTTTGCACACTGATCTCTGCACATATGCTGTATCACAGGAGACAATCCCCCCCCAATACACACCTGTGGGTGAATACATTATAGCCTCCTTCACTGCAACAAAGATCTAATGAACCATTCTTAATTAAATAACCTGAACAGAGAGTAATAGCAGTGGAGCACCTCCCTGCAAGCAACCACCCACTGTCACCAGTCACAAAAATACTGGGGATGAAAGACAGATAGGTGCTTCATATAGAGATATCAATAACCTGTAACTTGTCAAAAAAGCCTCTAAGGTTTAACCATTCAGAAACTCGAGGATCACTGTTAGCAAAGAACATTCCTTTTCTAACAGACTTCTTTGCCTTATTCTTAGAACTCAGACAAATCTTTGCTTTACTGATTCCCAACTAATTGACAGAAATCTCAAGATTTTAAAAGATAGTGTAAATATGGTCAGATGAAATAACTAATATAGCATATACTCTATCATCTTGGATAAAGAATATACTTGAAAAGTGAAATAATGTCTTGAATATACCTTTTGTACACTACAAGAACAAGAACATAAATATAAAGGAACAACCAGGATCCAGAATAGATCTGCTTTCAGAAACCAATTTTGTGATTTGTCAAGTTATTCAGAAATCAGTAACACAAACATGCATATATACATTTTTTTGTGACACTTTTGAATTGTAAAAGATAATATACCTCATCCTTCCTGGAACTCAATATTAGCATTTCTGTTGGGGATTCCTTTCACAGATACCTTCTGTTGAAGAATTATTTTAAAGGCTTTCATCGCCCACTGTATTATGCTTAAAAGAAATAAAAATGCTCTAGCTATTACACATAAAGCTGGAAATTTCTCTGTTGTTACACATAAATGGAAAATACACGTTATGCATTTCAACACATGCAGTGTTTGAAAAGCAATATGTACTTGCTGAAGGCTACTAACTAGACACTATGTTTAATACAAACTACATTTAAATTAACCTTAACAGCACAGAATGAAAATTTATCAGAAGCAGCACAGGCAGAGAAATCTTTCCTTTCAGAGAATTACCATGAAAGAACCATTTTAACTTGGTGAAATTCATGATTTTCATTATATATCTGTTCAACAGTGATTCAGAATATACCTGCTGGGTTTGAGTAAAAAAGATCAGCAGGATCAAAAATCTTATACTTCTGGGACAACAAGGGCCTGCAGTTGTTTGGCACCAGAACACAGGCCCATGGAACCCTTCCCTTATAATCTTAAAATGATGTGCAGGTTAAAGTATTTTACCAGACTGATGTCAGAGTCATAAATTAAACTTCTACAGCACAGGACTTGCCTCATTTAAGTAAAGATGATTATTCTGAGACTGTATTCCATTCCAGACACCTAATGAAGTAGATTTGCGAGGCACTTCATTTTGCACGACGGTACAGTGCAAAGTTCGGCATTTAATATTATTTAAGCAATAAGCTAAGCAGTTTTCCAAGAAACAGAATCAAGTCTCCTGATCTTGGCTGAAACGCCGCCAGTTTTGGGCATGATGCACCTTGGAATGGCTGCACCTGCCTGGGGTTTAACTCAGGACAGATCGATCGCGGAGCCTTAACTGAACCTAAGCTGAAGAAACCAGCACCAGAACCAGCAGCAACAGTTGTGCTGGTCAACCCAAGACCAGACCCTTCCTGCTGCAGCTACAACGCTTGACGGAGATATCAGTGATTACTAATTAAATCATATTTGCCACTATGACATTGGTTATCACAGAAACAGAAAGATGGGATTTGGTGAAAGGATTTTGAGGGGCAAGCAGTAGCATCCAAGTGTCCTGGGATCAGCACCCTTCCCACAGAAACACGTTACCTGTTACCAGAAGAGCCTTAACACTACTGGAATCTACACAAATACAACAGGTTTATCACAGCACAGGTAAAGGGAAAGAGAAAAAGATTTGTTGAAACAAAAAATGAAAAACCACAAAAAAAAAAAAAAAGAAAATTCGTAAGCACTGAACAGAGAAACAATTATTAAATTAGTTCCTGTGAATATATGAACTGCCAGAATGGCTCACACAGGCTCTCATCACAAGCCGATCATGCAATTATTTTGGATTACACATTCAAAACACTTACTTCTCTTGTCAAGACCATTTTCTTCATATGTGCCCATAAAGCTCTGAGAACGGCTCTGGAAGCTCACATGTACTTGCACACGTTCATAACACGGCTGCTCCCTTCATGTGCCATTTCCTTCCTCCTGCAACTCTGCAGACGGGGTAAATACTTCCACTTATCTCATAGGAAAAAAAACAAACCTAAGATAAGCTTGAGCCTCTGGAATTAAAATTAGAAATATACTCCCAGCACTGTTTGAGCAGCGTTTGCCTTGAGAGTAAAGCTCTGCCATTCCTGCAGCAATCTGAGTTCTTGTTAAGTTCTGGCCGCTCAACAGCAGCTGTGACCTCGAAATAAGCAAAACTTGGCAAGCGAGCAAAAAAACCCACCTGGGAGATGGAGTCTGGACACAGTGTGGGCTGGTCACGCCATGAGTGAAAAACTCCCCACACAACTGCTGGCCTTCAACTGTTTTATTTTGTGCTGAAAAATACTTTGTTAGAAATATTTTTTAAAATACTAACATGGAAATTAAAGCTCTGAAAAAGTTCCTCATTGACAAGCACATATGGTCGTCAGGTTGTGTTTCTACATCTTCTAGCTGGAAAAGAAAAAAAGCAAAATCATAACTGCCGTGCTCAGCTGATGCACTTTTTTGTATTTCTAGAACAGTTCACTCAAACACAAAGACACAGGTAATAATAAATTCTACCCAATATAATTTAAAAAGTACTCGCAGTTTGAAGAATGTCAGGTTAATCTGTTTATGTCAGTCTGCAGGGTGCCATATGCCTTATAAAAGATTTAAGTACCAGGGCATGGCTTAAATCCCTGCTTTTGTTGTTTGTTTCTTTGGGGGGATTCTTTTTAAAGCATCAATGGAAAAATTTCATGAAAATCTCCTTCCATTTGTTTTAAAACTTTGCTATTTTCCTTTCACTTGTTTTTCTACATGTTGGCCTTAAAAAGAAAACCATAGCAACAAAACAAAAAAACCATGCAAATTGTTTGGCATCACCCTTTCAGTGAAGGTTCATTAACAAACAGGAAATTAGTTAGTAGCCTCAAAATATTATTTTGCACATCAAAATTCTAAAATATAATAAAGTTTATTGCTACTTTTTAAAAAAAAACAAAAGCCCAGTCATGTTTGGAATCCTTTGCCCTTGTGTATCTGTACAAAAATGTGCAAAATATCTCTGATCTCTTCTAACATGTTTTATGTTTTCTCAATATCAGATTTTCGGGAGGGGTCACATTCAGAAATGTTACTTTTCAAAACAACTCACTGACTTTTAGGACACACAGTTTTTTTCCCTACATCTATCATATCTGGGTGCTTGGTTTTTATGAGTTTCAATCTATAGGTTTTTAATGGCAGTTCTTATTTAGTATTTCATAATACACAAACAACTTACATTCTAGGAATAAACATGTTTATTTCTGTTTTCAAATCTAAATAATTAAGGAAGATGAAGTGGTAAAAACTTCCTGACATTTGATAAAATGCTTGAAGAAAAAAAAACCACTCTCAATGCTTTTTAAAATACCTTTCTTCTTGGCTTCACAAGAAATTAGCATACCACATACTAATTTTTAGGCGTCCATCTTCAGGTATATGACTTCTCCTTTTTTCTGTTTATTCCAGATATCTAATTTATTTTCTGAACTCCAGTTTTACCAGTTTTCCAGAACTGAAGGATGCTACTTGCTATTAAAAGTGAGACTTTCCGTTGTCCTGTCAATGAAAAGCAACTGTTCTTTCAGTTTTCTATAAATTCCTTCATTTATTTCATGCCCCTGGATTTTAATGCACTGTGGTACATGGGAACTCAATCTCCTATTTTTACACAGGGACCCTACACCACAGAAAACCCCATTCACTATGGATTTCTGCTTCTTGCTCAAGCACACTGCAGGTGGATGTGAAGCTATTTCAATGCTTTCTGCTTTTATTTGGAATTTTTCTTCTTTTTTAGTGTTCTCTTTTAAATCCTTCAGGACAACCAGCAGGAGCTCTCCCAAAGTGACATGCACCAGTTTCTACCTCAACATTACCAAAATTTATATCAACACCACTTTTGCCTTCCCTGCTCCCCTTTCTTTGTGCTTTTTCTGCGAGAAATCTCAGCCTCGCTCATTGCCAGGAGTTCTTCTGTAGTCTGTTGTTGTTGCTTACTAAATCTTCCCTACTGAAAACTTTCAAAGACAAAAATAACTCATGGTGTTGCCACATCCGAATCAGATTGAGCAGGATCCCTCTGTAGTTCAGGAATTTCTGAGTCTGAGATTAATGGAGACTGGTAGGAAAAACAGAATAAATTGTAATTATTTATTAAAGATCAAAGTTCTTAATTTTTGTTGGCTTCGTCTTGCTAAATGATCACACGAAAATATTACATGGAGTTTAGTTTTTACCATAAAAACCAAAAGACTTACATGAATTCATTGCCTAAATGAAGGTCAGAAGCAGGTACCAAGAGAACACCTGCAAGAACAGCCTCCAAGAAACACTGCAGCATCTCCCTATGGCAGCCAGCTTATTCCTCTGTTCATTGATTGATCATATATGGCATATATGACCCACAGTAAATTCAGAATATAACCGTCTATTACTTTAATCTAATGCCGGCATGAAAACTGAGTTCCAGTACTATCTTTACTTAATTTGAACATACACCCCAAGTATTTTATCAAAATGGTTATCCCCAAATTTGATAATAACTGTCATTTTTACTTCCTTCTGCTTGATACATCCTTATCCTGCTATATCAATACATCACAGGATTTATTATCCTAATTATAAAAATATCCCTTCATGTTGAATTGTCCATATGAGACTATCTCACATTCATCAGATTCTAAGTCACCAAAACTCATTTTGCATTTGCATTTCAAAAGCCAAATATTTCATGCATGTTAACAGAACTAAAACCCTTGCTAGCATGATTTTAGATGAACCTTCAGATTGAACTGCCCCGCTAGTTCTAATTTTACTTAGTCTAATACAGTTTGTGCATTGTCATTATGATGTATCCTACACAACAAATTTCTCACATATATATGGATTTATATATAAACCCATATGTGAGTTTACATGTTTAAACAATTAGACATCAAGATTTTAATCACTATTTTTCTGAAACCTTACATTCAGTTACTATTTTTACCACATTTTGGTTTTATGCCACTTCAAAAAATTTGTAGTTCAAACCTGTACAGGGAATTTTCACAAGAAACCTGGGGGGTGGGGGTGGTATTAATGTCATTCTGCAAATTATGGGGTTTATTCTTCAAGACTGAAATGTTCTCTCTCCAGAAGAGTAACCAACAGCAACCCTTGCACTTCACCCTGTGCTCAGCACTTCCATAGCTGAACACGGAGACCCCCATACTCAATGAAATAATTCTTACCCTGACTGACAAAAGGAGATTTTAACCCACTTTTGGCAGAGATATTTTTCATTTTAAATGTCAGAAACTGGAATTCTGCTCCCTTACCCCCAGTTCAGAAGAGACATAGCTACACGAACTCCTCCTTGCTTTGCTCCTGGACCTCACGAGCTCCCTCCTTGGACGCCCACAAAGTCCAGTTCCCAAAAAGCTTTCTCCAGGGGTAACTGCAACTCTTGGCTGGGATTCTGCACCTCAGAGGAGCTGTGTCTCTGGGTGACCACAACAGCACCCACCAGAACACAAACATGATCCCAACTCTGTCTTCTTTAGGAAATGGGGGAGGAAATATTCTTCCTAAGCACTAACATCTCCTGGGAGCTCAGCAGCTCACCAAATTCATTCCAAAGTCAGACTGCACGATCGGCCTTGAGTTCCTCTGCAGCTAAGACCATCAACCAGGAGTTATTGAGCTAAATCATACTACTTAACAAGTTTCCATACATAAATAAATGTCGTTAATAGAGTTATCAGTGTCCAGGCGGGGCTCAACATTAGCAAACACTGACACATACCCATGCTGGATGTGGAAATTTCTAAATTACATTTATGAAAGGTATCTATCACTCAGTTCATCCACACACTGATACACTCTGTGACAGAAGGGTTAAAATCCTTTCCCTAGGAGAGATGACCAAATAAGCAATAGGTAACACCCAGCAGATCAAGTCCCGGCTGACACTAACCAGTTTTCTAAAATAATCATCAGATCGCGTAGTTGTCTAAGCATTACTTTTCATCATCTGTAAGTACATGCAAACAGATTTAAGACATGAAACACATATCTGGCTGAGGATTCGGCTGCTCCACATATACCGAGGCTGACAAAACCACAGCCATGTCTGATGGAGAAGCAGGTAATGCTGCCAGCACAGACAAAAGTTCTTCAACGTTGCAGCCCCAGAACAGAACGTGCTGCATTCGAGGTGACTAATAAACATTGGCTTGTTTTGAAAAGGTCACCATGTGTTGCGGTAAGAGTCCCCCTCTCTGCATACCTCTCCACGAGCCCAAATCTTGCTTGGGAGTTTAAGTTCTTTTGCTGGAAAAATGGTGATAAAAACAAGCAGCTGAAGACAGCACCCTAGCCTGTGATTTGGGGTTCATCCTTGAGGAGAGAAATAAAAAAGAAGGAAGGAGGGGCTGAGGCTAAAAAAACAGGAGACCATATAACAATCAGGAACACAGCGCTCTCTCTGGCATACTGACAATCACCTGGAAAGATTGCATTACTTGGCAAACAGAAAAGGGAATACTTTCTGCTCCTACCCTCTATTCCTTTTTGGTGCTTCACTCCATCAGATTGCTCTGCCTCTTCACCCTTTTCCTATTCTTCTTCCATTTCTTTGCTGCTAGAGGCATCTTCGTCAAACAAAAGGTATGTGAAAACATCCCAAAAGCTGTAAACATCAATTTAGAACAATTAAGAAAACACAAGGAAACTGATATCTAGGATGGATATTAATGGAATTCACCTAACGTTAACTTGTGGTCCACTAAAATCTTGACTAATGTTTAAATAAGACCTTTAAAAGATAAAGTTTGGAGTTGTTATAAATCTCAATCTCACAAAAGCTTTACGTGGAATTTTAAAATATAATCATCAGAAGCTGGTACATGGCTTCTTCTGTCATGTCATTTTGGCATAATCCTTCCACAAACTTCTTGTTTACAACATTGATTAAGCTGCCTGTCTTTTAATAATGCCTTGGTAAGGTTTGTCAATCCGTATCTTATATTTTATGAGACGGAAGGTTGGGAGACCTGATAGAACACGAGAATGTGAGTGTCTAATGCAGATACCTTGCCCCACATAAATAACAAAGCCAAATTTTGGAAGTCACATTTCATCACAGCATCAAGCCCAGAGTCCTGTCCTACACAGCATGTGTCAAGTAGCATCTTCTAATGGGTAATAAATATTTTACTAAACACAGCTTGATTTTCTGAAGGGGAAAACAACAGCATCTAAGAATCATTTTGGCTGGAAAAGCCCCTCAGGATCATCGATTCCAACCATTCCCCCACCCCTGCCACTGGCCCATGTCCTGAGAACCTCATGTCCGTCTGTCCAGCCCTCCAGGGCTGGTGACTCCAGCACTGCCCTGGGCAGCCTGTTCCAATGCCCCACAGCCCTTTGGGGAAGTTGTTCCCCACATTCAACCTCAACCTCCCCTGGCGCAACTTGAGGTCGTTTCCTCTGCTCCTGGCGCTTGTTCCTGGGGAGCAGAGCCCGACCCCCTGGCTCCAAGCTCCTTTCAGGCAGTTCAGAGATCAGAAGGTCTCCCCTCAGCTCCTGTTCTCCAGCTGAACCCCCAGGTCCCTCAGCCGCTCCCATCACACTTGTGCTCCAGCCCCTCACCAGCTCTGTTCCCTTCTCTCCACTCGCTCCAGCACCTCAAGGCCTTTCTTGGCGTGAGGGACCCAGAACTGCCCCCAGGATTGGCGGTTTGTCCTCCCCAGGTCCCAGCACAGGTTCGGTCACTGCCTTGGGCCTGCTGGTCACACCAGTGCTGGTACCAGCCAGGATGCTGGTGGCCTTTTTGGTCACCTGGGCACACACTGGCTCATGTTCAGCCATGAATATCGTAGCAAAAGAAAAAAGCAAGGTCCCTCCCCACTGCCCATCTCACTCATTTGTCCTTAGTCACAGCACCCCATGCCTGTGTGTGACCCACGAGGTATGAGGACGGATCACAAAAGCCGAGAAGCCACCAAAGGATGGATCCATCTGTGCTCCTGTCTGCAGTCTGCTGGGGGCACAGACAGGTAAAAATAATGTTTTGCTTTGTAGGTGCCTTTCTGCCATGATTTCTTAAGTGGTATCTGGAGATTACTTATGCTGACTCATTCTTACACGAGCAGCACATTTTTCAGTTTTCTGATTGAGGAAGTTGCTTCTTTCTGGTTTGTGCCAGGAACAACCAGTTCCTACTTTTCTTGATAACCTCAGTCAGTTTGTTAAAAAACATTAAAAAAAAAAAAAAAAAAATCACTACCTTTGCCACCTCCTTTGGTTAATATGTAGGTACCTAAAAATAGAGTTGTCATTACTTTGTAACTGGTGTAACAAAAAGAACAGGAAGAATTCATCTATAGCAGAAACTCCTGAATTACACAAAATTCCAGACAACATAGATTTGCAATGCTATGCCTGGTAGAATCAGGTGGGATAATTTCAAACTGCTGTTTGTGATTGCCAGAGAGGCTCGTAATGATACCTTCTGTTTGTTTTAAACTCTCTCTCTAGAAAGTTTTCCAGTCTAGATGGGTGAGGAGAATAAACTACAAATGTCACCTATGTTTTGTAAAGCCCAGAAATTAACAATTCTGGTGCAGACTGAGAGAAAATTCAAACATAACTAAATGTACACAGTTATCAGAAAAAGGATGCTGCAAGTCCATGCTGAAATAAGTATTTGTCCTCAACTTCAGCTCACACTCACTTGGCCATGGCATCCTGCCCGTGTTTCACAACAATATCCACATTTTCCAAGGGTAAACAAAGCCGACATCACTATCACAGCTTGCCATCAAAGTTAAGCTGCTTATTTGTAAGAATTACTCATAATGCAATGCCTATTTGTAATACTTTGCATTAAAGAATGCACAGTAACTTACGTTAGCAAATGCAAACACTTCTTGTTTGATAATCGGCTAACATATCTAACTCACCTTAGAAGTGTTGACTAGCGACAGGCAATTTATACTGTTCCGTGACTGCGCTCGCTTGTACAATAAATTCTGAGCATGTTTCTCGTATGTTACACTTTGGTCCCTCTCTGCTGGACAGACAGGTCAAAACAGCATAAAACAGAGAGCTCCATTAGCCCAGAAATCCTCCTCTTCAGTGAGTAGCCTGAACACAGAGTGTAGAAGTGAATTCTGTGCTTTGCTGCTCTCAACTGCTGCTCAAAAACATGCTGCAGAAAACACAGCAGGACATTGAAGAACTGCAAAACTAGTATTGGAAACAAACAAACAAACCCTTTTTTCAGGACTTAAAAGACTAAGTTACATCTCATTCTGTGAAGGCAGTTTAAAAGCCAACTTTTCAAAGATGTGCAGCAGCCAGACTGTACACCCCATTTCTTTTATCTGATTCCTCCTCAGAGCCTCACCAACCATCCTACAGCTGCTCACACATGGAGCTGATCTCTAAATGTCACCCCTGCTTGCTCTGAAGGATCCGTACTGTGTTATTATCCAACCAAACCCTTTCCTCCACTTGCACAGATAAAGCCCAATCTTTCCATTTCTTCTTTGTCCAAAGAAACACAGAACTTGAAAGGTTCTGATTAAAGTGATGAAGAAGGTCTGTGCTCATGACTTAAGCTAGCTGCGAGTTTCTCCTTTCTTAGGATGTGCCCTTGGGATGTGCAGAGCTGAGTGTATAGATCTGAACTACTCTGGCAGGACTACAGGAAATCCATAACAGGAGACAGTATTGCGATGCCCAGAGGTTGCCATGAACAAGTTCACTGGTCCTTTTCAAGGCAGGACCTTTTTTTTGGTGGTTTGTTTGTTTATTTGTTTGTTTGTTTTCCTCAAACATGAGTGTGTGTTGAACAGAACTAGTATAAGTGAATTTTTCCACTCTGTAACAGCATCTCTGTCCTGTGCCCCATTGTACAGGAAAACATGATGTCCCTACTTATTATACCATGCCACAGCAGCTTCTGGGTTTTATCTGCAAAAGTTTCATTATACATATCTATATCAGTAATTTTCAACAGAACCAAATCTCAAAATTTCGTGCTTGGCTGCTTCAGATATCCCCCTTTGGTTTTAAGACAGAAAAGGTATTTTGACCAATTACTGCCTTATTGTGGTTAAGAAGTGCAAGACACAATTCACCTTACTGCTTCTTTTCCTAGATGAACAGATTGAAGCAAGAGTTAACTCCTTGAATTTATACTGCCCATGACATCAGAATATTTAGGCAAATGAGTCATATTCATGGATACAATACCAGTGTCTTCCATGGTCTCCACATTAGCGTACAGCAGCCAGAGTCGACTGTCACCTTGTAAAGCATCACAGTTATTTTTTAGTGCTGGAAATAGTGCAGCAGCATTTATAGAAAGCAACTAACTACAACCGGTCCTGTGACAATGTGGGTTACTCTGCAGGTATAAGCAAGATATATGTAAAAAAAAACCCAAATACACATCCTATAAAGTAACAGGAAAAAATATTCCTTTATGTGTAAATAGCAACCCTGAAGTTAAAATATCTCAGAATTTATAAATCAAGCACTGTTCCTTAAAACCCTTGGGAAAAACACAGCCTTGTTTTGCTGAACAAACAACTCAAATCCAGAAAGAGCAGCATGACCTCATCAGCTCCTCCAGCTGACCTGGCTCATTAAGATCTCTATTTTGCTTGTTTCAAGTACAATACACCAAAAAAAAATGCTCACAGACAGCTGATATCAACTAAAATAAGAATCATGGCATTATTTTCCTTTTCCACTACGTGAAAAATCTGTTAATGTCTGAAGACATGCAAACCAACTTAACCTTAAATGGAACAAAATCACACAAACACGACTCACGAGATAAAGAAGGTCCAGTATCTGGTGCTAGACATAGCTATAGTAATTTTACATTGTTATGTCTGTCCTGTGGGGATATAGGACTAGATGATCTTCCGAGGTCCCTTCCAATCCCTAACATCCTGTGATTCTGTGAAAAGTTTAAAGTTTATTTTTAAAAAATAACATTCCTTGCCTGCAGCCGCTTTGTGGTTCAAAATTAGCCTGCACAAAAGAATTTCAGGACAACCTTGTATCACAGGCACAAAGGAGACTGGCAGAAGATTAAACCATAGATCCTTTTCTCAGACCACTCTGTAACATACTAGGTGAAATATGTCTCTAAAGAATCAAAAGATACATCTTCAAAAGTTAGGGAAAAGAGACCACAAGAAGTAGATAAAGTTGAGGTTTTTGTTCTACTGCTTCGATTTCAGTGTCTATGCAATGCACTCAAATTCTGTTGGAACTCTTCTGATGTTCAGCAAGAAGTAAAGATAAATCTAACAAAAAGTAAATGAAGGTTCCTGATATCTTAAAATAAAAGATAGGGTTTTTTTGAGATTGGGCACAGCTAACAAAAATAACGAACTTACCACCCCAAAGCCTGAAGATATCTAGCTGGAAAATCTACCCTGAAAATCTTAAATGCCACAGCTGACCAATGCAACCAAGAAAACTTCCTTCATTTGGCCCTTAGCCTAAATGTACACCCTAATCTATGGAGTGATTTGGAATATTTTTTAAAAAATTAAAACATTCTGTTATTTTTCACTGTATGAAGTTTCTGAGCAATGGTCAGGAGTAAGAAGGAAGAAAAGAACAAGGTTAAGGGGACACTGAAAAGGAGTTTGTATCAACCACTAATTCAAGCAGCTCCCTTTCCCTCATGCCTGACTTGTTCTCAGAGCTCTGCTTCTCTGTGAAAATGAGTTAATCTCTGGCCCGTCTACTTCCTTCACACTCATCTCTGCAAATGTGGTGTTCATACCGACGTTGGTAACAACAAATAAGCAGAAGCAGCATTTCACTTAGATGTTTTTTGAGATGTAGAGTCCGTTGTTGTTCCCACCATTCCCAATCACCAGGAAGGGGCAGCAGAACACATTCTGCAAGATCCACCAAAAGCACAAACCAAGAGGAACCGGGTGTACACCAGAGCTACTGGTCCTTCTCCTAGTCCGTGCTTCCCACTGCCTCATAGAATCATAGAATTGTTTTGGTTGGAAGAGTCTCTCGGGATCACCGAGTCCAACCATAACCCAACTCTAGCCCTAACCCATGTCCCTTAGAACCTTGTATAAAAGCCTTTTAAACCCCTCCAGGGATGGTGACTCCAGCACTGCCCTGGGCAGCCTGTTCCAATGCCCCACAGCCCTTTGGGGAAGAAATTGTTCCCACATCCAACCTCAACCTCCCCTGGGGCAACTTGAGGCCGTTTCCTCTGCTCCTGGCGCTTGTTCCTGGGGAGCAGAGCCCGACCCCCCTGGCTCCAAGCTCCTTTCAGGCAGTTCAGAGATCAGAAGGTCTCCCCTCAGCTCCTGTTCTCCAGCTGAACCCCCAGGTCCCTCAGCCGCTCCCATCACACTTGTGCTCCAGCCCCTCATCAGCTCCATTCTCTCCTCTGCACTCTCTCTAGTCCCTCAATGTCCTTCTGATAATGAGGGGTCCAAAATTGCCCCCAGGATTCAAGGTGGGGCCTCCCCAGTGCCCAGTACAGTGGCACAATCACTTCTCTAGTCACACAGACAAATTGCCTTCCTCAGTAGCTCTTCCTTCTCTGTCTTCTCACACATGTACATGCAAGTCACTTAAATATTTTTGACTTGTTGTGCTTCTATAAGTAGCTGTCAGTCAACCTATATTAACTGACCCATGAAAAGATCTTCAGCCCATTGCAAATGTAAAATAAAATATGCTCTAGCAACCTCACTGGCTGAAGCTGCCTGTACTTGTTCTCCAGTTTTGGAACAGCATAAGGGTGATTTTTCTGAATCTGGAGGTAGGCTTTTTTTCTTTAGGGTCCTGGCTTTGTTGGGTGTTCCTTGCACCTGCAAGCATAGGGCAAGATCATGCTGATTCACAGGCAGCTACAAGCCTTGGCAAAGCTGAAAATGCAATACCAACATTCAGTGTAGACAAATTAAAGAGAAGGAAGACAAATGAAAGAGAAGAAACTGTGAAAAATACAACCCTAGGGACCCCTGTCAAATGTCACATGACTACACTGAATACAAACACAGAAGCCTGGAACAAATTTGTATGTGTGTATGGCAGAAACAGCCAAAGAAACAGAAAGCCAAGGTGACAGTCAATAAAGATTTGGGAAGAGTAAAGCTGAGTAGAGCTAGGGTGAAATTATGATATGAATTAGGAGATTGTCTTTTTCTGTTGTTGCTCTTACTTTGTCCAGCAAAAGGAGGGGCGGAAGGGACTGTTGTACGTTCTTTATCAATTAACAGGGTGGTGCTTGAGAGATACTCACAAATTTTCCTCCTAATATCCCACAAGGCTCCAAGTACTCCGGTCTAAAGAAGAGCAGAATTTTCATTATATCAGGTTTTGTTTTGTTTTGGTTTGGTTTTTAATCTGAAACAAACTTAAACAAGAAATTTCTACTGTCTTTTTTCTGTGATGTTGACTATTCTGGCTCAGCAGCGCCCACTAACTACAGATCTTCCATTTACAGTACATGTGTAGTCTCTATACAAATTGTGTAATGCCATGAAGTATCATACATGACACGTATACATACCTACATATTCACTTGTATTAATTGCACAGCTCTTTAAGTATGCAGGGAACTCAGCAAGCACATGGACAAAATATAGGCCATGTGATAAACAGAACTGCAATTTTTTTCCAATGCTGTGCTTATATATATAGATTTATCCCTTTATGTTTTCATGACTCCTTACAGCTGACATTGTGTAACGTGTGGCTGCACTGTGATATTTGCATTATTTAAAAGTTTTATTGAACATTTGTTTCATTTTTCCCCATGAATGTTTTGATAGATCACTTCAAGTTGAAT
Organism: Patagioenas fasciata; assembly: GCF_037038585.1. Taxonomy (NCBI): domain Eukaryota; kingdom Metazoa; phylum Chordata; class Aves; order Columbiformes; family Columbidae; genus Patagioenas; species Patagioenas fasciata. The sequence continues at coordinate 1,286,118 of NC_092560.1, read as the reverse complement.
AGTTCCAGTTTAGTTTCCTTCCTGTCTGCTTCTTAACAAAGTCATTTCATGCTTTAAGATAAATCCACCAAAAGCTAACACTTCTTTCAGGAAAACAAAACAAAACAAAACAAAGCAAAACAAACAAAAAACCAAACAAACAACAACAAACCAACACAATAAACCAAAAACCTCAAAAACTTAAAAAAAATCAGAAGCTAACTGGCTTTTCTCAGTGATTTTTAACATGATCACATGCAATAGTTCAATACTACTGTACAATCTAATCATTCATTGATGTTAGTTTTGCTAATGATTATAAATATTTAACTTAAGCAGTTATCTGCAACATCTGTAGCTCTGTGTTCAGAAATCACCTAAGAGACAAAAAAAAGTGGCTGTTGAGATTTGACCTTGGACATATTCACATCATGAGTTTGAAGAATTATGTGAACTTCAGCCAGCACTTTAACTGGTAAATGTTATAAAGTGCTTATGTGCACGTGAGGCCACTGTGCAAAGGGGAAATTCGGAAATCACTGATAAATACTTCTGAGATTTCCTGTAAAGATGGTTCCTACCAGAATTCCTTAGGACATCATTATTGTCTTGATGAACCAGGACGCAGATGAGAGAGCTTCACTTTGAGGGCTATACCAAGCAAGAAAAAGAGTCTTAGAATGAAAAGATGAAAAATGCATCAGAAAGTTCACCCCAAACTGTATTTTGGTTTTATTCCACTAAATGCTTTCTACTTGCAGACTAGCTTCACCTCACTCATAAGATTTTCATGAGAGACTTTGGAGAAGGTACTAAAATACCTTCAGTCTGTCTACTCACATTTACTTACAGGGCTTATTCTGGAATTTCCTCTATTGTACCACAAGGGATCATAAGCACCACACGTTTGTCCAGTGTTAAAGGTGTCTCATTTTTTTTATCACTATGATATTTTGAGGTTTTCTTCAGAGATCTTACAATCAATACATCCAGTGAAACATTAAAAGTTAAGTTAAAAAAATATATATATTATGCTTATTTTTTATTTTTAATAACCATTGTGCTCTTGAGTCTGAAGATTCAGGAAAAATGAATGTTTCCTGAAAGTCAAAAGGAAGCCTCAGAATACCTCCAAAACAAAACATTATTTCTGCTCTCACAGTTTCTAGGCTTGTAATTCCAAGAAGCATGAGTCGTTCTTGAACACTCAGTACAACACTGCTCTGAAAGATCAATGCCTTATTACTTCTCCCCCAATTAGCTGTCAGAGCACGCATGGTGCCTGCAGTGATTACTGTAAGCCTAAATAACACACTAACAGGATAGCACTTTTGCTCCATGTGTTTCCACTTACTTGTCTTGACAATTCCACTTCTCCCAGCGAGCTTTTTGGTTTTCTCAGTCACAAACATGTAACAAACATTTAAGAGGAATTCTCCATTTTTGTACCAGTCAGAATCCTGACAGTTCTCAGCACTGCTGACACAGTGAAGGTGCGCTCCATGGTACACCTTTGACAATTATTTGTCGTGCACATATTATACAAAGCAGGTAGTCCATGGGCTGGTAACCTCCACATAAATAGTTTACATTTTCTGGGGGTGCGCAAACAACTTTTAAGTAAAAAATGAATTTAAGGGCAGATTCTCCCAACTGGTGGTCTGAATGTGCTACAGCACCTGTCAGATAAAGGACAAGCAGATGGACAAATTCATCCCTCTCTGGCTCTGGACCAGCTGCACCGCTGCTCCAGTTGAAACTGCAGCTTGATTCTGGGAGAATAAAAGCATCCAGGAACACAGGGGCTGCCAGCACACACAGCTGCCTACGCACTTTTGCTTGTCTGCAAACACCTCTTGTGCTATACATTTAATAACTGAGGGTGCCTGGGGCCCCCAGCACCCAGGAATTCCTCACGTGCAAGGAATTCACCAGCGACGGCACGAATCATCCCAGCGGCTTAGTCCTATTACAGTAATGTAAAGCAGTAGGACTTGAATTCTGAAGATTTTAAGTAACTCCCAGAAGTCTGGATTAAAAGAGGCACTTATTTAAATTAAGGATATGGATTCCTTGAAAATGAGATAGTGAGAACATGAGCGTTTAGAAGTGTAATAAGTAGGATTCAACAACCCTTTGTTTCCATTCTTACTTATTTAGAGTATGCCACTAGAGTCAAGTAAAAATTTATCTTACTCTCCCGCAGGAAAGCCTGAACCAACTCGTTCATTCTAAAAATCTGTTTCTTGCCACATACTGAGAAGCTCTGTTGTAGGTAAGCATCCCAGGGAAGCGGAGAACAGCTGAGGATATATCTAGAAGTCTAGTGGGAAAAACATGCAAATAATTCCTTTTGGCTCTTTCTTCTTCTGTCCTTTCCTCCTCTACACCCAGACCCCTTTACTTACCCACAGGGACTTTTTCAAGGCTTGTTGTGCAATATTAGAACCACAGAATCATTTTGGTTGGAAAAGACCCTCAAGACCATCAAGTCCAACCATTGACCCATATCCTTGAGAACCTGATGTCCATCTGAACCTCAGCCTCCCCTGGCACAACTTGAGGCCATTTCCTCTGCTCCTGGTGCTTGTTCCTGGGGAGCAGAGCCCGACCCCCCTGGCTCCAAGCTCCTTTCAGGCAGTTCAGAGATCAGAAGGTCTCCTCTGAGCCCAGGGCAGTGGTGGAATCACCATCCCTGGAGGGGTTGAACAGGCACAGGGAGGAGGTTCTTAGGGACAGGGGTTAGTGTCAGTGTTTGGTTAGTGGTTGGACTTGATGATCTTCGAGGTCTTTTCCGACTAAAATGGTGCTATGATTCTATGATTCCAGAAGGAACAGAGCACAGGAGAGACAGAGGAAAGGCCAGATTGATTTTTTTCACATCCATCTCCCCAAGGCTGGATCCTGGTGGCCACTCACATACAGGAACACAGAGACTGATCTCAAATGAAGCTGTAGCAAGGGGAGGAAACAGCTCAGGAGGCAATTTCTGGGGGAAAAGGGACCCAGCCCCAGCCCTGCCCTGGTTGCTCGGGGACCAAACAACCCCAGTGCTGCTTTCAGCAGCTGAAGTATAATGTTACAAAAACAAATAAAGAGAAAGTGAAAGCCAGTACCACTCCGGCAGTGAAATTACCTACTGAAGTGAAAAAGAAAGCTGACCACCTCCAGAAGTACCCACCCCCTGCCACCAGCTGCTTTCAGACTGGTGTGACAGTCCCAAAGCACTGTCAGTGGGGTGGTTCATGAATGATCCATCACCCCCATGCACGGCCCTTCATGCATGTGGCAACCCCCTCCAGGACACCACAGTACCCCCAGGAGTTACCGGGATATGCTCATTTGACTGAAAATGTGTTAATTTTCCTTCATGCAGTTAGAAACCTCTCTTTCTCATAGCTAGTATGGTCATCATTTTGACTTAGTTTGAGAACAAGAGATACCAGCCCAGCACAGAGTTAATGTTTGAATTGCTCTGGTCTGAGAGCCAAGGGCACTTTGAGCTCTGCCTACACATGAGGCAGTGAGGAAGGAGATGGACAGACAGAGCTGGACTGACACCCAGACTGATCAATAACACTGTTCCAGCCCATTAATGTCATGCTTTAGATTTACAGAAAGGTGATCTTCCAGTCTCTCTCATGGGCATTCTTGTTCTTCAGTGGTGTTTTTTTCTCTTTTTTCTTCCTTAGTTTTTTATCAGAGCCAGGGAGTTCAGTTCAGAACATTTAGTTCAACCTTTTGCCATTTTTAAGAGGCCTCTGAGCTTCTCTGCCTTTTCCCTCTTTTTTCTCTCTTTGGGATCAGCTGTTGGGAACAGGGTGCTGCTTGTGAGGAATTTTCTGGAGTATCTTTTATTATATATATATATTTTTTTGTTCTTGTTTTTGGGGTTTTTTTTACTAGTAGTGTATTGTTATTTTGTTTTTATTAAACTGTGCTTATCTCAATCCAAGTTTCTCCCTTCCCTTTTCTCTCACCTGTTGGGGGGCTCTCATGGCTCTATGGCCAGCTCGAGTTAAACCACAACATGGGGGCAGCTCCCACCCTGCACTCCCCACCACATCTCCTGCCTGGCCTCAGCTTCTCACAGCAAACCCTTTTTCTTTCACAGCACGAATGGCAAGCAGAGTGTTGTTGTTGTTGTTGTTTTCCATGAAAATTACTGAAGGACTCAAAAAGACCAAAATATCACATCATTTTTCCACAGAGAGGATCCCACCCTGACAGCAGGCCTGTTTAGTGCCACAGAAGTCAGGGTTCCCAGCACCTGAAACAGTGCAAAATTACTTTTACTTCCCTTTTTCTTACGAGCGTTGGATCTGATAAAGGTGATTTTTGGGGCCACTTTGAGTGCCATTCTTACCTGGGTTATAATAAACCAGCAGCTCCAGGTGCAAAATGATGTCATGGATGTGGCACTGGAAACCATTATATTCTGTGTGCCACCCTCATGCCATGAGCTTTTACCTTCTTATTCTGCACTGAAATTCTAATACTTTAACTGGAGCAGCTGATCAAAAGGTAATTTTCCTCATAACAGAATTTTCCTTCAAATAGAGGACGCAAATATTGCTAGTAACTGATTAAAGTTTTGGATTATGTGAAGAATATGAGCCAAACTGCCAAGATAATTCCTTGGTTTTCTACCCATTAGTGCTTTGTCTTTTCACAAAACAGTTAGTGGCATTAAAAGTCTCTGTGCAATCCCCGCTAGAACAAAGGGCTGCCCATTTACCTTCCAGGTATAGGTTCCAAGGCAGGAAAGAGCATCATTTGGAACAGCTACAGAATTTTCTAATAACATATTCCTCTTTAAGCAGAATTACTGCCTAACAATGACTACAAATTATACAGAAGATCTGGTGCCTTTCAGATGAATGCTGAAGGCAGACATGTCTGTATTTCAGAGCTTAAATAAACAGCTTGATTTTTGATGTTCAGAGCCCTCACCAGCTCCATTTGCAGCACAAGTGGCCGAACACTCCTCAGAATCAGGTTTCCATGTTAAAACATGTACATAAGAACTTAAATAAAACACCCCTATTCAAAAAGTGTTTCATGTCTAAACAGGTGTCACAGTCTCACTGGGAATAACAAGTACATATACAACACCACAACATTTTTATATGATTTTTTTAATCTCAGCATCAAACATACTGAAGTTTAGTGAATATTGCATGTATATGCTTGATGTATATACATTTAAACAATCAATTTTCTTTGCTCCAAGGTAAAAGCAGTTATTTGATTCACAGTATTGAAAAAGAGCCAATGTATTTGAGGGTGAACAGGGGATGTAGTCTGAAAATGCTTTTCTGAAGAAATAAAGCTATATAAAAATAAACTTAGAAAAAAAATCCAGTTTTTATAGTTTTTCATTTTGTCTACTGCCGCTGGGTTTGCCAGGCAAAGGGATCGCTAAAGAATGTGTAAAAACTCTACGATACTTAGTATTTATTATTTGCAACACTCTTAAGTATCTGATCACTCAAAATAAAACAGTTACCCCTAAAATCTATCTTCTGATATTTTATTACAGCATTTGTTAGTAACATAATTATAGGTTGAAAACAATATAATGTATCAAAAATATTTATGTGGTTACTATGCTTACTTGGGTAGTTATCCACTGGATACAAACAGGAAACAACACAACCAGGTGGAGAAAAGCCTGGGTACCGCTGCAATTCCAGAGCACAACTTGTCCACCTTCCATTTGCAATAATTTATTAGATTATTATTTGCATAATTTATTAGATGACATTTTGACTTAAAAAAAGAAATGGGTTTGGTTTTTGTTTTGTTTTGGTTGGTTGGTTTTTTTAAAGGTTTTTTGATGGGTTTTGTTGGTTTGGGTGGTTTCTTTTGGGTTTTGATGTTTGGTTTGGGTTTTTTTTTGCTGTTTGTTTGCTTGTTTGTTGGTTTTAAATCAACTGCTTTATTCATAAATAAAACCGGGAAGACAAATAAACCATCCAATACAACACGTCACTTCAGCAACAGTGGTGACACCATAAAAACTAGCTAAAGAACCCATGCACTTTTGGGTGGAGAAACCTTCATGCCAGAGTTCCTTCTAAACCCAAGATTCTGAAATTTTGAGGAATTAAAAACATCATAACTAGTGGTACAATAAAGCCACATGACATTCAGTTAAATAACTACAAAATTGGGGAACAAAAGAATAATAATTAAAAAAAAAAATAGATTATTCCTATGTAGTGCAAGTTATCTACAAGAGATTGAACTGTTTCTCTGGTATTTTTAGTTCAGCTCTTCCTTTCAAACCAAAGCCTTTTTCTGAAAGCTCTGTAATGAACATTCACAAAGGAATATATTAGGGAGATTAATCTAACTCTGCAGTTCAGCTCTGACCTAAAAATGCAACAATTTTGAATTTGTTGAGATGAAATGTACAACCTCCAGAACAAATCCTCATAGGTCACTGGATTAAAAAAATCTTAATCTATGTACCTTCTGGTTTTCAATACATAGTAGCTGTGGCCTGTCCCTATTTATCACTCATCTATATTTTTAAAATTCTCATTTAAAGGTACTCTAAGTCAAAACCAAAAAGTGTAGCTTTATTCCAAATTTTCAAGTGTATACAGTGTTATGGTTCTAAGTTTATCTCCTCTTCAAAATTAAGTTGGGTACTTTTTTTCTATAAAAATTGCAGCATGGAACTGTTTATTGTTTTTCAGTGTTTTCCATACCAAATGCTTGCAGTTTCCCTACAATCCTGTGAAAACCTTCAGACTGAAATTAAGTTTGGCTCTGTCTGCTTCATTATTACCAATGAGAAAAACTGTTACCAGGAACAGAATGGCCTTTTCCCCCCCCCACTAAAACTGAATACTCACAACCGAGATAAGGGGCACTTCTTCAACACAAATTCTGGGTGCCAAGGGCTGCCAGCAGAGAACAGTGCAGGCAGGTGGAGATCTCCTTGGATGGAATTTCTGCTCCAGCTTCATCTCCCCAGACAACCCCACCATTAAACATCCTGAAACGGGACCTCAAGTGCTGGAGGGATGGAATCACAGGCAAGGGTGAAGGTCCATTGCTCATATTGGAAAGTAGGGGTGCAGAGAACACCCAACACAGCTACACAAGGAGCAGGTTTTGGGGCAGGTAGAAGGTACCTGAATGTGCCACCACAGAGAAGAGGCACATTGAGATCCTCAGTGCTGCTCCAGCATTTTCAGAATGGTGCAAAGCAGCAAAAACACCACAAAAACCTCTATCTGGGCTGCCTCCATCACCTGGCAGACACTTTATCAGGATATAAGAGGGTCAGGAAAGGCCAGGAATAGCACATGGTCCCACAGATGAAAAGGAAGGTGACTCTTGCCAAGTTTCTCCAGGAGGAGCAAGAGATGGACTCTAAAAATAACTCCAAGGCAATTCAGAAGTTTTATGGTTTGTAAGTCAGCAGCTGGCTTGTCATATAGAGCTGGGTGAGGGGGAGAACATCGTCGAGGAGGGGTTTCTTGTATTCCTCTGCTAAATCATATTAAAACAAAGATAAATACAAATGTTACAAATACTGTCTTATACATGCAAGCCACTGAAATTGCCATAAGGCTGTTAATCATGATGCAGGTAAGAGAGGCAATCTGATAGTCTAAACAAGCAGACAGCAATATGTTATCTCCAATAAAACACAATACAAAAATACATAAATTTGAGAAGCTAGATACTGAACAGGAAAAAAAAAAAAAAAAAAGTCTCATCCAAATGGGTAGTTCTCCACATAGAAATGGAGGAAAAAAAATTAAAGGAATCTTTATTTCAGACATCCACCTTTTACAAACACCAAGCTGAAACACATTAAAATGACAATTCAAACAGGCTGCCTTTAGCAAAATAGTTTCAAAAAGAAAACTATTCGTCAGTGACAGGACAAGCTTCATGTGATGGCAAAGTTTATTAAATTGTGTAGGGTTCATTACTAAAACTGTCTACTTTTAGACAAACGTAGGGAAAAATATTTAACCATCATGGATATCACATCCCAAACAACTATGTAAGAACAGTTATCAAGAATTACCTACATTTACATGGCAAATAGGTATACTAGTCCTTACTTTTCAGTACTTTGTTATAAAAGGAATGACAACATTGAAAGTTGGATGTCAGTATGCATTTTTTTTCTCCGATTGAGGATGTTTTGAGTAAATAAGGTGGACAAGTCTGCAGCACTAACACAGGAATAAGCACACATGGTGATAGCTTTGACTATTGATTAGCTCCACCTGCATCTGATGTCAGATGCACACACCAGTTCCTAACAGAGGACTTCAGTGATGTAATAAATTAAATAAAAATGCATTTTTTTTTAACATATAGCATGTAACATAAAAAAGAAACAAAAATTATTTCACCTGTCTTGTAAACTGGTACTGAAACGGTAAGACAGTTCTTTCCTGCAACCAAGCTTTTCCTTCAGTACAGTCTCTATTTTCTTTCCTGCTGGCTGCCAAAAATTTCAGTATCATCTTCATTATTGTCTTGCACCAAAAAAAAAAAAAAAAAAAAAAAAAAGAAAAAAAAAAAAAAGTGAACCAAGATTTCTTCCCTACACTGATTGTTGGAAAAAACAAACTTTTTAAGGAAGCTTTGTGTAATGACAAAACAAACAAATGAAGCCCAAAACAGCAACCTTGCCCCCAACAAAGCAGAAACAGACAAACAAGTATTAACATCTGCATTCTTAATTACTAGGTGATAGATTCACATTGTGTCTTCTACAACTACTGTAGCCTTCATGTTTTCCTTTACAGTAGCACACCTTTAACAATAATCTAGAAAAGATTAGAGCTTGACAGGAGGCAGGGGATAAGAATTTCCACATTTTCTGTGTAGGAAGGCACTGAACCAAGGTCTTCCAACTTCCAGATGGCAGATTTTACCCCTTGCACCATGATGGGCTGGGAGGCAGACACAACCACATCCTTTTCCATCACATGATGTAAAAGGCAGCTTCTCCAGATGTTTGATTGGGATCCCAACCTCACTGCTGGGCAGTGCCTAGCAATTTATCAAAACAAGCTCTCCAGGGCACTTAGACACAGATTCAGGAGGTTTGGGGGGGTTTTTTAGGCTGTTCCAGCTGCAGCACTCGCAGACATGCACCAAGCAGGCTCACCTGCCTCTGGAGAGCTCCGAAGTCAAACAGAGCTAAGGGTTTGAATCCCCACTATGAATGGGCTCCTCAAACCACCGTTCCTGCCTGGCAGAACCAAATGTCTCACCCTTGCTCAGGGTTCACAGAATCACAGAATGGACCGGGTTGGAAAAGCCCTCAGAGATCAAGTCCAGCCCTCGGTCCAACTCCAGTCCATTGACCAGATCATGGCACTAAGTGCCATGCCCAATCTCAGTTTACAAACCTCCAGGGCCGGTGAGTCCAGCACCTCCCTGGGCAGCCATTCCAATGCTGACCACTCTCTCTGCACAGAATTGCTTTCTCATCTCCAGCCTCAATTTCCCCTGGCAGAGTTGAAGCCCATGCCCCCTTGTCCTATTGCTGACTGCCTGGGAGAAGAGCCCAATCTCCCCCTGGCTAGAACTGCCCTTCAGGTCATTCTAGAGAGTGCTGAGCTCACCTCTAAGCCTCCTCTTCTCCAGACTGAACAAGCCCAACTCCCTCAACCTCTCCCCATAGGTCATGTGTTCAAGTCCCTTCCCCAGTCTTGTTGCTCTTCTCTGGACCCGCTCCAGCACTTCAATCTCTTTCCTGAGCTGAGGGGCCCAGAACTGAACACAACACTCCAGGTGTGGCCTCCCCAATGCAGAGCACAGGGGAAGGATCACTGCCCTTGTCCTGCTGACCACGCTGGTTTGGATGCAGGACAGGACACCATTGGCCTTCTTGGCCACCTGGGCACACTGCTGGCTCATGTGGAGCTTCCTGTCAATTAGTCCCCCAGGTCCCTTTCTGCCTGACTGCTCTCCAGCCACTCTGTGCCAGCCTGGAGCGCTGCAGGGGGTTGTTGTGGCCAAAGTGCAGGACCCGGCACTTGGCCTTGTTGAACTTCATCCCATTGGAATCCACCCATTTTTCCAGTCTATTCAGATCCCTCTGCAGAGCCCTCCTGTATCCCTAGAACATGGTTTAATTATACCAAACCCTGAGCAGGTATAAACTGATCCTCTACCTTCTGTATCACCCGTTAACATCAGCTGAGGATCTAACCTTATACTAAAATTAACTCCAAGTAACAGAAGCAGTCTACACTAAGAATAGTAATTAATGTAATCAGGTCAGGGATAGAAGGGAGTTCTTTAACCCATAGTGAATAAGCAGAAGCCACTTAAAATTCAAGACAATTAAAAGCTAATTAGGTTTTCTTCAATTACTTCCTAAAATAATACTGTTCAATTTCATCTGTGTTTCTTCTCTGCCTAGATCAAGCACACGAAGAAGGAAAAAAAGAGAAAAGCGTATACACAGAACTCTGTGTAAATCAAGAGTGACTGCAGCTGCAGAGCAGGAGGAGGGTACCTGCAGGACATCTCCAAGTGCACAGCAGCATCGCAGCACAGGACCATTCTGAAACAGCAAGACCCCAAGTCTCACAGTCTAGGACCATAAGAAGCTGAACGTTTCACTGTCAATGCAACTCTTCACTCCTACTGGGGAAAAAAATAAGGAGGTGGGGGGAATGGTAGAAATACCTATATTAAGCAAGTATCACCTTAAAAATAAGCGTACATTTAAACCACTCATCATTTTTTCATATAAATAACTCACACCTGAAGTAATAAAACTCAAAGCAAAGCAAATGAAGATGAAACCCACGCGATGCAAATAAAACTTAAGATGTGTGGGTGGGGAGGAGTGGCAAGGAAAAAGAATCACTGAGACTGAATAACAAAATATTAGAGCTCAAGGGCAAGAGGGTTCCCGGATTATCACAGGCACACAAACTCCTGGGTGGAAAGGCTCCTGAATAAATTCTGTGTATTACCTGCATGCATGTATTGTCAAGCTGCTGTTAGACTACACGGGAGAGGAAAGCCATGTTTCATTTTTACAAATAATTCATAGCATTTTATGCACAAAAATATTGAACCTTCCATTTACAACCTCCAAAGTTCTGTTTTGCCCAAAACCACACATGATTAACTACATCAACTGCTTTGTTTTAGCAGAACATTGACTGCACAAACAATAATATTAACAATGTCAGATATTACAGTAGCACCAAAAGAAACAAAGACTACAGTTATTCAGAAGTTATGATGTTAAATACAGTGCAGGTAATACTACAGACTGCAAAAACAGATCCTGTCAGGATTGGGTCAGAAATGTGATGCCTTTTTTCTTTTTGCTGTGAGTTTGCAGTAGGCCAGAACAGGTGAGAAATGATTGTTGAAAGATTGCAGATACCAAATTTCCTAAAATCTTTTGTAGGACAGGGTAATTTCCAATTCCTGACACGAAGTAAAGATAACATTGCATGAGCAAAATTTATGGGTGAGGGAAGCAGTGTAAATCACGTGTGACCTGTGAATCTCATACATCTCTGCAGGCACTTATGCCTTTGTTATACTGAAGTGCTAGAGATTCTGGGACTTGATGTTTATACCTATTTTTTCTCTTTATGTCACAAGTCCTTATACAATATTCTCAACCAACCAAAAAAAAAAATTATTCTCCTATTTATCACATAACACTCTTCACAGCTTTTTGGCTCAAAGTCATGTCTTTGGACTTCCCACCGAAGGAATTTCATGAGAGACACAGCTGAACCTGGGGGAACTCTTATCCACCACTGACACCAAGACCCTCAGCATCCCTGGTCAACTACCATCTAACTGTAGGTGCATGTGAAGTCTACATTTTGAATTCCACCAGCAAAGCCTTCCAGGTATCAAGGTTTCAGATACTGGGTGCCACAGAGCTGTTCTGAACTCTCCCCTTGTCCAAACAGGCTCATTACTTTCACAAAAAGCATCTTCTCACCCGGCCACCCTGGGCCAAGCTGCAAGGCAGGAACACTTGGTGTATGACTTTATGCCCACCCTCGAGGACATTAGAGAAAATGAACAGAAAGAGGTAACACATTCACTTTAAACACAATACCCCACTGCAGAATGATCTTACAGTGTGGTTGAGACAACTTCAAACATGTCTTGTTCTCTCTCATTTGGAGCCGGAATTTAATAACGCCTGCTGACACCCAACTAAATGCACCAACCATGAGACTGTGGTCATCTGGGATCCCGCCCAATCCTTCCCAAGCATTAGATCAAGCAATTGTGACAACTGCGTGAAACGTATCCATTTCTCCAGCAGCTGAAGTTGATTAATTCACTCTGATGTCCCAAAACAGATCCTACAGGAGGCAACCAGGACCTGCAGATAGGTGGGAAGGAGTAACGACTGAGTCTATCCTGAATCCGGTGATGGATCCAGCACTCTGCTGGCTCAAGCTCCCTTTTATATGGTCCAGTTTTGAAAAACAAATGCCTTGGGCAGAAAAGCCAGCTTTCATTTGAACTAAAATACGTTTTTTCTTGCTTGAACTATAAGTTCATCACTATCTTAGCAGCATCTTCCCCATTCTGATGGAAAAGCCTGGCATATTTTCCACATATCATATTCCACTGATAGGCAAGGAAACAAATTAATCACAGTTCTACATAAGATACCACATATGTCTGTTTCTAAGTAGCTTCCTTAGAAACAGCAGTTACTGAACAGAGTAGCTGGTGGTATTTTATTCTACTTTTAACTGTCTCACTGTCCTTCTCCACTGTTTGCTTGTGACTGCTATCACATTTTATGATATTACATCTCACCTTAACTTCTGTGGACAAAATTTCCTTTCCCTGTATGTTTGTGCCTTAGCATCTTTAGACAATAACAAAAAAAAATATTATTTCAGTTTTAAGTTTCAAATAAAAATTCGGTGCACTTCTGACAAAAGCTTTTTAATTGGATTTATTGATCTGCTAAAAAACTAAGACATCAATTATCAGAAAAATTCCCTCCCCTAAACGAACCAGTAAGAAAATACACGACAAAACGTGCATTATCGTCATTAAAATCGTGTACGTGAGGAAGCACAAAGATTTTTCCCAAAATGCAGCTCAATGTCATATTTGCAAGCAGAACACATTAATCTCATGCTGCCATTACTAGGTCATTCGGCAAGTACGTTTCATGTTTTGAAAATAATTGTACTGGAAAGCTCCTCCGTGGGCTGGAAAGCTGCTGGACCTGGAGAGCAGATTATTCCTAGGCCACTTTATTACATGCCTGATTTTCTTGCTTGGCATTGTAAGGCAATAGAGAACTCACAGAAAGGTACAGACACTTAAGGAAAATACTATTACATCACCACAGATTAACCTGCACGTCTATTTTTAAACTGATGTCAATACAACCAAGGTAAATATAAGAGGCTTGTGAATGGAAGTCAGCTTCTAGAACAGAAATATTTTACATATAAAGACAAGCAGAACAGATGAATCATAATACAATCATTCTGGATCACAAAATAATTATTGCCCCCTGTTGGTATTAAGTACTACAAAAGTCAAACCTACAAAAACAGGGAAAGCTGTTGGGACTAAGCAAGGGCGGGAAGAGAGATAGGGCTGACTTTCTGCCTGTTTTTTTTAAGATTTACCAATTATAAACAGACATATCTGGGCACCGATGACAGACATGATGTAGAATCTAGTTCTGAGTTATTAGAGGAGTAGTCTAATGACAACCCTTTACAGTAACCACAGCTGCACTGCAGAAAACAACATTAGACGTCTGCCAGAAAGAAACACAAAACATTTTTCTTCCTGCTTATTGTGATAATGGCTAGTCCAGCAACCATCACATTTTGTGATCACTTCATCTAGATGCTGACACTGCTCATGAACTGGTGTGTGACTTCTACCCGGGGAAAAATAACTGAAGTGTGTAACTCTGCTCAATTATTTTTTTGGAAGCCAGAGTGTCATTTTGGAGGAGAAAAAAAAAAATAAAAAAAAAAAATAAAAAAAGGACACAAACCAAACACATTTAAAGGTATTTTAGGCCTCAAGGCATTTTTTCCATTAACGGCAATCAAGCAGCAGCACAAATAAAATGTGTTACTTACAGCAGATTGGCCCATTCTGATATACAACAGATAAATAAATAATGCCAGTTCATTCTTCTCCCATGGGTTACAGCAGTAGTTTCACAACCAGGAGAAATGTCATTTGTTTTTTGTTTGTCTAAGAAAACTATGACACAGTGGACTGAGAATCACAACTCAGTTGACATTTAGCTCTGTTTAGGAATGTAATTCCTCTGGCAGACTAAGAGGAGAACCTTATTAAAATGCTTCTTTTTCTCACAAACAAATACAGTGAACACCAAAAATACCTTATCTTGCTGAACAACTAGAATAGAGCTATTTTGCTTGTTATTGTCATCAGTGCTTTTGTAATTTTTTTCTTTGTTTAAAAACATCTAAACATCCCATCTATGCAGTGAATGAAGACAGGAGTAATTTTCACTAAATTATACAACCTAACAAATAATTCACATGCAATAACCTGGACAATGAGCAACACAGTGACCAGAATAAGTATAGCTGGCTAATGAGAATTAAGTAGCAATCTTGGATTTTGTAAAAATTCATAAGCTAGCCCTGCTTCTTATAAACAGGGACATCACCAGATGACGAGGAGTGTAAATGATACAAGCATATACAGCATAGGTCAAATTAAGTAATTTGTACACTTTTCATAAGATAGGTAAACTTTTCCCTAAATGCCAAATATTTCAGATAGAAGACAATATTTAAAATTTCAAATTTTTGTATGTACTAGTATATATTTTTCAAATCTCAATCTTCATTTTTAGTACTGAGAACAAGGATAGCATCAAATACTTTCTAAGTCTCTAATACCTCAATCTTATCCCCAACAACAAAGATTTCAGCAACATGGTAATAAACCTTTCCATATTTTCAAAAGTGATCTATGGGTTGTAGTTCTGCCCTGCTCCTAACAAATTGGATCAATAAAATATGTCAATCCTTTTTTCTGCCAAACCTCAAAGTGCTGAAATGTTGACTTCATTATGCACCACATATAGCTGAAAACCACTCCATTCCCTGATGAATTCATAAACAACAAATGATTATCTCAGCCAGGATGCCCTGGGAAGCTGCAATGACAGAAAACCTCTCCTGTCTTCTTTCCCCAAGTGTCCCCTGAAGGACAACACGCTTGCAGGTTCCGGGCAGTGTCAGGGAACAGAGCAGGAGCTTCTGAAGGATGTACCCAAGCAACGTGACAGTGACACACTGGTGCAACCCCTCTGCAGTCTGGTACCACTTTGACACCGCTCATCACACCCGTGTGCAGCAGAAGTCCGAGCTCTTCCCATGAGTGAGACCCACAGATCTGCCTCACCAATCAACCAAACCACAGGGCACATATGGAAGCCCACAACCTTAACACTAACCACAAATGTTACATATGCAAGGCAGAGGGACTGAAGAGGTGCTGATGGTTTAAAGTACTGAATTATCATTGCAATACTATTGTGATAATGACAAAATTTGAAATAAATGGTACAGAACGGATCCATTATAAACAGTGATGACAGTAACAGCTGGGGCAGAAAAGAACCCCCATTCCATGCAGAAATTTGAATTAAGAGACCAGGAAACAAGTTACCAGAAGAGTTGCTGGAATGCACTAGGTAAAACTTGAGATTTTATTGTGCCTCTGTTATTAGCACATGAGCCATTAGTACAGAAATTATTGCACTAATAAAGACGTGTGGCAATGAGAGGATGGAGCAGAAGAGACTTCTGTCTAATACAAAAGTTTTTCCTCATCTTCCCTGTGTCCTCTCCTCCACTTCACCTGCTTCCCTCCCCCTTTCATGCATGCACACACACACACACAGTTTTCACCTAACTCTAAAAACAAGTGAAACCTGATTTGCTAAAATAAATTTCCAGTAACAGCAACAGCAGTTTTACGGACCAAAGCACCCGTCCGTGTCTCACCATGTGCCCTTACATCCCAAGAATGGTACTTGTAACCCCACTTTTACTACCCCATCTGTCTTTCCCTCGATGGCTTTCATCAGGTATCATCTTAACAGCAACAAAAGTAGCACACATTACATCAATCACATCAGAATAAATCAACAGAATTGAGTCATTCTTCTTTGCTAAAAAAGAGGAGTGACAGAGGAAGCGACTGATATCCTTTTCTTCAGAAAGGCACTTGCAAAGATTTTGAGTAGCTTTGTCTTGCATAACTACTACATGCCAAAATGTTTTTGTGCATCATCGAGGACACATTTCTCCTGCCCATCACGACCTCTCTGAGTAGTAACTCTCAAAACTTTGGTATGGATTCTCCAGTGCATTCATCCAGGAAATAAATACGTCATGATCTCCGTGCTTAGAAAGACAACAGCCCGTACTTGATTGCAGTTAAGTGACATCAACACCTTCTGTGCTTTTCCATCACTTGCTACACCAAAAGTGAACAAAACACACCACTGTGCACAGCATCTTGCCTGCTCCCATCCCCGTGCTGCCCCACATAAGGACAAATGAAAATTCTTCGTTTTCATCTAGATATTTTAAATCATTTTGAAAAACTGGAAAATTCTTACATGCTATAAGCAGCTGCTTCTCCTTCTATAACCAAATCAACTGACACCAGGATTTTGACAAAAGTTCGTATTTGAGATATGCAACACATTGACCGGCCAATAAACTCTTAACGGGCAGTGCTGGTGTGATTTTCTAAATAATAAAATGTACCCACCACCTGAGTTTTGTCATTTGTGGTCATCACCGAAGAAAAACAAAAGTATAAGCAGAAACAAGAAGAAGTAATCTCAAAGCATTATTTTTTATGCTTTTATTTTGGTTTTGTTATGGTAGTAAAAGGTTTATCTAGAGCATAGCAAGTCTTCAATGCCACAGTGTGCATATTTAAAACACTAGCTAGTAAGACCAAGTAAATTCACTATTATCCTGCAGTTCTGCAGTTGACACAGGCTCCTGGCAATACATGACTAACTACAGCTTGTATTATTCAAGATGTTGCTACAAATAGGCCTGAAGTTTACATTTGTGTGGAGGAAGAGCATGACTGAACACCAGCAGAAAGAGCAGGAAACTGTAGACTTGTGGTTAATATTTGGCTTCTAAGCATCTAAAATTATTTAACAAGGCTTGAGGTACATGCTGTCCTTCAATAGATCAGCTCTTTGTGGGGGGGACAGGTGAATCTTCAGTGTCCTAAAACCTCTGTTTGTGCACATTATTTTAGACACAATTTTTCTAGCACTTTTATACCCACAGGAAATTAATAGAATTTTCTTTAAGCTCCCAAGTTTTAAGGAAAATTAGAAAGCAAAAGAAGCAAGAATTTAGAACCAAAGTAAACCAGCACTTTGCATATTGACATAGTGCTAAGTAGGGTCTACTGGTAAAAGCAGAAAGAAGTATAATTCATGATGCTACAGACATGCCTTTTTCTATCACATCAGAATTTTTAGGACAATTCCTATTTCATTTCTCTAGTCTCCATTAACATAAGGAGGTGTCTTTAAACAGGGAAGTGGCTCAGTTCCTCTGCATTAGGTGACTAAGAAACACTACCTCTGTAAGAGAAACATGAAATACAGAAATTCCAGATTAGATGATTGATAACACTTCCTAAAGCTGAGGAACTACCAAAACTAACCTTTTAAAGTCACTTACACCAAACATATGATCTGGAACCCTATATACAACATGCTATATGCCCAAGTACTGCCACAGTCTCACACCCAGTGTCTTCCCCACACAGAACCACATAGTCACCCACCATGTTTCTATTCCAAAAGCCAGGACATCAAAGCATTTGACTGCTCTAACAGTGGTAAGGAAATGAAAACAAGAAAACAAAACCAACCAAACAAAAAAACTCCACATCACAACACTCTCCAAGAACCATGTAGATAAAATTCTAAAAGGGAAACCCCTTAATTCTGTAGATCATTTCAGAAATGCAGATCTCCAGCACATCAAGATTATGAGATGATTTCTATTGTTATTCTGCAATAGCTCACAGAAAACACTGTAGCATAAATCTTAGCACATAAATTGCATGAGAAGTTTCACTGTTACGCTGCATATTGAACCACATTTGTCAGCTGAATCTTAGATATAAATCTTACAAAGATTAAAACTCTCAATTCTTAGAACGATTTTTATGCAGCACACAAGGGTTACATTATCAATATGATTTTATTCCATCACATTTTCTGGACTCCAGCTGATTCCCACATGCTGTTACTGTTATTTTCATTAAAATATAGGAAAAAAAAAATAGAAAAAGTGAGTTTTTGTGGCACAAAATAGTTCTCATATGAATTCTATACTAAATATCGTAATGCAGAACATTAAAACAACTATCTAATGTCAATAATGTTCAAAGTTTTAAAACTGAATTATTAAAACTGTAACAGAATATAAAAAACTATCTGCCAAAGAGGGCAAGAAACTTTTAATTGTAAGAGTAAGGACGCCCTTAAAGTGAAAGTAGAAGCTCCATTTCTCACCTTCAATTAACAGAGTTCAATAATTCTTCCTACTTTTCATCAAGCCTCGTAGAATTTGGGCTCTCTCTCTCTCTCCTGTGGACAAAGTTTCATTTGACGACCATTCACCACCCAGGAAATACAACAATAGAAAGCCAGTGTTTGTTTTTACCTGCTGCAAAGAGTTTTGTCCCCTCTCTCCAAGAATTTGGAGCCATTTGCCAGGTAGCATCAGTGGGATTTTCTTGAAACAACACTTAATAGGTAGAATTTTCTAAGTTTAGGAACAAAAGAAAGAATCCAAGAGTTCCTTGATGTTTTCTAGACAAAGCACAGGAGCTTCACCACAGCTGAAAATGAAGTTCTGTCCATACTGGGCAAGAATTAGTTTCTGGAAAAGTTCTCAACTCCTTTCCCATGGGCTGGATCTGCCAGCACAGACTGAAACTTATTTCAGCTGATCACCTCTGCTGTGCGCTTTGTTCTGGGCTCCAGAACTGGGTGGAAAAGGCATGGAAAGAGAAATTCAGTGACAGCTACCAACAAAAGCAATAGTTGTATTTCTTCTTCTCTTGTAATTACATGAGCAGCAGCACCAGCCATCCTAACAAAACACAGGTAGCAGAAAAGTGTCCCGGTTCTCAGCCCTCTGGTATTACACAGATTTTGGTATTTGTGTAAAACTTAACTCCATAAAATATTTACCATTAGCTACAGGGCAGTCTAGCTGCTGATCTAATAACTCACATCAGAAGAGTAAAAAAGTGTCTCGCCAGCACACATGAAAGGTATGAAGAAGAACAGCCTGCACGAGGTGAGAAACCAATATGGATATTATTCATTAATTGCAAGCTACTGATGGCTTAATTGCATATAGTGCACAAAGAATCTGTGAGGAACACCAGTTTCATCTTGTTCATCAAATGTTTGCAAGCGTTCAAAGGATTATTCATCTTTGTTTAACATGATCACCTGATCAGAAACACAGCAGAGATGGCAAGCTGAATGACTCCAGATGAATAAATACACCAAAAACCAGCACCATCCTACCCATAGCAGACTAAGGCCAGCTTCCTCATGGAAACGGCACTCAGGCTTTCCCCAAAAAACACCTAATGCGTCCAATACCACATTTCATGAATCACTTCTAAATATTATTTGTTTGAGAAACAGTTGCAGAACTTCCCAAGAATAGGAGTGAGGGAGGAGAGATAAAGTTTGAACATGTAGCATTTTAAAAACTGTTTTGATACTGAGTTTTATAGAGCATCTTAACAGTGCTAGTAGTTACAGAAGTAATTAAATAATTGACTAAACTGGGGTTGTTCTTCTGGAAGGAAATTTACTTCCTCCCTCCCCTTTCAAAGGGGAAAGATAGAAGAAAGAGAAGAGGGAAGACAAAGGAAAATTACAAGGTTATACAGAATTAGATTTACACATATTTGAGCAAAGTTTGAAATACAGTATTTCATTCAGAAGTACACACTGTTGCTCCCTCTGGATTTTTTGCAGGAACTTGGGATCTTAGTATGAAGGTTGTAATGCAGAAGTGGAAAAATAGGAAGGGTTTGAACTAAAAAATAATTTTTAAAAGATCTAACAGAATAAACAGCCAAGAATTACAGAGAATACGGACTGAGAGAAGAAATAAATTCTGCTCACAGAGGTTCACGCTTCCCAATGTCAATACGAATGAAGAAACAGTTCAGAGAAAGTGTTGCAAATAGTTCAAAATTTTGACAGCTCAACAAAATCTGTCCCCATAGCTGAAGTTCCCCTCCTACTGACAGCAAGAGCTCTACATGTTTCTGCTGTGCCATTACCTGGCCTCAACATTGTCCAACATTCATGGCGTACATTTCACCTGTGAAAAAACACATCATCAGAATAGCATGTCTGTGATTCAACTCAGAATTTTGTTCTGCTACATTTCTGGAAGAGGGGGGAGAGAAAAAAATAAAATATATATATCTCCAGTTCTGGAGATGCAAACTATTTTTGCTACACAAAGTTAGCAAGAAAATAACGTTTATCTCAGTAAAGCAGGAGTTAGGGGGAAGTGGCAGAAGAAGGGTAAATTGATCAAAATGCCTTTGACAAGAGGTGGTTAAAACACCAGTGATCATCTTTAGAATTTCTCCATTTAGTGGGAAACAAAAAATGTTCAGCTTTGCAGTGACATAATCCCAAAGCCTAATAAAGTGAAGAATTCCACCTTCTGTCCCCCATCTTGTGACCACACTATTCCTGGAAGGACTTGAGTTGCGTTCAGAGTTCCCAGAGAAAACAACCAGCCAACGTGCTCTTTTAATCCACATCTTCAGGTCACGAGAACTTCACTAGAGACATCAAACACTAGGATAGGATCTTTCTGTGGTAGCATTCGATCATCATCTCCAGGTTCCCTGTAGTGGTAGCCCACGTCTTCTGGGGTATTAAGACACAGGTACACAAGCAAAAATTAATTAATTGTTGAAGAATTCAGCAGCCATTGCTTGGTATCCAGCTATGCCACCTGCTACCCAACGTAGCAGTTCAAGGCTTTCCCTGCTGAAGTGGGAACGTATAAAACACGAACACTGGACAATATCCAACAACAGCCAGAAGTTCTATTTTAAGCATCAGTGATGCTAAGTCTCAAACATATCAGAGCAAGAACCACATTTAGATGGAAAAAGGGTGCTTTAAATATAAACCCTCGTTTGTAAGTATAAAATGCCAAGTAATTACCAGATGCTATCAGTGCTAATGACTGGAAACTGGTATGACCATCCACAGATAAACTTGATGACAGAGCAACACAAATAGACCATGAAATCATTACTCCGTTAGGGAAATTTTAGCACAAACAGTATGTGTATTTAGTTTTTTCTTTAAAAACAAGTTGAAAAATTACATTTCTCTAGAAGTAATAGGATTTAATGGATGATACTCTGAAATTATTGATGCAAAAGCCGAACATGTTATGGTGTATACCATGCTACTATCTCTCCCAACTTCTCAAATATGCAAACTAAACCTAACCACTTGGACCGAGGCCACAAGTATCTCATAGCCCTCCCTATGACATGCTCATGATGGGTCATGGCCAAATTATTAGTACAAGTCAAGTTACTGGACTTATACACCTGGAAAATCAACTAATTTTTTTGGAGGGAGCGTATCATAAGCTCTGTTAATGACTTACTCGTGAATCTCTTCTCAGACAAATGCAAAATTATGTCAGCTCCACTGGCTACAGAAAAGCACAAACAAGACAGAGCTGGATGTATTGCTATAGAGACAAAAATGATCTATTTACCTTACAGCACCATTAATCTGCAGTGGTAGATATAGCCTACAAAAGAAGGAGAGGAAATAATACAAAAATAATAAGAAAAATACAAGTCCTTTCATCACTACTTTGCTACAGGTATTTCAGCATGGTGTTAAATTCTACCTTTCCAGAAAACCTTTATTCTACATTGCATTGTTCCATGTTAATCACTGTTCACAGTTCTGTTTGGAACAAGCAAATGAATCTATTTTAGGGCTTTCATATATACTTATCACCATCTAGTCACTTACATAGTTGATTTCTTAAGAGAAGGAATTCTCTTTAGGGAGGAAATTAAGCACTTGGGATCTTTTAAGAATTTGAAACTACAAATTTTATTTGGTGAATAGTCTGAATATTTGGTCAAATTCGTACACAGGAAATTATGTCAGCAACACACAAGCAGAGCACGAAGGAGTGAAGAGTGCTCACTATCCTTATTAATTACCTGATTTGCTGAGACTCTCTTCCTCTTCCTGAGTCACTCAGGTGGAACATAAGTAACCAGGTGGCTTCATTGAGAAATATCCCAGTACTGCAACAGTTTTATCCCCAGGTCCCATATCTCAAATGCAGAGTTCAAAACTTTCAAAACTAGACTTATTTGACAGTGATGATCTATCACAGCTCTAAGTCTTTGAAGCAGGAAACCTCTGGCTTGGTGGCAAGGTATGGATCATCTGCCCCACAAGACTCCAACACTAAAGTCCAGAGGGATCATTTTATTGTGTACTTGCTATGGTTTGTCATTGGTTCACCATTACAGAACCACAAGGAACAGATACCGCTGTTTTTCTGAGCAGAACACAAACTCTACATCAAATAAAAATCCACACTGACCTAGAGGTGAGCTAATTTGTAGTTTTGATACATTAGGCCTACCACAGAAAAAGGTTAGGGAAATTATGCCTTATTCTACAAGGGAAGAGGACAACATTTCTTTTTTAAACTTAACAGGTCTTACATTATAGTTACCTTTTAAAACTCCCTAGAAGATAGAACTTATAGTATCTGAGATCTGGGATAGAAAGTAAGATTAGAGAGGAAAAGCCAAATTTAGTCTTCGGATCAATGCGGAGTTCCCAGTTGTCTTGCCGAATACCGGCAATTCATCCAAGGAGAAAAAACAAAGACACCACTGGGGTGTATTAATATGTTATCACCACAACACAAGACAAATCAGTTAAATTAGGACTAACTACAGAGCTGGGTGATGAATGACACGCTGGATATTTCAAAACTGCTTTGGTCATAAAGCTCTTTTTGTAACAATATTGTAACTGATGATAAGTCTCATTGATATGCCTAATAAAATCCCGCATCCAACATTTCAACAAGAGAGAAAGAACATTTTTTGACATTCCTCAAAAAAAAAAAATTAAAAGTTTATCCATGTTCAGCTGTTTATTTTTTTACATTTAAAAAATTCAACACGATTCAGTATGTTATGAAATACATGCACATGAAGTACACTGAGGTAAAAGAGTTTTGACACAGTCACTCAAAATCCAAGTAGAATCCCTACACTGAAAATTAATCACCTCAGTGCAGAGTCACTTGGTAGAAAATAAGTGGGTTTTTGTTCCTTCAGTGCAAGGATTGTTGCAATTCCTATCTACAACCGCCTATTATTTTCAACACAATTATTTTACTATAAACCCCTATGATTAAGAAAGATGGGAGAAAGAAAAAAAAAAGAAAAAGAGAAAGTAAAGCTTGAATGAGGTCGTAGATAAACAATAAATCAACACCTGCTATTAGTTCACTTTAAAATCTAAGTGTTTCACGCAAGAATAAATGCAAACTGGCCAATTCTGAAAAATTATGTACCTCACACTGAAAACTCTGGAGACATCCTTCAGTTAATTAAGCAGAGGTTATTCAAGGTACAATTAAATACAATTCTATTGTGCCACCTCTTGATTTTCATGTCAGTAACACACTCACTGTATTAATACACTGTAAGTTGATGGACTGGTCAGAGGCTGACAGTGTAAGAAACAGATTAATGCATTTCAAGTTGCTGAAAGATTAACCCTTTTATTAAAAATTAATACAATGACAAAACAGGGCAATGCAGAACATCCCTGGATAAAAATCAGATGTCTAATTAAACTTCTGGATAAACAAACAACGTGGAGAGACTGCAACTGCTTTCTTAAAAAGGAACGAATTTTACCAACAGCTTTCTACTACTGCTATTTCTATGTAATTTCTCTTGACAAGTATCCACGCTCTTCTGACCCAGCTTAAACATTTTCTTATTTACTTATTACCTGCATACCAGAGACCAGATCCCCAAAAGCAGGCTTCTGCTGTTTTCTAAATTTTCACCCTCTTGTTCTCATAACACTACCACCCTCATATCATGCTCCAAATGCCTGAGCAAACTAGCTTTCTCCAACTCTTCTCGGATTGTATTGGTATCATCTCAGGAAAAGGCAATCCTTGAGAGACAAAAGTGTTCCATTTTCCTCACCACCTTCACCTTTCTCAGTGCAGTTTCTTAGAAATCCGAAATAGCAATTAAGATTCTCTTGGGTGACATTATCCATGTAGCTTTTTGCTGACATTTCTGCCTCTTTTGTCTTTATTTTGTTCTTTTGCCTTCATTGGCTGGATCAATTACTGAAACGTGACCTGTGACATACACCAATTAGAACAAAGAAGCCAAATTTTTCCCTTGTGTAACTTCAACTCCAGTGGCTCCAAGCCAGATATACATTCATTCTGACATAGGTAGAAAAACATGTATGGTATGCCAGTCACGTTTTCATTTGCTCTGCATCTCTCTCACACCAACTGCAAAATTCTCCCCTCTTCAGGCTTCCTGTGCCTCCTGTTCCATCACTACTCTTCCCTTTCTCCTTCCAAGACATGTCAGCACAACACCATGCTCCTTGCCCTGAAGGTGCAACCTCTCTTCATGCAACCCAGCTCACTAAACACCCCTTTATTTACAGATCCATCACGTGTGTCCCACAGCTCACTCCTACGTCACTGAGAGAATGGGATAGACCTTGTATCTGCCTCTCCGCTCTGGTGAGACCCCATGCAGTGCTGGTCCAGCTCTGGGTCCTCAGCACAGGACACACATGGAGCTGCTGAGAGGGGCCAGAGGAGCCCCAGGAATGATCCGAGGCTGGAACAGCTCTGCTGGGGACAGGTGAGAGAGCTGGGGTGTTCAGCTGGAGAAGAGAAGCTCCAGGACACCTCAGTGCACCTTTCAGTGCTTAAAAGGGGCCCATGAGAAAGATGGGACAGACTTTTGAGCAGGGCCTGTTGTGACAGGACAAGGGGTGATGGTTTAAACTAAAGGAGGGAGATCCAGGCCGGACATGGGGAAGGAATTGTTGTCCTGAGGGTGGTGAGAGCCTGGCCCAGGTACCCAGAGAGGTGGTGGATGAACCATCCCTGGAGACATCCCAGGCCAGGCTGGACGGGCTCTGAGCACCCTGAGCTGGTGAAGATGTCCCTGTCATGGCAGGGATGGGACACGAGGAGCTGGGGAGGTCCTGTCACTATTCCGCGATTCTATGATCTGGACACATATCTCCAGTTTTTCTTGTCTCACCTTTCTCTTGCATCATCTTGTGTTGTGCAACCTGGACCACTGTTACCTTATAGACCCACAAACGTAAGTCTGAAGGACACCTTATTAATTAAGCAAATAGCTCTGTGCACAGCAAAACTAATGAAGCTTCATTTCCTATGGCTGTGCCTCCAGCAGTTGAGCAGCAACCCCAGCCCTGCCCCTCTGCAATGAGCCTGGAGCCCTCCTGCGTCTCCTATTTACCCTCATAACCACAGAACTGGAGACAGACAGGGAGGGACGTGGGTAAGAACCTGCCCACTCACCCACCTTGATGAATCAACCAAGCTCCAGCGGGCAAGGAGATGCAGATTATAAGGGAAGCAGCAGTGCCCCTGGAGGGATGTTGTCATCTCCTGCCCGTGAAACACTCCAAGAGCTTTCTTTCCATCGCCATCAGGTCGCTTGCTCAAGGGTGCAAGACAAGTCCTGCAGCTCTCAGCTGTGTGGAGGTGACTGGATGCCACATCTGGGGTTAGGAGAGGTTTGGCCATGGAAACCTGCCATATGGCCTTTGGAAGCCGGAAGAAGGATGATGTTTATTTCTTCGTCCTAATAAACCATTTTCCTTTTAAAGGGTAGCAACAGTGTATAGGTTTCTTGCCAACAAATACAACAGTTATGATGCCTTTCTGTCCTGAAAACTATTCAAGGACGGCTTTGAGTAGCAATCAGTCTTCAGAGTAGAACTAGATCAGAATTTAAGAATCTTAGAGCTGTTGTAGTTGGAAAAGACCTTTAAGATCATTGAGTGTTACCATTCCCCCACCCCCAGCACTACCCATGTCCCTGAGAACCTCATGTCCGTCTGTCCAACCCTCTAGGGATGGTGACTGTACTGAGCAGCCTGTTCCAATGCTCCACAGCCCTATGGGGAAGAAATTGTTCCCACATCCAACCTCAGCCTCCCCTGGCGCAACTTGAGGCCGTTTCCTCTGCTCCTGGCGCTTGTTCCTGGGGAGCAGAGCCCGACCCCCCTGGCTCCAAGCTCCTTTCAGGCAGTTCAGAGATCAGAAGGTCTCCCCTCAGCTCCTGTGCTCCACCTGAACCCCCAGGTCCCTCAGCCGCTCCCATCACACTTGTGCTCCAGCCCCTCACCAGCTCCGTTCCCTTCTCTCCACTCGCTCCAGCACCTCAAGGCCTTTCTTGGCATGAGGGGCCCAGAACTGCCCCAGGATTCACGGTTTGGCCTCCTCAGTGCTCAGCACAGGGGGACAACAACTTTCCTAGCCCTTCCTTCCCATTTAGTACTCAAATTTAAGGGTTATTCTTCACAAAAGACTTCTCTCTTGAGTGTTCTCCTTTACTGGAATCAAGATAACAATCCTATTCACTGTAACAGAAGTTTTTTTCAATTCTGAGAAAACTAGACCTCTGCTGCGTTACCCATACCCAATGCAATACCACTATATAGTATTTTGATTAATTTAGATCATTTTTAAAAATCATAGAATCATATTATGAATCAAACTATTTTTAAATCATATAAATAGTTTGTCTATGTCAAAAAACACAATCCAAGATTAAATCCACACAGAGCAGCGAAATTTGCACTGTCAGTCTTTCCATCCACCACAGCAACCTGTGTTGCTTTTCATTAATGACAACTATGTTATTTCAGTTTAAAAGCAAAAGAAATTTGACTTCTCATGGGATTTTACTTTTCCTCACCATCTCCCTTAAAAAAACTAGTAGGTCTTTTTGTGTACTTATTTGCTGAAAACTCCAACAGTCTGGATCCTTGATCCAAGAGGAGGTAGCATTTGCTTGCCCCTGTATTTCAATCACATTTTAAATACACTTTAAAGCAAGCTGTAATTACAGCGTTGTTTTGCTTTGTGATAATTTATTCTTGTTTTTCGTGATTCTGTTAGTTACTAGAATTCTTTTTGACCTTTGGACATGTAAGGCTACTGGGCAATAATAATCAGGACACCTCTGAAATTCTGTGCTGAAGTAAAACTTGGATTTGAAAAATACACATTATTCCTAACTCACATTACCAGACTTCTAGGCCCAAATCTTTAGAGGGGTGTAAATGCCATGACTGAAGTTATGCAGGGACCTTGTTGCTTTGGGGGTGCAGCACGTAGGTGTGCAAGACTGGATTCCTGAAATATATTGAACTGGAAACTCCTGCTGGTCACAGTGGAAGTACTTGCTCTGTAACAGACCACTGAAGAGCATCAGACACAAATTAAGACAGCCCAACTGTGCTTTACAGCCTGGCTCTCATTTCCCCAACTATCCCATAGCTCAGTGAAGCTGGTGAATTAAATAAGGTTTAATACCCTAAGCAAGGTTATACCTCTAGAGATGAGAAGTGCAGAGGATGGGCTGAGTATGGAATAGCAGAACAGCTGTTTCAAATCATCCCACCAAAACAAACATCATGATCAGCAGCTCTGCAAACTCCACCAACACACAAGGGACATGACGAGCTTTATTTAGTACCAAAAATAACAATTTTGGTATGCAGGCACAGCCCAAGTTAGTACTAGAAACTGCTTGGAGGAATTGGCCATAATCATGCTAATTAAAGGCAAGTGTTAGAAAGCTTGGGTACCACTTGGTTTTCATTAGCAATATTCTCTCCAAATGTTATGACTGTACCTTGTTCAAGAGTAATACCCACACAACTAAATAACAATTGACATATTTTGTAAATAAATGTTCTATTTATTTGCTAAACAGCAGAACATCACTTAAAAAAACCCACACCTTTTCATACTTATTACTTACTAGATGTAGCAGTCTTTAAAACAGAAGAATATCCGGTAGTCCTAAGCAATAATACTTAAAACATGCATTTTTGTGAGCTGTGGTGGGGGAATAAAGGGACTGACGGCTGCAGGGAAACATCCACTTCATAAACACAAATCAAAATAATCCCAGGTCAAGAAGCAACAGCCTAAAATATTTACAAACATGATTTATACAAGGGATAACCACAGTAATTTTGAGTCAGCATGGGGCTTATCCCCACAACAACCCATGAGACTCAGACATAGCGTTAGGCCTGGGTCCTGTGTTTGTAAAGCTGAGATCTGACTCAGAAGTCATCACAGAACCACCACTACTCTTCTCCAAATCAGGACCACAACTTCTTTTTGACACCAAACACACATACGGTGCCTTTTACTTCAGTTACTCATTTCTCCCTAATTAAGACAGAAGACAATATATAATAATATGTATTAGCCAACTATTCTGCCAAAAAGTGGATGACTGCTTAGAATGACACAAACTCCAGAATGACTCATGTGTTTTGCACTTTTCTCGCAGTAAATTTATTCCAGGATTCAGCAGCCCCTATCAACACTAGCTTCAACACTTAATTCAGATCTGACAGTCGGAAGAGCTATGGCTTTATACACCACCTGCCCCCACCGATGGGAGAAGAACAACTAATTTCATCAGCCTGAACCGATGGCTGCACGTGACGATGCCTGGTATGTTCTGCCAATTAATTACCTACTGTCTGTTAAATTTGTACTAGTGGTCGTTGTTCGTGTGTCCTGCAGAAATTCAACAATCCAAATCCGGAATAAGCAGGAGAGGAAAAAAGTGGAGGTTACCCGAGCAAAAGCCGTGCTGGGAGCGTCAAGGACAGCAACCAGCAGCGAGGGGCTGTCACAGAGATGCTCTGGGGACAGGTGGGACAGCGCTGCGGGGATAAACCCCCGACTTCATCCTGCGGGGCACCTTCTCCCCGTGCGGTTTACACATGGAAGGTCGCGGGAGGTCGCTCCCGAGTGCGAGCAGCCCTGTCACGCACGGCAGACACGGCCCCGCCACGCTGCCCGTCACGACGCGGGGGTGCGGAGGAGGAGGCAGCCGAGCCCCGCGGCGGGGAAGGCGGGCAGGGCAGCCCCGCGGGGCTCGGGCCGGTACCCCCCGAGCCGGTTCCCCCCTGGAGCAGTTCTCTCCTCCCCCGAGGCGAAGGGCGCCCCGCATCAGCGGGCAGCATCCCCTCCCCGGGGACCACCTTCCCGCCCGCCCCCCGCCCAGAGCTGCCAGCGCAGCCCCGCGGGGGCCGACACTCACCTCGCTGCCGTCGCCCTCCTCCGCCCGCTGCTCCTTCCTCCTGCCAGCGCTGGGCGAGCCCTGCAGCAGCTGCTCCAGGCAGGCGGTGCTGGGCAGCGAGGAGCTCTTCTGGTGGGACAGGTGCGCCCCGGGCCGGCGCCCTTCCTTCCCGCCCTTGTGCCCCTCATCCCCGGCGACGGGGTCGTCCCGGTGACCGGTTGGCGGCCCCTTGCCCTGGGGGAGCAGGTGCTCCCGCAAGCGGCGCAGGGCGGAGCCGGTCTCGCCGCCCGGCTCCAGCGGCTCGGCGGCCGAGCAGCACAGGTTGGGCTGGGAGGACGAGAAGACGCGGTCCAGCACTTGCCTCCGCCGCTTGAAGCCGCTCCACTTGGCGGCGGGCGGCAGGTCCCCCTTGCCGCTGGCCGGCGGCGGGGCGGGGGGCTCCGCAGTGCGGCGCTCAGCTGCCGCTCGCCCGCTGCCGCTCCGGCCCTTGCCCCCCAGTTGCAGGTTCTTCCACAGCCGGGCCTGGAAGGACACCGTGGGCTCGGGCTCGCCGGGCTTCTCCCCCGCGGCCGCCCGGGTCTCCTTGCCCGCCTCCATCCTCCTCCTCCTGCTGCTGCGGCCGCGGCGGCTGCGAGAGCAACAGCAGCAGAGCCCGGCGGAGCCCGGCGCCTTCACTCCCGTGTGGGGCGGGCCGGAGCGGCGCCCGCCGCCGGGGACGAGCGCGGAGCTCGGTCTCGGTCTCGGTCTCCGCTCCGCCGCGCCGCCCCGCGCTCAGCGCCGCACGACTCAGGGCTGGCGCTGGAGCCGCGCCGAGGAAGTTAAAGGAAGGACGAATCTCTTCCTCCCCGGCCCCACCAGCTGGAAAGTTTGCCGCTTTGAGCCCCCCGCCGGGCGCTCCCCCGATGGCCGCGGCGGGGGCGGGCTGCGCGGAGCCCGGCGGCAAGGTTGACGGAGCGGCCGCCGGAGGCTCGCCTATATATATACGTGCGGCAATGCAAGGACATAGCGGGAGTGGGCTTATCCTGCCCCCCTCCCCACCTGTATTTTGCATTGGTGACATCCGCACGGCTCAGGAGGGAGGGCGCACCCGGCGCTGCAGCCCCCGCTCTGTCCGGGCAACGCGGCGATGGGTCCCTGCAGCCCGGGGACTCTCAGACCTCCGGGTGGAGGTGGGGACGTGAGGCAGCTTCCAGCGGGGCTCCAGCGTCGGTCCCGGCCCGCGGTGACCTTGTCGGGGGAAGGTTCGGGTGGCTCAGGAGGCACCAGCCTCGGTGCCAAAGATACCTGTGGGCAACTCTGCCCTTTGGATGCAAAATGCACAGCCCGGACAGGCAGCTTCATTGACATGTGCATTGTAAAAACCCTCAGTTCATTTGTCACGTCCATATTTTTTCTAAAATATATATATGTGTGTGTGTATGTATAATTGTAAATAATTCAATTGTTTTATCACCATAGTACGCTGTATTAGTGGCCCCAACACTGTATCTTGAAATGCTTAATAGTGTCTAAAGTTTCTTTTTAAATTGAAATAATAGCGACCTGCTCTGGGTGAAGATATCCCTGCTGACAGCACGAGTTGGACTGGATGAGCTCTGAATGCCCCTTTCCAACCTAAACTGTTCTGTGATTCCATGATTTCAGAACAGGTTTATATAGTTCATGAAACAAACTGAAGCAAAATAAATCTTTCTTGTGTACACTGAGCTGTGCCTTTATCCGGTGTACTTGAGGGTTTCTTTTCAAAAGAAAAGGATTCATCCACCTATATTCTGGTGAGCTTTCCCAAAAGAAGTGTGCAACCAGGCATTTGAGAATACAACTTTTGCTGCACAGAGCAGGAAGAATACAAATTACAAGTCCTGAGATAAAATGGACGTTTTCAATTCACCAGAGCCTTGGGAGCTCAGTCTACAACATTTGAGAAAATAGCCCAAATAACCTCTGAACCACTGGAGATTATTTTTGAGAAGCCTTGTCAGATAAGTGACATTTCAAGACTGGAAAAAGCCAAACATAGTCATAGTCCAAAAAAAAAAAATTGAGGATGGAAAATCACAGATAGGTCAACCTACTTTGATCCCTGGAAGCGAATACAAATAATCCGTTTCTAACCACCTGAAAGCAAAAGCATCAGATAGATTCCAAATCTCAAATGGATCGAGGCCTGGAGGAAGCTTATGTGTCTCCATTTCTGAGATGACATCTTCAAATCAAAGAAGAAATGTGCTGAAATGGAAGCTCTTTAAAAGGTTTGCTTTCTTGCAAATAATGGATTTACTCGATGAGCAGGAATCAAAAGAATAAAAGAAAATGTTGATTTTTTCCTGTCTATACTGGGGAGATTGACAAAGGCTATCTAAAGAAGCATTTCAGTATATCATAGAATTATAATACAGTTTGGGTTGGAATGGACCTTGAGGATCATAATACCTGTTTCTACCTTCTGTTTTACTCTTTTTATTTTCATATTAGAGTTGAAACAGCTTTAGAATAAGCAGCTTTTCAGACAGAGAATAATTTCTATTAAAGTTATCGATAGGCATAGTAAGGGTACAACATTGTATGCAGAACTGCTTATTCGACAAAATACTGAACTACTCTCGTCTTTATTTTCAGCAGTGATTACACCTTCCTATTTTGAAAATTTGAAAGACCAGAAATTTGTTGTCTGTACAGATAAATTCACTACAACAAGTTGTCGCGTAAGTGCAATAGTACCACACAGAAGCTCATGGTCTAGGCGTAGTGGGCACAAGCTGCAGACTGCAGAATCGTGTTTTGAGTCCAGCTTTTGCTGCATTTTTGTGACCCCTGTGTTGAGTGATCCCAAATAACATGTTGGCAGGCCTCCTGCTTATTTTTCCCCAAAAGCCAGCATGAGCTTTCCTCACATTAAAATTGTGTCATTGTATCATCATTTCCGCATATATCTAGTCCATGTCCCTTTTATCTAACCACAAAGTAGGTTTGCTTATAAATGGAAAAGGTCAAAGTAGCTCAGGCTGTTTAGCTGCTGAAACACTCATTGTCCCGAGGGGTGAAGTGGATCTGGACCAGAAGACAGGATATGGCCACAGTGTAACAGGCAGACTGGGATTATTCTAACATTACATCAAATCAATTCGCCATAAACAGTTTTATAATAAAATGAGTCATTCTGCACATTGAACTCTCTGAGCATCTTAATTTATTGCATCTGAAGCTGAACGTGGCAGAACGATCACGGCAAGACTTCAAGCAACATTCAGATGGAAATCTCAACATTTAACAATAATATGGATATAACACCTGTGCAGATGGGAATGACACTTTTCAAGGGGTACAAATAAGCCTTTTTTAGCCTTAGAAATAAAAGAAGGATATCTGAAAACATTTCTTGATGCCCTATTGCATCAATATTTTGTAAGCTAAAACAGAACATCAGAAAAAGAAAAAAAATAATGACTCTATGTTTCAAATATGAAACCATGGAGATTCATAGTAGGGTTTTTTATTATTTCCAACATATCAATTGTACATGTCAAAAAAGAAGAACATTTTCTGAGGAAAGCAGCTATCGATATCCTCAGAACTGTATTTGATGTATCTATAGATGTCATTACATGAATTAGTCTAATTGAAACTAGTGAAACAAATGTACCGCTCAATGTTAAGCTCTGTGCTTTTTTATAAGATTTATTTTCTAACACTCTTGCAGATTGACCCAAAGCCCCAAATTTCTCCAGTGATTTAGTTCAAATAAATATCTCTCAGTTTGGTTTTGGTTATTTCTTAAAAAAATAAAAAAACACCAAAACCACCACCACAACAACAACAAAATAATAATAATTTAAAAAAACCCAAACAAACAAATGAAAGCACATCTCCCCTCCCCTACTTTGTAGCTTCTGATATTTATGTCATTACCTATGTGTATTTGTGTTTGGAAACATACTTATATTCTTAGTTAACTCCTCCTATTGAAACACCCTCCCTTTCAGAATCTAAAATATAGCAAAGACGGTACCATTTTGAAATACATACCAGATGATTATGGAGTGCTATTTGACTGGAGCACGGCCCTAGACTCAAAGGGTGAACATGATTTAGGTCTTCTCAGCCTGGAACCGTATTTTAACACTGTTTGCACGTGTTCACTGCTGTCATTCTGTCTTTTTCTTTCTCGGTGTCTCTTCAGTAGGAATTATTGTGAATTTATCTCTTCTTTTTCCATCAAAGTTATATTTCCAATGGCAAATTTCACGTCTATAATGGAGTTCTTGAGTACAACCTTGAATGCTGATTTTTGCTAGCACAGTAATGATGGGACACAGGCAACCCACAAATGAATTTGAGGTCTTGGCATGATAAGCGATATCTCAGGTAACTTCTCCCCAGCTTGTTGTGAGAAATTTTGTCTTATGCAGACAATCACTTGTCCTTTAACCCTTCTTGTCCACACCTGAAGTATTTTTACCAGAAACTTTCTGATTGGGATTCAGCACGAGGCACGAATCTGGTACAGAGCATTGTAGCCGGAGTAGCTAAGAGCTTTGAAATATAAAAAGTATTGAAACCATGTCATATGGTTTGAAGCTCCAGGCAACCTTAGCTATAGGCAGTACTACAAGTCCTGTCTTCACCCACAAGTACACAGTAATGAGTACATTTCTTCTTGGATTTTATACAGATAATTATGCTCCTACCACATATGGCTCTTCTAATTTGACAAAACACAGCATCTCACAAAGCCAATCGTAACTTAGCTCTGCAAAATGCTTCGTCGTCTTGCTGCAGTTTTGAATATTTTTAACCAGCTACTGAGATTTTTGGTTTAGCAACGACAATACAGATTCAGCCATTAATCCAGGATGGCACTGGTTTCAAACTGTTTTCCTGAAGTAAACTCCCTTTCTATATCAGCAAAGTGCCATGAAGTTTATAGGATGCACTGTTACAAGAACTTGAGTCAGTTTACTGGAGATTGATTTAACTTCATTTCGTTTATATCTTTTGTCTCTAAAGTTTCAGCTTTCTGCCAAGGTTCCTTGGCTATTTGTTTAATCATTGGCGTTGGTGCCTGACACAGCTGCTGCAACAACATGTGCGGGAAGGTCTAACTCAGCTTCTGGGAATAAAAGGAAGGAAAATTTTGTTGTAATTTTAATTTAGAAATTTAATTTAGAATTTAAAATTTAGAAATTATTTTTAAAGCCTCAATTTTATCTAAATTTGTCTGACACTCTCAGGATTTCTGTAGTTAATGTATATAAACATTAACAAACAAATCTACATGTGATACAACATTTCAAAGTACCCTCTGCCTATTTTGTATTTTATCTGTGTTGATTTTACAATGTGAATAAATATTAATAAATATTTTTAATCCTTATATTCTTGTAGGGTCTTGAGAAATTTGTAGTATTAAGCATTTGGCCTCCTCTCCTAGTCTAATCTTTATTTGCTAGCATTACCAGTATTTCTGCACAATATATCCATTGTTATTTTCTCTTCTGTGATTCATCGTGACTTCAGCCTTGTTTTTTTCGTTCCTGTATTGTAAAACCCATCAGTGCTTATGATTCACAACTGATAGTCAAGTTGACTTTTACAGTTATCTTTGCGTATTGACCCAAGTGGTTTTATATCATTACAAAATTCCAAGTTCATAATCTGTTAGATCAATGGGAAAAGCTTGAAATGCTTCCACTCAACACTTTGGTTAGGATGGGTTTTGGTCTTCCCTTCAGATTCTGTCAGGGCTACTGGGCCGGCTGTAGCTCCCTCCCCTTTCAGCCCCTCTTTCTAAGGGAACTTCTTTTAGGCCTTTGCCCAGATTTCAGGTGAATTTCATGATTCTCTCTTAGGCTGGGACCTGTGTCTCTGCCCTCTACTCTGCCCTGGGGAGACCGCACCTGGAATATTGTGTCCAGCTGTGGCCCCTCAGCTGCAGAAGGACAGGGAACTGCTGGAGAGAGTCCAGCGCAGCCACCAAGATGCTGAAGGGAGTGGAGCATCTCCCGTGTGAGGAAAGGCTGAGGGAGCTGGGGCTCTGGAGCTGGACAAGAGGAGACTAAGGGGGGACTCATTCCTGGGGATCAATATGGAAAGGGGCAGTGTCAGGAGGATGGAGCCAGGCTCTTCTGGGTGACAACCAGTGACAGGACAAGGGGCAATGGGTGCAAACTGGAACACAGGAGGTTCCACTGGAAGAGGAGAAGCAACTTGTTGGGGGTGAGGGTGTCAGAGCCTGGCCCAGGCTGCCCAGGGAGGCTGTGGAGTCTCCTTCTCTGCAGACATTCAAACCCGCCTGGACCCCTTCCTGTGGAACCTCAGCTGGGTGTTCCTGCTGCGGGGGGATTGCACTGGATGAGCTTTACAGGGCCCTTCAACCCCTCACATTCTGGGATACTGTGATTCTGTGATTCTCCATAGTTCCTGTGTCACTCCAGGTACAAAGTTCAGGCTTCTTTATTTCCTTCCTTTGCACACAGAGTAGCTACAGAGGTGAGAGTCTAAGAACCAGAACATCACTTATTTTAGGATTAGGAAAAAGAAGTTTTAAAACTAGAGATACCCTGTATTCATCTTATTATAGCATCCTCTGTTGCTAAGCATCTCATCCTTCAGATCCTGCCTGGTTCCTTAGCCATCTTAACACAGAGCCTCTTAAATGTTCTTATAACAGTTTTACTCTTTGTCACTGTCCTATATTTTTACCCTGTGGTCAAAAAAGCATCACTGCAGGTTCATCTGGATGTTAAGTGTCTCAGACATTGAGTGAATCTTTCTGGCAGTAATCCTTGAGTGCTTTCACATCTGTTGAAGCAGCACGAGCAGTGAGCCCTTTTTTCTATTCCTGCTTGTTTGTTTCAGGTGTCTCTGTTGACCCTCTATAATTATATGAGGAGCTGACTACATTCATTGTAAAACAGAGTTCCAAATACTGCACTACCCAGAACATTTATTGATCTTTACAGTCAATATATTTAACCTATCTCAACCAGCACAGAATACATTTAGAGAGATTAATGATTTTTCTTTATCTCTTAAACTTTTTGCATGTCATCCCTGCTTAAAAATAATCTCCCAAACAGCCTTCTTGTTTTATAAGGTCTCAATATTCCAGGAGGACATAAACTTTATGATTTTTTTTTTGTGTTAACATTACTCACATTTAGAACGGCCTCCTGATTCCTCAAATGGCAGCAGGGTCCTGCGACACAATGAGAAATTTCAATTCCAGTTGAAAGGAGAGATTGTGGAGGACTCATATGGTCTCCTCCATTTCCTCCTCCATCCTAGTACCAGCATTAGGATGAGTGGGGAAGGAAAAAGCTGATTGGAGAGTCATTTGGAGCTTACATATGTACATATATATAAAATCTGAATCATGCTACCTTTTTCTGTTACTTCAGTCACCAAAATGTCAAGTTCTTTTACTTACAGCTTCTCATACAAATAGTTTATTTAGTTCTCCTCTATTCTGGAAGTATTAATAATAAAGGAAACAATCTACCTGAACTCATATTATCACTCTTTCTAGTTTTGAACATATGACTTACATCTACGTATTGTACAGACTCTTTTCCGAGATAAATTCCTCCATAGACCATAGTGATTTCGGGCACAGAATGTAAATTCTTCATTTTTTGATCTTTCAGCTTTTTGTTTAGTCTTACATTACATCTTATGTAAGACCAGTCAAGTATTCCATTTTATGTAAAAATAAATACTTTTTGACTGCTGGACTTCTGGACTATCAATTTGAGATACAATTGCATCAATCCTCAAGCCACATCTTGTCTAGCCTTGTTATTTTATTTTATTTTAATGAGTTCAGTACTGTGTCTGTTTGTCCCTGTTTTTTGACCTCATATATCTCTCTTTATTGCATTTCAGCATGAACATACTATGATCCAACAGTATATTAGCTCTGGACCTTCCCTGTTTATTTATCCATCTGCTCTGCATTTCCCAAAATACTTAATTGCTGTTTTTTTCCTAAACCACTTTACTATTTCCTTGAGGCTACCCAGGATTTCCTAACACAGTCATTAGTATTCTGTATAACTTTTTCCCCTCTCTTTTGCAAAACTTTTGTTCCAGGAAAACTGTTGCCTGCAATTTTACTGCTGTTTTCACTTTTTGAATTTCTTGGGGGTTAAGTGAATTTAGTCGCTATGTTACACTGCTTGTGCAAACTATAAATCTGGTTGTTTAGAGCTGCCTGATTTTTCCTCTGGGTCATATTTTTTAAACTATTTTCATGTCTAAGGACATAGAAAGCTATCTGGTGAGAAGTTAAAAAATGCCTTGGTTCTTAATTTTGACTGAGAGTTTTAGTGTCTTGGTTGCCTGTAAATTCAATCTTTTCCTTATAACTGTCTGTCATGGTGCCCAAATAAAAGAATACTCAGCTGTCTCTGTGTTTATCTTTTTCACTTTGGTTGTCTCCATGCTTTTTTGTTTGTTTTACATTCTGGCAGCAGTGAGAATCAGAGGAGATTTCTGTAACTGCACAATTGTGCTCTAGTTGAATGTACTCTAATGAAGTTTCTGTTCAGATGTATCCTTTCAACTGCAATTTTATTTGACTGCCATCTTCCAGGCTTCAAGAGCCCACGTTTCAAGCCACAGCACAGACAATTTGCTCTTGGGCCCTTGTAGCAGTCAAAGAGTAATAATATTACCATCAGAGCTGTGAATTTCCACTCTTTGACACTCTTTTATCCTCAAATCCTTCCTCCGTACTAGGACCCATCTTTGTAGCTGTCATTACTACTTTATTCAACCGACTATTCTCTACTGTGAGCTTTTTTCCTTTCATTTTTATTTATATATATATATATATATATATATATGTAATATTTTATTTTATATTTTATTTTTATTTTGTTCTGGCTCCCTAAATAACTACCATCTTGTCAGAAGTTCCTGATGCCACTCTCATATTGCCATCCCCACAGCTACAAAGCCTCTGCTCAGGCGGTTTCCTGAGTTTACCTCGTTGCTTTTCTGCTCTTCCCGTTCATTGCATCTTTCAGAGCTGCTGATCATCTGCATGTTGGATCAATGACAAGGCCATCTGCCGCTCCTCCTCTTTGGTCTGCAGCCATTACCCAGCCCCCTTGTGACTGCACTAATCCAAACTTAGAGTACATTTGGGAAAGGGAGTGGGAAGGAAAGAACTATTTCTACCGACAAACTCTATGACTGTCACATTCAACTGATGCCCTGTGACCCTACTCGTTGCCACAAAAATGGTGAATTTGGAAGGATAAAGGGAGAAATGGCTGTAAGCTTATATTTTTCCCCCAGAAAACAGAGAAGTTCCTTGTCACTAGGCCACAACTTGAATACTGTTCAGTTTTGGGTCCATCATGCCAAGAAAGGCCTTGAGGTGCTGGAGCGAGTTGAGAGAAAGGAACAGAGCTGGTGAGGGGCTGGAGCACAAGTGTGATGGAGCATTGAGGGACCTGGGGGTTCAGCTGGAGAACAGGAGCTGAGGGGAGACCTTCTGATCTCTGAACTGCCCGAAAGGAGCTTGGAGCCAGGGGGGTCGGGCTCTGCTCCCCAGGAACAAGCGCCAGGAGCAGAGGAAACAGCCGCAAGTTGCACCAGGGGAGGCTGAGGTTGGATCTGGAAACAATTTCTTCCCCAAAGGGCTGCGGGGCATTGAACAGGCTGCCCAGGGCAGTGCTGGAGTCACCAGCCCTGGAGGGTTGGACAGATGTGCAGATGAGGTTCTCAGGGACATGGGGCAGTGCTGAGGCTGGGGGAACAGTTGGACTCAATGATCTGGAAGGTCTTTTCCAAACAAAACAATTATATGATTCAATGATTCTATAATATGTGTTTCCTTGATACATTTTTGTGTAAGCCACAACTATCTTTTATTCTAATACACCACTAACATATATGAAGCTTAAAAAAGAGTCTTATTTATTTATTTGAAACATTACAACATTGTGCTGCTCTTAACAGAGTAGAAGAAAAATACTTTCTTTATTAAGATGAGGTAAGAGATAAACATAGCTATTTCACTTACAAGTTATTTTGTTAACACACTTCTCACAGAAATCTGATGTAGCCCCATTTGGGAGTTACCAGTGATTGAAACGATGAACACAAAATTCAGAGCAATGTGGACAGTCACCTCCACACCTATACTGTGTGCTTAGGTGAGGATTACAGCTTTTTGAAAGAAACAACTTGATTGACTTGATTATTGTGGGATTATGGGTGTGATACAGAACTTCATGATTTTTGGTATTTCAAAGGTAGCCTACACAAATCAGTGATAAAAGAACCATTATCATCTAAATACTGTTTCATCGCTATTAGATACAACGTCAGAGATGGCCCAGTCTTCACCACAAGAATGACAAAAAACAAGTGGCTTTGTTCAGCATTGTCTGTTCCTCCAAAATGCCTTCGGACATTTTTCTCTCAGGAACATTTTAAAGATCAACAAAAGCCAAGAACACACTTTCTGAATTAGCATGAGGGTGATAGATCATCTTCTCAGGAAGTCGTTTGTGGGTTTTTGTGTGTTTGGTTGTTGGGTTTGGTTTGTTTTGGTTTTATTTTGGTTGGTTGGTTGGTTTGGTTTGGTTTTGGCGTTTTGTTTTGGTTTTGGTTTTATTGTGTTTTGTTTGTTTTTGGCTTGGTTTGGTTGTGTGTGTGTGTTTTCTTGTTGTTGCTGTTTTGATTTGGTTTGTTTGTTCGTTTGTTTTTGTAATAAAAGCTCTTCCAATAAAATCCTTCTACATCATCCAGGCAAATTAGGAAATGGTATTTTGCCTAAATTTGAGGTTCAGTCAAATGGTATTCAAAAGCATCAGTTGGATTCACATGTCTTTAGTCTTCCATGATTCCAGATGACGAAGACAAGATTAAACAAGAAATAGAGAATTCAGTGTTGATGAGGCACAGTCCAACAAAAAACGAAGCTCAGAGTAAAACGATTAGAAAGTAACATGAAGAATCTGTGGCATGATGTTAATAAGAAGTTAAAAACGACATGGAAAGAAGGAAGATATTGGATAATTTATTGGTTAAATTTCGGAGGAAAGATAAATATGAAATTAGGATCTGTGTAAAACACTAAATCTTCTATAAGAAGAATAACTGCAGTCACAGATTACTAACATTGTCCTTGCTTTTGTCCAGCGTGCCACGACATGTCTGGGAACAGCCCTGGAGGTGGATGGGCAACTTCTGACTGATAATTCCCCCTTGCATTTGGGTGGAGGGATAGAAACGAGTACACCTTTCACACACAGGCTGTGTTACATCTGGGAAATACAGATATATGCATTGGATCCATAGCTTCATCGAC
The DNA here is from genome assembly GCF_037038585.1 of Patagioenas fasciata. Taxonomy (NCBI): domain Eukaryota; kingdom Metazoa; phylum Chordata; class Aves; order Columbiformes; family Columbidae; genus Patagioenas; species Patagioenas fasciata. Next base: position 1,245,311 of record NC_092560.1, on the reverse strand, counting down.
CAGCATTGTGGTTTTTATTGTAAAAAGCAACGGGCTTGCTCTGAGCCTCATATCACTTACTCTTTAAAAAGCTGTTGTTCGTATCTACAAGGATGAGGATGCAAATAACATAATTTCTGTCACATATTTGAAATGTGTTTCTGGATCTATAATATTCCACAGGCTTTCCCATTCCTTAACAATAGATACTTAGTCTAATAAAATTAAAGTGATTTTCTTGGACCTGTATCCGCCGTACTCATTGGGGGCATAATACAGATGGTAGCATGTAGATGTAGATGTAAATGCAATGGGGATGGTCTAAACATGCAGGGTACTTCAAAACAATGTACCCAATTTCAAGGGTAAAGTGATTTCAAATTAGGTTCATCTTTCTGAAACACCCTGTAAAATCCTAAATTCACTCTGATTTTATTTATATTATCCTGACAGAATGCACATATGCAGGTGGGTAATTAAATACCTTACTAGAGCCTGCATCTGTAGCCAATGTAAAATCACCAATGTGAAATGTCAGTGTTTTTTCTGATAAAGAGAAACCGCAATTAGACACAATAACATGGAGGTGGTTCCCACTGGCTACTTAGACTCCTGGAAAGCAAAGACTCCATGGTCCTGCTGGACCAGCTTCATTTTCCAGGTATATTGCTCGATTTTTCCTTCAGGTGAGGTCTGCACTCGCTACCTCTAATTTAGGCCAAATACTTAAAAAAAATCCCTCACTATTCTTTCATTACAAGACAAAGACAATTACAGGTATTTTCCCTCATACACAATTTTGTCTAGTACTGTTTTGACCTTGTTTTTGTTCTTTTTCTTCAATAACTTTAATATGAAACTCATGAAAAGTACAATGTTTATGGCCTTCATTTTACCAGTTGCTTTTACCATGTATTTTCTGATCTCAGCTTTTTCAAAGTTCATAAACATATTTATTCAAGTTGCGTGAGAGAGAGAGAGGAACTTTTGCATATCAAGAGGGAGTAACAAACTTTGAAGGTAATTTACCTTTAACGACAAACATTTTTATAACATTGATAAAACACATAGCAATTTGTGGCCAGCTACTTGAGAGCCAGGTTCAATAAAAGGGCCATCTGGTGCACATGATCCTGCACAAGCTGAAACAAAACTGATTTCTGAAGGTTTGCAAAAGCATCTACAGTGCAGAAGACAGATGGTGAGTTTACTGTTCATTGACAGGCAGATTTCCATAGCTGTGTGTGCAGTGTCATATTTCCTCATACCCTTTTGCATTTGGACTTTTGAAATGACAGCTGCAAGCAGTAGTAACTTATCTAATTACTCCCCTGCACACGTAAACTTCTGAAGAAATGTATGGAACATACATGTTTTATTATGGTTTATATTTTGAACTGAGCATTGAAAATCTCAGATTAATTCCAGATTAATTTAAACATACACAAGTCTTATTTTAATTATTCATTATAGTTCTTGGGAAAAAAAATGATAAACATGAAGCTGGAATAAGACCCATTGGTTGTGTGAAAGAAAATTAAACCAGTTTCTTGTTCAAGATATTCAACTCTTTGGCTTTGGGAATTTATCACGTAGTTAAGGGTCAGTATTCAACATCCAGATTTTGATGAATAAAAACCACTTATTTTTCACAATGTAGTATGATATTCAACTTTGTCTATGAGATTTTATTCTGCTGCATGTTTTAATGGCAGATAATAAATCCTTAATATTCAAATTAAGAGACATTAAGAGTAACAATAACTTAGTTTTGAAAATATTACTAGTGCTTAAAATAAAAAACAACCACACACTTATGTTCTGGAAAAAAAGTTACTCCATTGTAATAAAAGTACCTTTCCACTATTTATCAATTTGCACAAGAAATATGTATTTCAACATTTTATGTATATATATAGCATAGTTAGATAAACTTCCCTAAAACTGCTGATGTTTAATTAAAAAAACAAACAAACAAAAACTGCACAACACACACACAAAACCAAACCAACCAAACGAAAAGAAATAAACACAAACAAAACCAAAACACAAAACCAGCACACACAACAAACCAACAGTTTCCATTCAAAGGATTTGGGCAATGGGAATATAACCTTTTCTGAGCTCACATCCATTTTAGGAGGACTTCGTATGGGAAATTGGAGACTTTGTAGCCCACTATTTATCTCATTAACTGCCTGTTTATCAGCTGGAGATTATGTATACAGTTCATCTGAAATTTGTTGTGTAAGTATTTGAGACATCTAAATGATATTCTAATGATTTTCCAATGATTTTTCACTTAGTATCTTTTCTACAGGGTACACATTTGAAGGAATGAGTGTCCTCCCGACAGGGAAGATCCTTTTTTCAGCGAAGTAAAATCAACACTAGTCCTTTCAAACTGTAGCATTCTCATCCTACAAATGAATTAACTTCCCGTGCTCATATAAGAGACAGCAATCTGAATATATTAGATGAATATATATAACAAATTACTCTCAAACTCTCATTACCTGCTCTCTGAGATTTGTCATGACTCTTGGGATTTTCCCACTGAGCACAGTGTTTCAGGGGGCTGATCCGTGACATGGAAGAGACTGGGATCTCACCTTTCTGAAATCCAAATGGTCTCATGTGCAAAATGTACACCTAATGTTGCACGTTGAGTCCTGGGTATGTACGATCTCGTTTCATTATGTGCAGGTCCTTTGCAGCATGTGGTTGTTAACCCAGAATTTTGTCTTGTACAACCAAGAAAAGGTTTTCCTACTACTATTCAGCACCTGTTTTCTTTGGTGTGTTATTAGAACTACAGGTTATGCTTCTTCATACTCATTACTCATCACAGATGGCTGTTTGTCAGACAGGGCTCATTTGTCTTGTACCGGAAGGCACCAAAAAAGACAAAAATGAGGTACCTGTCTATTTTTAAGCAACTGCTGTAATTACTATAGGTTTGTCACCTATGCAATTAAGAGAGCAGTATTTTTACATCTGTGAATAAATCTGAGACAGACTCTTTCTAAAAATGAAGCTGAAGAAGCTTTTAGCTTGTGGCTGAACAATTTGTGTGCCAGGGAATGATATAAAGCCTCAGAAAACTCAAGGATCATGGAAAGTTTGTGTCCCATTCAAAGGGAATGAGCCATTAAGCACCCCAGGTCTGGGCTGATGCATCGTAGGTACATCACCGGGACATGTCATGGTTGTAGTAACTCAGAACTACCTCTGCTCACTTATTGAAAGTGATTTGATGTCTTTATAAAGTGATGGAATTAATAGAGGTGGCTCTGTCTGTCAATTTTCTTATTGATTTCAAGTATGTAAACAAGAGCACACATGGTTACAAAGCCATTTAGTACTTCAAAGCTTCAGCATTTCAGAATTCATACTATCTTTGCAAGCAAAAGTGGTGAAAAATCTCTGTACAGCTGATGCATTGCAAATAAAAACATTAAGATTTTTCCCTGTATGTTACTAAAATCGGTCTTGAGCAAAAGTAGTAAAGATGCAAAGAAGACTCTCATACTGCTTTGGTTTCTGCTGCATGAAATGCATCCAGACAGTACTGCAAATGAGCAATTATTTGGTTTTCAGGTTTATAGTGTGTTTACTAGATGGTCACAAAGGAAGGCCAGATCATTTAGCTTATTTCACAAGCCTAGGAGAGAATACTGAAGAAGTGGTGGTAGTGAAAGAAGAGGAGAGACCTCACAACTCAGTTCAGGTAAACTAATCTTCTGCAGAAAATAAAAGTAATTTTGCTTACAAAGCTATTAAAAATTTACCAATTATTCAGCAGCAGAATAAGTATTCCCAGCCCTTGCCTGCTATTTTGCAGAACAGCATTCTTATTTTTATCAAATAATTTAAGAAATCCCCTTCGCCTAGAAAGTTATGATCAGAGAACTTCAGTTGGGAAAGCAGAAATTCAGAAAAAGTAGAGTAGCTGAAAACAAGGATGTAGAAAGAAATAGGTGTGTCTATGCAAGATGATCTGCTTGATGTCATAGTCTGAATTGATATAATCTGTAATGAGAATATTCTCAAGACAAAAAAATTAACCTTTATTTTGAAGCAGAGACCTACCTCTGGAATACGACAGGTAACATTCTGTTTGTCTATTGTTTATATAAAGGTATATTTTTTCTAAATGAATGTGTGGAATTATACAATATATGTGTGTATATTGATACATACCCAGAGAAAACTCAGAGCTCAGAAACATTTGTCTGTGTTTCCAACATTTTGTGCCGGGTTTTCTGCTGAACAAGGACTGGTTTTGAGGAGAAGTGAGGAGTGGAACTGTTGTCTGATGGCCCTGCACAGGCTACTTATGGTGGGACTTTGTAATTAGGTAAAAGGCCAAAGTAACTGGCATTTGGAAAAACAAACAAACAAACAAATAAACAAACAAACAAACAATTAATCCTCTGTTCTACCCTGTTTTCCGCAAAATAAGACCTATCCTGAAAATAAACCCTAGCGTGATTTTTCAGAATTTTTGAGGATGCTTGAAATATAAGCCCTACTCCAAAAATAAATGCTAGTTAGAGTTCGTAAAAAAGTCAAACTGAGTAGTGTCCAGGCAGCTATACAGGTAAAAAAGTAATGAATTTGGGAGCAAAAATTAATGTAAGACCCTGTCTTATTTTTGGGAAAACAGGGTAAGACCAACCCAATTTTGTTGTGCTACAAGATAATTCCTTAGCCCCCTTTCTTTTATGTACATTGTAAGTGAACAAGCAATTTGCTTGAAAGATTTTCTACACCTCATGGTTTACGCAGGCAGGATTTAGTCTTTCAAGGCTGACATGGTGCTGCCCAAGTGCTTCTATCGGTCGCACAGCTGCAGGATGACAAACTCCCCCCGAGGGGTTGGTTTCTCCTGCAAGTCCCCGTGGAGCAGCATGGTCAGCATGTGTTTTTCTTCCTTCAGGCCACGCTGGGCAGATGCGGGACATAATGACCATTCGAGGTAACATATCTGTGCTGAGCTACAGCTCTATTTTACAGCACGATTCGCTCTTCCAGCAACATCCCAAAATATGGGAGCTGGTACCCAGATTCCTACCGTGGTGATACGTTCTTACCCACATCGTGCGTGCTCCCGCTGCCCACGTAACCTTTCCCATCATCTCACTCCCACTAATTTCTCAAGCACTGTAATTACTCTCTGCCTTTTTTCTGTTTATTCCTTTCTGAGTGTTATTTCATCTCACTCACTCTTCTTTTGATTTATTTGCTTTTCAGAGTTGTCTTTGCCCGCTTCTTTCAAGTGAAGCTCTGTTGGATCCAGCCCTACTGTCTATCATGCCACATTCTGACTCTGAGTGGCAGATTTAAGAAATTCAAAGTGTCAGAACACTTTAGTGAATATTATGATGAAAACTAAAGGAGTAAAATCCATCTGAAAAACACTTGCACGTTTCCCTGCTTGCTTACAGTACATAGGTATTTAAAGATGTTTTTTCAAAAGGTATTTCATGTGTTTCTGACTTGTGACAGATGTGCTTTTTCGCTTGGTTATTTTTTCTTCTGTCTTGAAAGTATTCACAGGAAACCTAGTCACTTGTGGGAAATTAGGAGTTAAGTTTAGTGATTTCTCTTTTGTAATTAGCTATATTTATGTGTTTTTCTGAAAGAAGCGGTGCAAACAGCTGGTCAAAGGGTTAATTACGCATAGAAAAAGTAATTTTTGACTAATGAAATTGATGTGAACATTTCCAAACAGATCAAAAGGCCTAATGGATGACTGAATATTGCTGGAAATTGTTTGGTGCATAATGCATCCCTGAAATGAAGGCTACAGTCTGTGAAACAAAAATTATTCAGTTGTATTTAAAATACATGTACAAATAACTACAACTGAGGATCATGGGCAACTACTGCAGTGTTCATTTTTGTAGACCTTGCACTTTCAAAGGGTGGTTGGTGTGCACTATTCACATGGTGATGTGCAGAGCTATACCATTATATGAGTGCTTGATTATTTGACCTTGAGGCATTTAACTATACACTGCCACATGCAGAAAACTCATCCAGAAGAATTTTGGAGAAGTCTGAAATATGTTTGTCTCTCCAGAGGTCTGGAGCATTGATACAGTACACTGCTATACAGGACATCACCTCCTGTGTCAGCTGGCATGTAAGAGCAATTACGCTTCTAAATTCGGTGTTTGTGATTAAAATCTTGTGCAGATGCCCCAAAATACCTTATCTATTGAGCAATCACAGTGTCTTCAGTAAGCTCCAAAAGAACTACAGGACACAGGAACATTCTGGGTTTGTTTTTTTTTTCTAACTGTCTTTAAGAATATAACATCTTCCATCTCCAATATTTTGGGTTAGCGGTAATACTACCTCAAGGTAAAAGTATTGACCCAAAACATCTGAGATGGAGCGTCTTTCCTCCCTGAAAAAATCCCTTGACAGGTTGTTCAGCAGACCTGAAAACTTTAGGAAAATGTGCAATATGAATAAATAGAGATTATGTTCTTTATCATTGATCACAAGCAGTGGGATGCTGAAGTACGCCCAGTTGGACATGACTCTCATCTGCTAGCCTCCAAAGCTAATTAATCCACCTGATTCTGACACAGTCATTCCCTAATGTTTTTAAACCCAAAGAATCAAACCACATCTTGGAAAATTCATGCTCCCCGTGACATGCATCGTATTTATTTTTAAATTAAGATGGACCAACTATTTTACAGAAAAAGCTCTAGACGGATATAAAAACCCACATATGTGCCTTTTGTTCTGAGGTTTAGAGTAGGTTTCCTGGCTTTCTCCTTCTAGTGTCTTGTAATTGGTATGGATTTCCAATGGAAAATGATAGTGTGAAATAAAACCCATAAAAAGCATTTATCTGCCTTTCACTTCGAGTGTTTTAATAAGCTGGTGTGCAGATTCATTTTTCATTTGGTTTTTTACTGTACCAGAAAGCTGACCTGTATTTTCTTCTGTTAAAATGTGAGTTCTTAGATGTGCAGTAGGTTTTTTGGGGCCTTGCATGTTTTAATTAATGTAACACTTGCTTCACAGGGACATTGAGAAGCTTAATTAATTCAGTCTTCCACAGTCAGGTGGAAAACAATGAGTAATCACTCAATACTGCCAACAATTATTACGTCCAAAACTTGATGGCTGTGTCTTTTGGGAAAAGAACTACATTTTATCAGAAAGATTGTGTTGAGTACACGATACCGTAGGAGGAGAATATTCCATATAACAGTAAATTCACCACTACAAAAGTAATTCTGCAACAGGGACCCACATCTGTATCTTTCCCACCTGAAACAGCCCCATGACACTCGGTTGAGACCAGCAGTGATACGTGTGGAAAAGGCCGCAGGTTTTGCTTATTTAACAAAGGTGGATTGTCACCCGCTGAGAACGCCCGTGGTCTCCATCCATCATCACCAGTGCTTTGCAGCTCCCATAATTGGAACTCGCAGGGGATTGTTTACAAGAGCCGCTTCCTCGCAGGGACCGGCACCGTCTGCTGTGCACCGTGATCTGCGGGCAGGGTGATGCCTGTTCGGTCTAAGTCAAAATGACATTTCTCCTCGCTGAATTCAGGTCAACCTGCACTCCAGGGTTGCGCCGAGCTAGGATACCATAAAAGCAGCAATATTCCGCAGGAATTTCTACTGAGTTTTTCCATGCCTTCTGTCTTGTTGCAGATGATGAAACCTTCTTAGACATCTTCAAGCACTCATCTGAATTAATAATATGATAAATGACATTTTAATGCGAGGTCTGTTTTCCGTAGTGAATATGCACAATGGTGCTCCCTGTCTTGTTATGTATAGAAAGATAACCATCTCCAGTGTCTGTATAAATGTGTGTATCACTACCTGGCACCAAGTCATCCAAAACAGCAAGAAGAGACTATAGAAAAAGACAAATCTAGTATTTTTTTTCAAATTTCCTACATAGAATATATATCAAGTGACTAGTATTTAAACAATAAAAGCATTTATGAGTCTTTTTGTACCTGGAATACATCAATGTTCAATTTTTACTTATTTATGTTTTTTTAAGTAGTTCTCCGTGTTTATCATCATGGTAACTTTAGAAAGTCACTGTCAGGTGGTGAAAAATACAGTAAAGCCCTCTCAGTTGTACTTTGCATGAGGAATTAAAGTTGCTCCAGCTGTCCCAGCATGGTTCAGGTGAAAGACCAGGTCAGAAGGCCTGGGATGAGGACATGTCCACTCTTCCTGAATGGCAGAGGAGGCCCCTGAGTGCTTTTGGTTACATCTGGTGTGACCTCCTGAAAGAAACAGATGGAAAGGGACACGAGATCAGTGCCCTCCATGAGTCAGGAGGATTCACCCTTCCATTTATTTCAGAATGGTAGTCTCACTGAAGAGTTGTTTGGCAAGTGGCAAGTAGATTAAATATTGTGGATTTTAGGGAAAATGTATTGGAGAGATGTTTACTTAGTAGTGCTTAGAAAAACATCAGGAGGATTAGTTATAAACACCTAAATGTGAATTGACTACACAATACCTACATCCTTCTGATCTTCATAAGCCAATGATCTGTCATTGACAGGACTTAAATGTTCAATGCAGAGTAATAGAAATGTCATGTCATTAGAAGAGCTAAATATCGTTGTTTCATTATACTGTGTACTATATATACTTTGGTATGCTTTTTTGTACAATAAAAACATTAATTTATATTATAGCATGTTTCATCAACTTCAACAAAGAAACAATTAAAAAGACAATTAAAAAACCCTTCTGAAGCAGTATTTGTAAGTTCAGTAAAACTTTATATGATTTTCACAGCAGCTTTTTCTTCCTTTGGACAATACTGCATGACTCTTGTTAGGCATCACTGCGTTCAGCCAAAAAAAAATGAGCTATAAATGGCAGAACAGCATGAAATCAATACGCTCAGAGGTGTCTCCTAAGAGACTCAGTCATTTTAGAGTGGTGAGGAAGGCTGGTATTTTTGATATCAATATATGACTTTGGTACTTTATTTTCTAGAATGGAAACGGGATTTGAGAGTTCGTTCTTCTGCTTCCATCCAGCATGATGTCGATGGGCAAGCTCCCGTTATCTCTGGTAGTTTTCAGTATTTTCATGTTGGTGGTGTCTAGGAAAGGCTCCTGGACTCCCCTGTGTTTATCTTTGCACTTTTTTCATCTTGGATTTTGCCAGTTTTCATCAAATTTGGTTTACTCTATTGGCAATAAAATATTTTTGTCTTTCGACTGAAAAATATTCAAATCAAACATATTTAATTTCTGCCATCAGAAATTAAGCCAATTTGTTTCCTTCCATTACACCGCAAGATACATTTCTCTGAGCCAGCTCCTGCTGTTTCTCCACTGACCAAAAGGCTCTTTTCATGTTGATATTTTTTGTGACTCTCAAGACACTTCAGAGGAATGTAACTACACATCCACTATCCCTGTGGAGATGATTTCATGCTTTTATTCTTCCAGGCTTTAAACTACATTGATTTTACTTCTCCATGGCTATCAAGAGAGTCATTCTACATTTGAGTTTATGTAGACTGGCTCATGAGAGTTATGGCTGGACTTGATGATCCTGAGGGTCTCTTCCAACTGAAATGATTCTATATGATTCCATGTTTTCACTGGATCTCTCAAATAAATAATACTGAATCACAGGATAGTTTGGGTTGGAGGGACCTCCCCAGCTACCCCAGTGCCCCCCCTGCCATGAGCAGGGACATCTTCACCAGCTCAGGTTGCTCAGAGCCCTGTCCAGCCTGGCCCTGAAATACAAGTTAATTGGTGACCAAAGAGGGGAACATGCTAAAACTGATCCTGCCTCAACCACCGTAAGCACTGCAATTTCTAAAGCTATCATGACTCCATTCTTACAGTAAATACTAGTGATAAAAACAATCAGTTGCCTAAGTAAGCAGCATAACGTTCAAGTTAAAGCGCACAGCCTCTGAATGGGGACATGTCCTCATGCACACACGAGCAGGTCTCGAGGCCAGTTGGTGGAAGGTGATGACCCATCTGGTCTGGTCCTGCTCTCTCCTGCCGCTGCTGGCTGTGAGGACCAGCAAGGGTCTGGCAGGGGAAAAATGAATTAAACTCCCTGCACTGAGCTTTGCTACAGAAAGTGTCTTCCAGTCCTAAGCATCAACTGGAACAACAAATTATTTTGAATGAGAGCGGAGCTTATGGGAAGGGTGGTCCATTTTATTACTGCCTGGCCATTCCTGGAACATGTCTTAGTTACTTGGCCAAAGTTTAATGTTTTGAGTTGATATGACACAAAGAAAGGTTGAGGAAGAAATTGTTGCCCTGAGGGTGGTGAGAGCCTGGCCCAGGTACCCAGAGAGGTGGTGGATGAACCATCCCTGGAGACATCCCAGGCCAGGCTGGACGGGGCTCTGAGCAACCTGAGCTGCTGAAGATGTCCCTGTCATGGCAGGGGGGCTGGGGAGCTCGGGAGGGCCCTCAAACCCAAACCAGCTATGATTCTATCATAAATTGTTGATAAAAACATACCATGGGGTTAATCACACTAGACTAGCAATGATGAAACAGCATATTCAAGTACTTTTTGTATTTAAAACAGTCTGTTTAAAAACATTACTATGTCACTAATGCAAAATTACATCTTTTTTACATCTTACATGCAGAGTTTATATATTCATGATGGAACATTTCTACTTATAACGTGGGGATTGGTCTGTTGTGAGGTCTTCTACGGAACTGTATCAAACATCACTTCCCTGCACACGTATGTAGTCCCATTAAGAGTTGCATTGGTATTTCTCCTTCAGGATTAGCTGAGGTTGCCATCCACATTTTTTTTTTGCATTTCATCAGCATTAGAGCTTGTAATATTAAACAGCTTTCATCATTGTTGTTGTTGAAGTTTGGGGTCTTTTTTTAAGAGCTACATGAAAGTAGGAAAGTGCACTCATTTCTGTAATAGAAGCAGGAACAGCAGTTTGCTGCTGGAAGACCATGCCTAGAAAGAATCCAAATTGAAGAGAAACAAGAAATAATAATTGGGACCACATTTATTTTTTTTCCACAAGATTGTCTTTTTCCTCAATCTTCTTGTTTTGAGTGATGCTCAGAGGAGATGCTACTTCTGAGAGCATATAGAGTAGAAGATATTTTCCTGCCCATCTACTGCAGACTCAACACTGTTGATCGGAGATGATGAAGGTCTATGGGTACTCTAACATCTTGACCCATGCCACTAAATATGTTTGATATTTTTCTCAATTAATACCTAAAATTGTTATGTTTATTAGTCAATATTCTGTATTTTAATAAACATATTGTCATTAGGATAAAAATGTTAAAAACAGAGGCTTAATTACTTAGCAGTTTCCTTGTTTCTTTCTTCTATCAAGAAATAAGTCTTGCACATGTTTCTTGTTTTGAAGGAGAATTTACAAGACCTTCATTCTGATAGAAAGTAAAGAGGAGATTAAACATATGTAGAGAACAGAGTAGGTTGTATTAGTGATATCTGCTAAAGACCACAGTCCCAGGGAGATTCTGTGCTGTGCAAATGTATCTTTGTGTTAATGTAAACATATAACCATTTTTCTCAGTTACAATAACATGTAATTGATTTCAGGCAAAGTATACCCTTCAGCAAAGTCAGGTGACAATAAAAAAGAAGTTATGAAGTCAAGTTCCTTCATTTGTTTACAAAGAGTACCTTATTCCTACCAAATAATAAAAAAAAAAAAAAAAAAAAGCTATAGCAAAATTTGAATTGCTCTTTATGATATTCCATGCATAGCCAGACTTGGCCTTTACTATGTTTTACATGCAGGATAAATCTCAATTTTATCATGAGATAAAATATTTGCATTTTTGCAAGATTCTTTTATAATGGTATTTATTTAATTATTGTGCCATGTTAGGTATGCCAGTGTTTTTTATTTGATTCACCAAATTTAATAAAAATTTCTGTAGTGCTCATCATTGAAAAATATTATGACCATATGTCCAGCTGAGATAATTGAAACATTTCCTACTTATGTGGAGCTAATACGCTTTGGATAGGAAGCCATAAAATCTGATTAGAGTAACTGTCTGGTCATTCAGTAAATAGAACCCAGTAAAACAGCAGATTGCACTAGACCTGGTAGTGTGATGCATGGGAATCACAGTAATATCATACTACCTTTGCCTTCCAAAGGTTTTAGCATAAAATGACCTGGATTGTCAAGTGCTCAATGCTCCAAACTTTTGCACCTTACACTGTTTGAGTGTTTATACACACATGTACAATCTGCTGCACTATCATTTTTGCTTCCTCTGACACCCTTTGTATTCTAGCTACACACATCTTTACAGTTCAGCATGTATGATTATGGATTATGAGAGAATGACATGATTCCTGTCCACAAGAGCAAGAATTGCCAGATTTCACACTGATATAAAATCAGCAATAATTTTAATTGCATTTGGAATGTGAAAAAAAAAAAAAGAAACAAATCAAGTCTGGGTTCACAGAGCAGGTTTGCGCTAATGGGCTCCTCCCAACTGAAGGCAAATAGAATGCTTTCATTTGAAGTATTTGAAAGCCTGGTGCTATTTGGATGCAAGTGATCCATCTGATTCCCAAAAAAAAAGAATAAAAAAAGTATCAGTAAGTATTTTTGCTCCCACCCCAGTCTCTTGGGTGACTACAGACAGCATGTTGCTGGTTCCAGAATGAGTGATTCTCTCTGATCTGTGCTTCCAAGGGCTTCTCCAGGGACCCTGTCCCAAGCCTGGAGGTGTTGGTGGCTCCTGATGGCTCTGGGGAACTTGGGACTGAAGGAGCTGATGGTCCTCACACTAGGGAGCAGCCACCCCACGGTTCCCAACACAGCCCCTCGCTTACCCATCTGCTCCTGCCACCTGCACTTGTGCACGGCAGTGCTAAAAAAGTCATGCAATGGAACCAGACATCAGCTTTAAGATCAAGCCTTCATTATCTTCAAGAAGGACAGGGAACTGCTGGAGAGAGTCCAGCGCAGCCACCAAGATGCTGAAGGGAGTGGAGCATCTCCCGTGTAAGGAAAGGCTGAGGGAGCTGGGGCTCTGGAGCTGGAGAAGAGGAGACTGAGGGGGGACTCATTCCTGGGGATCAATATGGAAAGGGGCAGTGTCAGGAGGATGGAGCCAGGCTCTTCTGGGTGACACCCAGTGACAGGACAAGGGGCAATGGGTGCAAACCGGAACACAGGAGATTCCACTGAAAGAGGAGAAGCAACTTGTTGGGGGTGAGGGTGTCAGAGCCTGGCCCAGGCTGCCCAGGGAGGCTGTGGAGTCTCCTTCTCTGCAGACATTCAAACCCGCCTGGACCCCTTCCTGTGGAACCTCAGCTGGGTGTTCCTGCTCCGGGGGGATTGCACTGGATGAGCTTTACAGGGCCCTTCAACCCCTCACATTCTGCGATTCTGTGATTCTGTGATTCTGTGATCTTTTGTGGGTTTTTTTCCTTGCACAGTGTTCTCTGGTTTACATCACAGTTTTCACAAAACTGTACTCCACCTCTAAGCTAACCATGCCATCTTTGTGTGTTTTAAACACAGCGTGCTTTTCTGAACTTTGGATTTCTTTTACGTGAATGGGGGCCTGCTCTTCCTTTTACTTATCAAATCTTCCAGCTTCATAAATGAAAGCTGTGTTAAAACAACATGGGGAGTATTCAGCTGATAAATTTATGCGGGTCACCACTGAAGTGTGTCTTCGCTTTTACTGACTTTGTGGCTTATTGACCTATCTGCAGTGAAAGAATTGCACTAACCCCTAGATTTATATTGGATATTAGGAAAAAATTGTTCCTGGAAAGGGTTGTTGGGCATTGGAACAGACTGCCCAGGGCAGTGGTGGAGTCACCATCCCTGGAGGGTTTGAACAGATGCAGAGATGAAGTCCTCAGGGACATGGGGTAGAGGAGAACTTGGCAGTACATGGTTAATGGTTGGACTTGATGAACTTGAAGGTCTTTTCCAATCAAAATGATTCAATGATTCTAACCTGCATTGACAAAATCACCAAAAACTAAAATACCAAATGAAGTCCAGTAACTGGAAAGAGTAGAAACAAAGACACAAGTTCAGGAGTCCAAACAGGAGTAGACAGTACTCTCTGTGCAGAACATGGTGATACAATTGAGAAGCATTGTAGTAAATGGACAACTTGGAGGAAACCTGATTTTGGAGCAGACTACCTTCCTACTAGTAGTGCACCGTCAATGAAAATTCTTCATGGAAATAGCCAGGCAGCTCTTCCACAAGAATCCTCCCTGTCTCCATTTAAACCCTGTTGAGATGAGACATGCCTGATTTTCAAACCGAGGGAATCCAGCCCGCACAGCCACCGTGTGAACAGCCCATCTGTTCATCCCAATGCTAAAGATAGACCATGGAGCCTACCGTGCAGGGGCTGCCTTCAGAAACACATGGTTACCCAGCAGCTCTGCCAGGTCCCCAGACAGTTTTCTGAGGTATGAGATACGTGGGAGCCCATCTGTCTGAAAATACAATTTGCATTTAATTTAATAAAATATAACAAGGGCAAGTGTAGAGTCTGACATCTGGGCAGGAACAATCCCAGGTTCCAGTATGAGTTGGTGAATGACCTATTAGAGAGCAGTGTAGGGGAAAGGGAGCTGGGGGTCCTGGGGACAGCAGGGTGACCATGAGCCAGCACTGGGCCCTTGTGGCCAGGAAGCCAATGGTACCTGGGGTGGGTTAGAAGGGGGTGGTCAGTAGGTCAGAGAGGTTCTCCTGCCCCTCTGCTCTGCCCTGGGGAGACCACACCTGGAATATTGTGTCCAGTTGTGGCCCCTCAGCTCCAGAAGGACAGGGAACTGCTGCAGAGAGTCCAGCGCAGCCACCAAGATGCTGAAGGGAGTGGAGCATCTCCCGTGTGAGGAAAGGCTGAGGGAGCTGGGGCTCTGGAGCTGGACAAGAGGAGACTAAGGGGGGACTCATTCATGGGGATCAATATGGAAAGGGGCAGTGTCAGGAGGATGGAGCCAGGCTCTTCTGGGTGACAACCAGTGACAGGACAAGGGGCAATGGGTACAAACTGGAACACAGGAGGTTCCACTGAAAGAGGAGAAGCAACTTGTTGCGGGTGAGGGTGTCAGAGCCTGGCCCAGGCTGCCCAGGGAGGCTGTGGAGTCTCCTTCTCTGCAGACATTCAAACCCGCCTGGACCCCTTCCTGTGGAACCTCAGCTGGGTGTTCCTGCTCCCACGGGGGCATCACAAAGAATCATAGAATGTCAGGGATTGGAAGGGACCTCAAAAGATCATGCAGTCCAATCCCCCCACCAGAAGAGGAACACCTAGATGATGTGTATCATCTAGTATTGGACTGGATGATCTTTTGAGGTCCCTTCCAATCCCTGACATTCTATGATTCTGTGTGATTCTGTCACTGACTCCATGAACACCAGTCTTCATTTTACTGTCATTTGGAGAAAATGTAGCAGAGGGTCATGTTGGGTAGTGTTGGATGCCAGGAGCACATCACTTGTGCTCTCCCTGGGGCAAACCCAAACCAAACCCACAGTAGACCCTTACAAACTCATCCTCTGGCTTCAGCGTGGTGTAACACAACTGAAACTAGCAGTCGTGTATTTCTTTGTGCGTTTCCGCTCCATCCCACCAGCCAAAAAGGTGAGGAGAAATGACTTACGACGCAAAGAAGGGTTAGGGCAAGAGGTGGTGGATGAACCATCCCTGGAGACTTCCCAAGCCAGGCTGGACGGGGCTCTAAGCAACCTGAGCTGGTGAAGATGTCCCTGCTCATGGCAGGGATGGCACTGGGAAGCTGGGGAGGGCCCTTCATCACAAACTGTTTGATAACCTTTAGAAGACTTAGAGGGTGCTGCTGGAAGACTGTAACAGAGGACACTCTATTACACCAGCCGTGGAGCTGCTGGCACTTGCTGGGCAAGAAGGGACCTCTTGCGATGTCTTTTCAAGATCATGGCCAGTGGCTGGTCTGCAGGGACCACAAGACCTGCTCACCCAGCCAGATACCTAAAAAACAGATGTTTCAGTCCTTAGCTTAAGTCTTTAACTTAAGTCCTTAACTCTACCCCCTTGTGTTCTGTCCTACCTGCTTTGGGATAGACTCTTCTATCTTATTTCAATAATATTTACTGTAATATGTTGGCAGATGATGCTATGGCATTGACATATTTTCCGGTGCAAACGATTTAAAAGTAAGTTAATAGCAATATTTGTTAAGAGTACATTCCTTCTCGTCTTGGGAGGGCCTATAAAATAAAAATAATCCACTCAATACTGTACAAGTCTGGATTTTTCATCTTTTTAAAAAATGGTGTATCAATAATGATGTATTTTAATAAGTAATAATAATTATATCTTTAAACTCTTATTATAGTTGCTTAGAAGTAACTTAAGCAAGATAATGCTTTGTATTGGAAAATACAGGTCTTCAAATGTAACTCAAAGCTTTTCAATTTAATATCTAAGTGTTCGTGAGTAATTTTTCTTAATTCTTCTGTTTGGAAATGTTATTTCCACCACTCAATTCAAGCAATAAAAATTTTGGCCATGAAAGAGAGGCAAGCTCTGTAAATAAGATAATTTATCATTGCAATTATTTACTTCAAGCTTTTCTTATGCTCAGGCAGTAAGGGTTTCCTGCTCATCACTCCTCTCTGTTTTGTTGCAAATGTTGTCCAAAGCCAGTGGGATCCATTAAGAAAGCAACAAGGTGAGGATGTATTCCAGACAGCTCAGATGTGTGTGGTTCACCTAGTACTTCTCAAAGTCATGCCCTGATAAAAAACTCAGAATACAATAGCTATTGCCATATTTTATAACAATTTTCTGTTAGACTGTCTTCCCTATGGATTCCCGTTAAGAAAAAAAAAAATAGTGGCTTTTGAGTAGTTTTCAGGTTCTCAATTCAGCACTTTTTGTTGGATTTTGTTTAACACCAAAACACAGTTCTTCGGGGTTGGGAATACAGCTCAGGTTTATCCCATGGGTAGAGAAACAGGAACAAAAAAAACCCAGACCAAAACCAAACCAAAAACCAAACGCCAAACCAAAAAAACCACAAAACACTCCCTCCTTTTCCAAGGGTCAGAAAAAAGAAATTAAGTGTGGGCATCTGACTCCCCAAGAATAATGTCTGCTCTGACTCTTCATTTTTAATACGATTGCTCTCAGGGCCTTCCTTGTATCAATCTTATCATTCCACTACTGACTGTTACTTCTTATGCCTCTACAGGGCATTATTATTGTGAAAGGAACATATAAATATATATATAAGGACCATAAAGGAATATTTATACTTATAAGAGGCATACATACATCTCTACATCTACCTTCCAAGAAGTAGGCTAAAGTTTCTGTTTAGTGCAAAGACTCTTGGAATAAGTCTTGGAAAATGTACATAAATTATTTTATCTCCTTATGTAATACATTTGTTTTTTTTTTTTTTAAATACAGGTGATTAAGTCAGGTTATAATATTTTCTATTCACAAACATTCTCTGCAAGCTTTACTACTCAGTGTATCTGAGTTTCTAATCGCAGACATCCTTCAGTTTGGTTGGAAAATCGGGCAATATCCTTACTTCTAGGATGCTACTTTCCATCACCAACTGTTAAAATGTATATGGAGTTCCTCTTCTGGTCATCCTAGTAGGTTGCATTTTGGAGGGAGGAAAGCAGATAGTTGGGGATCAGATAGGGCGCAGATATATCTTTGAAGCAATTGGTTTTGGTGGATTTTGGACTTGGTTCCTCTCTGACTAAATTAATGGCAAAATGGTACCTGTCCTCCGAGCGGAGACTAGTGCTGTGGTATTGCCCAAAGTCACGTCACCCCGAGAGGAGTCACAAGGCAGCTGTGCTTCAGCAAAGAGGTTGATTTTCATGTTGCCTTTCCCAAAATGGGTACTAGGAAACAGGACTCGCCTCTTCTAAAATTCAGTATTGATTAACTATCCCAAAGCCACCTTAGGATGGTTTCACAGATTGTTTGCACCAGGGCAGAGCTGAGAAGGAGTCATAGAAGGTCCTGAGCTGGAAGGACCCACAGGCTCATGGAGTCCAACTGCTGTCCCTGCACAGGACACCCACAGGTCACCCCGTGTGTCTGAGGATGGTGTCCAGTCTCTTCTTGAACACTGTCAGGTTGGGCTGTGACACCTCCCTGGGAGCCTGTTCAGTGTCCAGCACCTCTGGGTGAAGAACCTTTTCCTCATGTCCCACTGACCCTCCCCTGATGTCCAGATGTTCTGTTGTGGACTCTTCTGCCTGCCCAAATGGAGCCATCCAGCTGTCAGCATATGATGGTTTATCTCTACAGTGCCACAGAAGGATTTAAACTGATTTGTAGGCTGTTTTCTCAAGCTAAAATATTGTCCATGTTCAGAGATAGTTCCTTAAGGGCTTTTTATTTTGCTTACATATGCAGCTCTTGCTTCTGACATATGTTTTTAGAAAATCACAGTCATCTTGGATCTGCAGAAGTATCAACAAGAAGGAAGGGACTGTCATTTTGCATTTTGCGTCTTGACATGATCAGCTTTGTGTTGGCCCCTGCACATCCATGCTGCATAACACAAGCAAAACATTAGGAAATTTCACTGCTACAGAGAGGGCTGTCAAATGTGATGCTCTGAGCATTTACACTGAGATCCGTTTGTGCCTGCTCACTTTCTGTACCTCCAGGTGCTGATGATGGTGTGTACCACATATCACCTCGTATCTGCCCACTGGCTGCACTGGATATAGGACCTCACATGGAGACAGCAGCATTTACCATTTCTTGGACATCCACTTCACTTACGCTGGCCGTGGTTTATGTTTCTCCAGCCCACCCAGAAATGAAAAACGGTGTTGGGTATTTCTGCCAAATTGGGTCTTCCTGACTGTGCAAGCCCTTGGGCATTGCTTTGATAGCTACCAGGTGAACAGGAAGGATGACGTTATTCAGAAGAGGTTCCTGTGAGGTCTTGTGCAGCTTGGCTTGGAGAAATGATCTGCAAATGTACCAAAATGCTTCCTGAACTGCTTGTAATTTACCTCATGTGCCAGTCTTCCTGGGCAAATGTCGGACATGAACTTGAAGGAGTATTCTCAGCTGGATTGGGAGGGGCCCATATACCTCCACAGATGGGTCCAAGTCCTCACCATGGAGCAGCCAGTGCTGTTGGGGAGGGTCCATCACCCCAAACCTTCCTCTCTGGCCAGGCTGGGAGAGCAGAAGCTCCTCAGCCCCACCACCTCTGCCAGGATGAGGATGAGAGGGGTTCTCCTGCCCCTCTATTCTGCCCTGGGGAGACCACCCCTGGAATATTGTGTCCAGTTGTGGCCCCTCAGCTCCAGAAGGACAGGGAACTGCTGGAGAGAGTCCAGCGCAGCCACCAAGATGCTGGAGGGAGTGGAGCATCTCCCGTGTGAGGAAAGGCTGAGGGAGCTGGGGCTCTGGAGCTGGAGAAGAGGAGACTGAGGGGGGACTCATTCCTGGGGATCAATATGGAAAGGGGCAGTGTCAGGAGGATGGAGCCAGGCTCTTCTGGGTGACACCCAGTGACAGGACAAGGGGCAATGGGTGCAAACTGGAACACAGGAGGTTCCACTGCAAGAGGAGAAGCAACTTGTTGGGGGTGAGGGTGTCAGAGCCTGGCCCAGGCTGCCCAGGGAGGTTGTGGAGTCTCCTTCTCTGCAGACATTCAAACCCGCCTGGACACCTTCCTGTGGAACCTCAGCTGGGTGTTCCTGCTCCATGGGGGGATTGCACTGGATGAGCTTCACAGGGCCCTTCAACCCCTGACACTCTGGGATTCTGTGATGCTGTGATCATGACTCAAGCATGGCAATTTAGACGACACACGCAAGAGAATCACAGCTGCTGATCCTCAGCACACTTCCTCCTCGCAGCAGGCACCAGGGTTTCCTGGAGACAAGACCAAACACAAACCTCTTGGCAGCAGCCATCCCCTTCGACTGGGGACACACCGGCCCCTCTGCCTGACTGCTTCTGCTGCAACATGCTGAGGAGGCAAGTTCTGTGCACCTTTCACATCTTATTTTAATTTAAAATGTTTTTTCTGCTCCCAGGGGACGGGACTTTGGGGAGTTTAGCAGCAGCATGTCTGTGGTTCGGTTGTTTGACCTGCAGAGCGTCTGCTGGTTGCAGGAGGAGTTGGAGCCCGGAGCTCTGGGTTTGACCCTTGTTTCCATGGCAATTGCTTCCGGAGCTCCGGCTGTCTGGGATTAAGATTAGTGAGACCAAATCTGAAGTTTCGAAAGACAAAGGGAGGAGAAACCATCAGTTTCAGGGTACAGCAGTCAGTCTATGGCTTTCCTGGGGTTTTTCAGCTGCTCCAAGGGGACAGTTCAGTGCTGCTGTGGCACTGGAGTGGTGTTTGTACAAGAAACCCCAGTCTGCAGCTCTGTTATTCTCCATACCTTTGATTTTACTTAGTTTTTTAAAATTAAGAGGCTTATATACTAAACTACTGTTGCTTAAACCGGTATCACACATATAGCACCAGCTCAGACCTTTGAATTCCAGAAACTCCTTACCATTGCTTTTCTTACAGAATCGTAACGGTGTATATTATCAAACTTGATTCCTGTATTCGACATTCACAATGCAGTGCAACCAATACTGTACAGACAGACAGAAGTATGTTAGGTTATTTACTTGGATTTCTCATTAGCAATGTTAGGAAAATGTTTATTATCCTGTCAAACTCTTTTTAAACTTCTATATAAGTTTTCACAGTACTGAAGTCACTGGAGACATTTATGGGCTGAAAGTGTTGGTTTTGAAAACACTGATACAAACATACGGGTTTTGAGGAAGTTGTTTCTGAATCACTGAAAACAGTATTTCTTCCTGGTGTGTGTGATTTCAAACTATAATTATTTGCCAGCTTTTTACCAGTCTGGATATTCTCTTTGATGTGCCTTGTCTGATGCCCACCAACACATTTCGCAGTGTTTACACTGTCTAATAAAAACTTCCACTGCTGTTCCTTGAAAATGAACATTTCTGCAGGGTTGGCAGCCTTGGGAACCAGGGGCTTCCCCACTTGTTTGCACAACAGGTGCAGCCTGGAAAGCCGCTTCTCTTCCTCACCGTGTGGCCGCCTCCACCGGCATCCTCCATGGGGAGAGGATTCACCCAGACAAAAGCAAAGGTCATTCCTCCTGGATCTGAAATCAGAATTTTCTCTGGGAAATCAGCCTCAAACCTGTTGGGTCTGGAGCTGTTCATGTGCTTACGTATGCAGCTCTTGCTTCTGACATATGCTTTTAGAAAATCACAGTCATCTTGGATCTGCAGAAGTATCAACAAAAAGGAAGGGACTGTCATTTTGCGTTTTGCATCTTGACATGATCAGCTTTGTGTTGGCCCCTGCACATCCATGCTGCATAACACAAGCAAAACACTAGAAGATTTCACCAATACGGAGAGGGCTGTCAAATGTGATTCTCTGAGCACCTGCAGGACAGACAGTGTCCTGCTCTCAGAAATGTCCAGAACATCTTGCAGTTGCTCCAAAACCCCACCTGAAACTCTTGAGCCCATCACTTGAGCCCCAGCCCTGTGCACTTTGGGGGTGAGGATGAGCTTTGCTCTCCAGGCAGCGGTGAGCAGAGGAACAGAGGAGCTGGTACCACAAGTCCATGGCATCTCCTGGTGCTTTGTGCATGTGTGCAACCACATCCAGACACTAAAAACACCAAATAGCTTGACCCCTCTGAGCTTTTTCTTTCCCAAGCCTTTCCCTGGCCTCATTTTGAGAGGCTTTTCAAAGGTCTGATGACTCCTCTGAGCACATCTGTGTATTTTGAGAATGGCTGGAATAAGGAAGACATCTCAGAGGATGCTCCTCGAGAGAAGAGGAAGCCCCTGGAAGATGCCAGGGTGGGGGGCTGAAGACAGATCTTTTTGCAGGTGCTTTTCTTCCAGTGCCAAAACCATCACGTGCAGGTGGTGGGGAGATGTTCTGCAAATGCAATTAGTGACGCAGCAAATAAAGCCTGCAGTTGGCTTTCTTAGAACAGATGAACTAAAACATCTGCAGAGAGCATCCTCCTCAAGCACAGGCACAGCCATACAAATTCGGACTAGCAGAGCCAGTTAATTAAGGTGATTGCAAGTATTAATTATTTTTCTACCTTTGCCTTTGCAGACAGAGACTGAAACTGGCCAAGAAAAGGGAGAAAGTATTTACAATTACACAATTTTGTACTAGTTGAATCCATATCCTGTACGAGATTGCAGACTGATTTCTCTTTAAGCACTTTCTATTTTAAAATGTTCTTCATGCATTTGATATCTCTGCTTTTACATGATTATAGGCATACGTGCCACCAGTTTGCAGTGGTGATAAAAATGTGAGGGAATTTATATCATTAATGATGTTAAAATTTTACATGTGGCAGATGGGAAATAAAGTGTCAGGTTTTGGCTCCAGTTTTGGACATCAGATCCCATGGCAAAACATATCTTGAGATCACAGAATCATGGAATGGTTTGTGTTGAAGGGCCCTCCCCAGCTCCCCCAGCCCCCTGCCATGACAGGGACATCTTCACCAGCTCAGGGTGCTCAGAGCCCGTCCAGCCTGGCCTGGGATGTCTCCAGGGATGGTTCATCCACCACCTCTCTGGGTACCTGGGCCAGGCTCTCACCACCCTCAGGGCCAACAATTTCTTCCTCATGTCCGGCCTGAATCTCCCTCCTTTAGTTTAAAATCATCACTCCTTGTCATATCAATATATATCACTGGTAGTCCCCCAGTCTGAGTGATTTTCCCCCAAAAAAAGTACTCCCTGATGCTAGTTTTTCCTGTTCTTAACTGGTATACGTGGTGTACTTGGTACACTCGTTATACTCAACAACTGTAAACCCTGCTCTTCAAGGCATCCCAGCTTCTCTGGGTTTTATTCAGCATGGGGAGAGACAGCTCATATTTCAGTCTGTTTTAAATAAATATTCAGGAGACAGATCTGAGCAAAGCCATTTGTGGAACTCCTTAGATCATTGTCATTGCTTAGAAACCTCCTGTTGAACAGATGTTATCAAGGAATTGCTAACAGGAGCACCCGGATTATTTAATTCATGACAGAAGCAATTAGACAACACTGACAAGTCATTATTGTGGATACACTGCAAAAGATTCGTTATCAGTTTTGGCAAGGAACATGCCAGAGGTTAAACTCATCAAGTATTACCCTTTCTGCTCACCTCGGTTCCAGGTTGCCCACCCTTCACCCAGGGGCTTTTCTGCTGTGTCCCAAACTGTGCTCTGCCGCTTTTGAGAAAATAAAACAAAACAAAACAAAACAAAATGAAACGAGCAAACAAAAAACCCCACCAAAACAAAATAAGCAACAAAAACCCACATGGAAAACTAGCTGAATGATACCCATCCTCATTGTTCCAGGGTGGCCAGAAGCCCCCAGGAGCAATTTTGGGGTGGGATGAAGGGTCTCAAACCTTCATTCTGTAGCTGGTCCAGCCCATCTCTTGCCATTACAGCTCTATAAGACAAAGAGACAAAGGTATAGCTGGGCACACTGCTGAAGTTGTAGCTGAGTGCTGCACGTACAGTGCTGCATTTCATGTTACTTTACTATGCATTTTTTTTAGGAGGAATTGTATGCATCTTTATTGTGTGTTGGTTGTTTAAGAGAGTGTCTATTCAACAGCCATGCAATTTTGTGTCTGTTTTATAGTCTCTCTTCTTGCAAAAGCTTTCATGATGATTTATTTCATTTGCATTAGAAATTAGGTTAGTGCACTGTAATGCATAAAATAGAAATCAGCTAACAATTAATGGTATTTCTATGTATTTTTAAATTTAAAAATATTAAATATTCATTAATATTGAATATATTAAATTAAAAATAAAGTACTGGACAAATTTTTCCTTGGCTTGTTCACAGCTACGTGGGATAGTAATTTTGGAAAACGGGCCTTATGGTCAGTATTGTTGGATATACATGACTATTTACATCCGTATGTTTCTTTAGATACCAGGAAATGAGTCACATGATCAATCATTCTGTTCAGCAGGTTACTCTGAGAACAACATAAATAAATGCAATTCACCAGCTCATGGTATTCATTGATTCCCAAGCCACAGTCCTTCTCAGGGTGACCTCAGTTATCACACCATGGTTACGAAATGTGCTGCTCCAGGTGGAAGAGAGTTGATGTCAGCCAGACGGTTTCTGTGGCATCCTCCCTACAATGGGGAGGAGAATGTTATTAAGGGGTGAGAGGTTCATGCTGAAGTATTATGAACCTCTGTGGGCTCTGGGGAGCTCTGGGGCTCTCCTGGCGCTCCATGTGGTGGTTCACATGGCAGCAGATGCCCTGAATGGTTGTGGTTCCTCACCCCATAACATTGGGTTTGGTCCCCATGGTGAACTGATACCTGCACTGCCCTTTCCAAACATCCTGTCCTGGCTTGCCCCAGGCTCTGTTCACTCACTGCTGGAACCAGTCACAGACATTTTTCTGAAATAACATCTCCATCATTTCCATGAGCTGTGTGTCTGGGTTAGGACTAGCTTCCTGTGATGCTTGGAGAGCTGTGGGACATGTCCCATCCCTGGAGACATCCCAGGCCAGGCTGGATGGGGCTCTGAGCAACCTGAGCTGCTGAAGATGTCCCTGTCATGGCAGGGGGGACTGGAGGAGCTTTAAATACCCCTGCCAACTCAAACCATTCTGTAATTTTAATAAGAACTCTTCTTAAAATGCTGACACTCATTTGTTCATTTTATTGGCCAAAAAGTGACATTTTAAGCTCTTAGCTTCAATAACTCTTCAAGGTCACCTGTCTCAGAGCAGCTGAGTCTCACAGTTCACTGGTCTCCTTCCCTCTGGACTGTGTCTGGAGCTGCTGCAGGCACGGAATGTGCTGTGGGTGATTTGTACAAGCACAGAAAAAGAGATACGAGATGGTACAGGGCCAACTGCGGGATTTCTTTGTACAGACATTTTTCACCATGCTGAAGTATGGGAAATGTTTATAATAACAGTGCTAGGAGGTAAATAGTGATCACTGTACCACAACAGCAGCTACATGTAATTTATACTGCTACGCAGTAAAATTCTGTAAGGTTTGGAAGGTTTTTTTTTCAAGATCTGTGTTAAAATAACTCCAGTGAAAACGTCCTGTGTGGCCAGATTTACTGTGTGTTTCAGGCAGTCCTTGAAACTGGCTTTGGTGTTTTTTAACAGAGGTTCTGCACAGCAGGTTCAGTTCCTGGTGCTCAGGGGAGGTGGAAAGAATTGTGACTGGGTTATTATGAGGAAGACGGAGTGACCGTGACTCTGCAGGAAGGGAAGGGGTAGAAATTATCAGGGCACGTGGTCGCTGGCAAACTGTGCATCGGTGGTCATAAAAATTATTCATTGGATACTAATTTCCAAAAGCCAAACAAAAATGAATGATTTATGCATCATATGAATTAACTCCATGGTGCAATAGCTCAAGTTGGACAGGGGCTGTTTTTCAGCTCTGAGGAGCAGCTCTGCCTTCTCAGCCCCATCCTTCAATCAGCAGTATCCTGCAGTGATACACAGAAAGTATTAATATATTCTGCGTTCAGGTCTTAGATGTATTTTCTCTCTGCTGAATAAGCATAGAAATGAGGATGGATTTGCATCTGTCGAGAACATTCAAGGTTGATGTGAGTTGAAGGCGCATGTTGATCACTCATGACCGTGAAGTGCCGACAAGGGAGGTTACCATTTTTTTTCATAGGATTGAGGGAACAACTCAAAATAACGGCAAATTGATCAGCTACCCTTGATGTCACATTAATAAATGATCCTTCTCTGAATTTACTTGATAATTTCTTCGTGTTTCTTTAGCCCTGCAGGCCACTGACTTTAACTTGGTTTCCTAAAGTTGAAACAGCAGCTATGACTCCAGAAAAGTCTGTTGGGAAATGGTCAGGTTATTTCCTAGAAGCAAAATGTGCCCCCTCCCTCACACTTGTTTTAAACTAAGAACTTTCAATAGTAACAAAAATAAACAAAGAAAATCCAGGAAATACAGTATCCATAAGTATTTGATGCATTTGAATAATTTTTCTCCCTTTGTGCAAAAGTTCCCTGCAAATAACCCTGCATTGTTGTCAGTCTGCTTTTCAGGGAAGTGAAGTTCTTCTGCTTTTACCAATTTTTCAGTTCCTTGGGCATTTCAAACAGATTTGGTGGAATCTCGGTGCTCAAAGTTTTGGATTTCCTTCAAATTTTGAGATAAACAGTACCTGTGTATTGCTGCAGTGTCACTGCTGATCTTCAGTGTGAAGTGAGGGTCATTTTTTTAATATTTTATTGTATTTTATTTTTCCATTCTGTTCCATTCCACTTCATTCCATTCCACTTCATTCCATTCCATTCCATTCCTTTCCATTCCATTCCACTTCTATTCTATTCTATTCTATTCTATTCTATTCTATTCTATTCTATTCTATTCTATTCTATTCTATTCTATTCTATTCTATTCTATTCTATTCTATCCTATCCTATCCTATCCTATCCTATTCTATTCTGTCCTGTCCTGTCCTGTCCTGTCCTGTCCTATCCTATCCTATCCTATCCTATCCCGCCTTCTGACCAGCAGCACACAGAAGCACAGGCGCAGTTTGCAGTTATCCCTGTTGTCTCTGGGCTGGTGGAGCAGATCTGTGTTGCTGGGAGGGAGGGAAGGTCTCAGGGGCACCAGGAGGAGCCAAAGACATCAGGCTGGAAGGATGAGGAAGATCATGGGAAACAAGAACAGGGATGATTTTGTAAGAGGCTGTAAAACTGCAGATTTTAGGAACTGCAGTCTGTTCACAGACTGTTTTAATGTGGGTCTCTTGAATACAAGAGGTTACAGCATCGTCCGTGATGGCCTGCGGCAAGCCCTGGTTTTGCCTCTCCTGAAGAGATTTCCAAAAGAGAGATGTGAACATGCCAGTCAGCTGCACTGGGACCTGCAGAAACCTCTGTACCTCTTTGATGACACTTGTCAAGGGTAGGAGAGAGCCTGGGGCTGTTGTGCAGAGACACCTTCACTGTTCTCCTACGTGATAAAATCACAGAATCCCAGAATGTGAGGGATCGGAAGGGACCTGGGAAAACTTATACAGTGCAATCCCCCCATGGAGCAGGAACACCCAGTTGAGGTTCCACAGGAAGGTGTCCAGGCGGGTTTGAATGTCTGCAGAGAAGGAGACTCCACAACCTCCCTGGGCAGCCTGGGCCAGGCTCTGACACCCTCACCCCCAACAAGTTGCTTCTCCTCTTTCAGTGGAACCTCCTGTGTTCCAGTTTGCACCCATTGCCCCTTGTCCTGTCACTGGGTGTCACCCAGAGGAGCCTGGCTCCATCCTCCTGACACTGCCCCTTTCCATATTGATCCCCAGGAATGAGTCCCCCCTCAGTCTCCTCTTCTCCAGCTCCAGAGCCCCAGCTCCCTCAGCCTTTCCTCACACGGGAGATGCTCCACTCCCTTCAGCATCTTGGTGGCTGCGCTGGACTCTCTGCAGCAGTTCCCTGTCCTTCTGGAGCTGAGGGGCCACAACTGGACACAATATTCCAGGGGTGGTCTCCCCAGGGCAGAGCAGAGGGGCAGGAGAACCTCTCTGACCTACTGACCACCCCCTTCTAACCCACCCCAGGTACCATTGGCCTTCCTGGCCACAAGGGCCCAGTGCTGGCTCATGGTCACCCTGCTGTCCCCAGGACCCGCAGCTCCCTTTCCCCTACACTGCTCTCCAACAGCTCGTTCCCCAAGTTACACTGGAACCTGGGGTTGTTCCTGCCCAGATTCCAGGCTCTATACTTGTCCTTGTATTTCATTACATTTTTCCCTGCCCAACTCTCCAGCCTGTCCAGGTCTCTGGATGGCAGCACAGCTTCCAGTGTCAGCCATTCCTCCGAGTTGGGTGTCATCAGCAAACCTGCTGACGGTGCACTCTGGAATCAGGATGACCCAGATTGCCTTCATCCCTCCCAGCTCTCCTCTTCCTATATGCACCCAGCTCCCATCATCTCTGCTAGCCTCAGTCTTCAGACCCAGACTGTAGATCTGATCTGGCTGATCCCTCTTCTCCACTCCATTTTCTTCTCTCAAGTGCTTGACATGCTTTCTCTTGAACATCCCATTGGCACCTGAGGTCAGAGTTTGGGATGTCTTCTTGGCAATTACTCCTGGCTCTCTAAACCTCATGAGAGCAGCTACTGCACTTTATCCAGGGACCTCTTATTCAATCAGCTTCTTTAATTTCCTAGCAGTATGCCCGCTGGCAACACCTGCATATTTAAGGTCATTAGCATTTATGCTTCAGCATTTTATCTGGAGAATAGAACATCTCACTTGCATTGGTCCTGAGCCACAGAAGACGGCTCTGTCTGCAGAAAGCGTCCTGACATGGGAAGAGCAACTGGTGTGAAGTACTTCTAGGGTATGAAGCTCTTGGAATCTTAAAACCTTCTTGGCTTCACCACTCAGCAGTTAATTATGACTGATAATAATAATTGATGAGTTCATAGCAGTAGATTGCAGGGTTTGCTTATTGCACACACTCAGCTCTTCTGAGGAAGGTTATTAAAAAATCAATGTGGCTTGGACCCCCTAAATAAATGGTAGTTCTACTAAGGCCAAACAAAATCAAACCTAAAATTGTCGTTAAATTAGAAGGCCACGGAGTTTTGTAGCAGAAGTTAATTTCTGTAAATGATGGGTCAAAATCTTTGGGAAATCTCCCAGTGCTGACAGAGGATCAAGAGTGTTTTATCACCCTGATAACGTATATGAGCCTTCAAAGTGATACAAGGTGACAAAGGGTAAAGGGTGATGATAGTCTCAGCCTCATAATGAGGAGGAAGATATTTATGGAGGATGACTCAATGTAGCGATGTCCCACACTCACAGATGTTCACATTTAGAGATGCACCCCAAGCCGATAGCAGCTTGCTTGGGGTCTGACAGGATCATGGGGGTTTCCAGACCGGTGACATGGAAACACTCAGAAGTCCCCCAGGTTTGGGTGCTGGCTCTGACAGGCATCCTACAGGCTCCAGCCTTTCATGAGGTGCTCAAGACAGTCGATGTGACAGCAAAACTTCTTGTTAGCCTGATGAATCACCACTGGTTTCCAGATTTTCATATAGTCAGAGAATCATACAACAACAGAATGGTTTGTGTTGCAGGGCCCTCCCCAGCTCCTCCAGTGCGCCCCCTGCCATGACAGGGACATCTTCACCAGCTCAGGGTGCTCAGAGCCCCGTCCAGCCTGGCCTGGGATGTCTCCAGGGATGGTTCATCCACCACCTCTCTGGGTACCTGGGACAGGCTCTCACCACCCTTGATATTTAGAGCTCTTACCAGGAAAAGATTGAAATTAAGTTTTCAGATGTTGTTGGTCCTTCATGGCTGCCAAAAGTTATGTTTATTTTAAAACCTTAATTGCACGGACAAATGTAAAGTAGCCCCTGGTACAGACAGACATAAACCAGCTGCAGAACATCATTGCAGCCCATATGGCTGTAAAATTTGTTGCAGAGCATCCTCGGGCGCACTTCAGTCATTAAACTGTCATCTTTGCATTTTGTGTATTGATTGAGTAGGGTAGCTGAACTCTCTTCTCATTTCCCTTTAGAAATTTATTTTTACATCAGAACTTTTATTTATAGCAGTCTAAAAGCAGAGATCAAGAGAAAAATGTGTATGAGTTCTTTCTCGAATGACTAACTGGATGTTTTTCATCATCATTAAGCTACAGGATTTAGCTAAACTGTGTGACAAAAGGGTACCTCATATAGCATTGAGATCATAAAATGCCATTCAGGTTAAACTCAGACATAAAACAAACTTCATTTTCTGGATAATATGCAACCCTGAAGTTCTGCAGTAATTAAATCTCTCTCTGGCTTTTTACAAAAAACTAAATGGTGACTCTCGTTTTGCTTGAACTCCAGATTGTGCCTGTCTAAATCGAGCTTCATTCTGTACCTGCCAGCTTCACATCCTCACAACATCCTTCCTCTCTTCTACATTTATACGCAGTCTCACTGAGCGTATCTGAGCCCCTGGCTCATTCCCCTGGGCTTCAGCAGGCGGAGGGGGAGGTGGTAGCTGTAAGAAAACCACTAGGATTTCAGACTTCTTTCCTCTGGGTAGGTGTAAAATAATACAAAGAGAAACCAAACACAAGCCTTGCTGTACTTGGCACGATCTCTTCTGCCGCTCTCACACGGTGCATGTTCCTGCAGGTGCTCTGCACAAGCACCACTTCATCCACCGGGCTGTTTTTGAAGAGTGGTCACTGGCTGTGTCCATTTTTGCCTTTATATAAAGTGAAACAGGAAGAGCTTGAAATGAGGATTGCAATGATGACATACTATGGAAGTACAACAAAGTCTCTGAGAATCAGCCCAGGGCTTCAAGCTGTATGAGTTTTCACTAACAGCTCCAAAAATGCCATTTATGTCACCAAGGCCACTAAGGGGACCGATACCATATCCCAGCATCCCAGGCCATTTGTGCTGCAGGAGCTCTGTGATCCCCAGTCCATCCCTGCTCACGCGGGGTCACGGAGCAGATCACACAGGATCCCAGGGGTTTGAATGGCTCAGAGCAGGAGACTCCACACCCGCTCTGGGCAGCCTGGGCCAGGCTCTGGCACCTCCCAGCACACAAGGTTCTGCTCATGTTCACATGGAGCCTCCTGTGTTTCAGTCTGTGCCCGTTGCCCCTCACCCTGGCGCTGGGCACCACTGAGCAGAGTCTGCTCCACCCTCTGACACCCACCCTGACATATTGATCATTGATCACACCCCTCTCAGCTTCTCTTCTCCACTCAGCAGCCCCAGCTCTCTCAGTGTCTCCTCACACAAAGATGCTCCAGACCCCTCAGCATCTCTGTGTCCCTCCCTGGACTCTCTGCAGTGGTTCCTTGTCCCTCTTGACCTGGGGAGCCCAGCACTGGCCCCAGTTCTGCAGATGGGGCCTCACAGGGCAGAGCAGAGGGGAGGAACAACCTCCCTGACCTGCTGCCCACACTCTTCCTCACACACCCCAGGATATCTGGGATGCCAGTTAGCCCTGAGTTAGAGGTTGTTACTACTCACGGCATGTCAGGGATGCAAAGCATGGAAACTTCAAAACTCCTGGTACAGTGCACAGTCTGGATGGCCATGGCTGAGATTGGCCTCAGTGGGGGCAGGAGACCACCAACACTTGGCTTGATCACCACAACTGGTGTGACACCAAGGGTTTTGGTGTTCACAGGAGAGACCCGTCCCCTCATCCTCAGCCTGGAGACAAGGCTCACCTGCTGGAAGAGCGGTTGTCCAGCCAGGAGAGGACCACGGCTTTTCTTCTCCATCAGGCATTCCAAATCAAAGACGACATCGTCTCCTTCCTGCAGGGAACCAAAGGTTATCAGCACGGGGAGACCGCTGCCCGGCGGCTGCTGGAAAACCACATCCAGACCATCACGAGCATCGTCAAGAAGCTCAGCCAGGACATCGAGGTAACACAAGCCGAGGAGGGGCTCCCTGCCTTGGTGGTGAAGCCCATGGTCCATTCAGTATGAATGTTGGCTTCAGAATTAAAAAACGTGCTCAGCATGACTGCCATGTTTTAGTTAAATTCTGATTTTTCTTGTATAGAGGAATTCGCAGTTCCTTGTGAAAACAGAATGGAAGGGGCCAGGGAAAGCAAAAAAAAAAAAAAAGTAAAATGAAATAAAAATCAGATTAATAAGTTTCGATGGTGTTTTAATTTAAAGATTCAGCTTCTGTTTGCTTTCTATTTTGTTTGAGCACAGGAGATGAGAGTTTAGGGAAAATACGGAGCTAGTTGTATTTTCTTCTAAAGTATAACATCAAAACTCAAGTTTGGGTTAACTTATTAGTTTTCCTGATGCATATATTCTACTACTTTACATAATTTCTGTATGTAAACATAATCAAATATTGCTGAAACTCCTCACAAAGCTCACTGCAGACCGGAATGGAGGTTCAGGTTCAAGTTTCTCTTAAACTGACTGATGATTCTATGCTGGAAATCCATGGGATGCTCTTTTTCTGGCTAAAGACCTTCAATTACTTGCTGTTATTTGTCAGCTTTCTATGTGAAATTTACCAGCACTGCGTGGCTTTTTCTTTTGGACAGAGGTGTAAAGTAGAAAAATGTCACGAAATAGACTTCTCCAGAGATTTGTTTTGTCATTTGAAGCATTAAATGTCTTACAAACGTCACTAAAATCACAACACATTTTGTTTTTCATGTACTTGGAGAAATACTAGATCTTCTGTGCATGTAATCATGGCTCACCTGATATCAATCTGAATAAAAACTAGGTTGTCAGTTTCATACTGATTTTATTTTCAAGATTTTGATACTATGGTGATAAGAAATGCTATAAAATTGTTTACTTATTTTAGGTCCTCCAGGTCCTCTAACTCTACCCAGATCAAGTATGTACAGGACAGTTTTTCTAGAAAAATGCCTATCAGCATCTAAATCTATTACTTTCCCTTGACAGTAAATTAATCTTCTTTAGGTCCAAATCTCAGGTGCGTGTTTTCTATGTGTATTTTTTTTTGTGAAGATTTGGTAAAGGTAGAGCACCGACAGCATGGAAAATGAGACCTGACAGTGAAAGCCATAAAAGAATCAGTGGAGGTTTGGAGAATGGATCTGAAGAGGGATCTGCCAGGAAATGTGACTCATACTCCAAATCGTCCCCAAAGCAGCAGGAAAATCCTTCAAAAAAGCCTGCTTTGGGGAAGATGCTGGGATGCCATTGCCACCAGGAATGAAGCTGATCCTCTGCCAGAGCCAGAAAAATGCCCAGCTGATGAAAAGTGGTTTGTGCCAGGTGGAAAATAACCAGACCCTTGACAAAGACATCATTCGCCATCCCAGAAGAGGATTGCAAATGGCAAGAGGAAAAGCATTGATACTAAAAACCTGAGGGCAGAGGGGTGAAGTGCCTGGTGTCGCCTCTGATGACAACCACGGGATGGCCACGCCTTGGTGGTCCCGTTCTGTGCCTGTGGCACCAGGCTTGCATTGCCAAATAAACTGCCCAAAATACACTCAAGTTCCACAGTACATTCAACCCTTTGAGAACAGTATTTTCTGATGCAGAACAAAAATGCCTGGTATACTCAATATTTCAATTATCAACACTGTGTTTGGAAGGGGCAAGACTATTCAGGAATAACAGCATAAATTACAGATTTTAATTTAACTCCCGTTATTACCGCTTTCTCCACACACCTGTACCCCCCTTTTGATGGATGCCAAAGTGTCTCCTTCGGTGCTCAGGGTTTTTGCATGTGCCACCGCACCTTCCGTGCTTGTGGCCAACGGGAAATGTTTGTCCTGATTTTGTTTGCAGGGACACGAAAATTCCCTGATATTTGTCCTTTTCTGCTTTTTTTTTTTTTTTTAAATTCGCTCAATGGGGAGTATTTCAAAAAAAGTCAATAAAAGCCACTGTATTTTTGTACAAAACCAGTATCTGCATTAAAAAGGGGTAAAAATTTTGACCGGATTAAGGGCCATATAGTGCTGAATTACACTGAAATATCAGCCCCAGACCTCTCCTTTCAGTTTGAGAAGCAAAATCAGGAGATTATTGGAAATTACTCACCCCTTCCGCTCCGCATCTGTAAAAGGTCACGGTGGCTGCACAAGGGCTTCCTAAAGTTAATGCTTGTGACACACTCAGATACCATCGGGATCAGCCACTTCAGAAGAGCCTGCAGGGCAGTTGGTCCTCCCATTTTTAGGTCAGACTTATAATACTGATTCAAAACAACCTTGTGTTATTTATTACGGGCTGCATTCTACTGCAGATGTTTGAGGGGGAGAACAGAATTAATTAACTAGTTTTTGCATTTCTGAAGTTTTCGTGTGCTAGACTTTTTAATATAAAACACATTTTTAAAGGGGAAAAAAATGACATATTATTTATGCAGATATAGATTTTTGAGAAAAATATATGGTTACTTTCTCCAGGAAAGACAATCAGGCTTTTAGACCTTCTGCCATAAATGGTGCTTCGAACTGTATCTTGAAATGTAAAAAACAAACAAACCAACCAAAACCAAACACAAGCAAACAAAACACAAAGCAGAATAAACAGAAGTGCATTAATAGTCTTGTGTTTGCAGGTTTTGGAGAGGCAAATAAGAACAAGGGATGGTGCTGCAGTAGAAACTAATTTTGCGGTTCAAAGTCTGGACCATAAGTACATCCATGGTCTTGGAGACCTCCGTGGAAGAGTGGCAAGGTAAGGGAGGCATTGCACCCTCATTTCCATCCCCACTACTCGATTTATGCAGAGCAGATTCAGAGTGGGCATAAATGTACTTCACACTCATTTTATGATGCCATTTTAGTGCCAAATCTGTGCTGTCACACTCTCCATGTTAGAAAAATTATCAAGCTATGAAAAATTAGCTCTATTTTCTTGTCTAATTCTTTATCATCCACTTAACATTTGGGGGATTTTTTTCTTCTCCAGTCTGTCTGGACTTCAGCTGAAGTTGTTATTTTCTCCTACTGAAACTCTACTGTTGTTTCAATAAAATCTTTACTTCCCCTCTTGGAAATAAGGTCTTTTTGAGCAAACTTGATTTCTTCCTTTGGTGAAATTGTAAATTTTCATTGATACAAGTAATTACGTGTACATAACATAGGTGGACTTCCATGGGGCAACTTGTAACACTAAATATTACAATTCAAAGACAGACAAAGTAAAACTCTGCTACGTAATATCAAGAGACACCATGGATTAATAACTGTCTGAACAGAAACAGCGGGAAATGTAAACATTAAGGAAGAAATCTCCCTGAACGTGTATGTTTCTAATTTTTAATTTTTCCTCCAGAAACCGGTCATATTATTTTTATATAAAACAATGCTATTGACACTTGTGAATAACACAAAAATTGGTCAAGTGAGGACAAGGTGGTAATAAAAAACAGCCAGGAATATTGACAATGGGGGCTGGTTGAAAAGAAAAGTATATAGTTTATAAACACAAAAATAAACTGTTTCAGCACTGAGTGCCCCAAAAAAGTTTGGGGAAGACAGCAGGTAAATAACTTACCATGAGCTCTTGCAATAATAGAGCATCAGGAATGCCAGAAGTATGGACTCGGACAAGAAAGGCAGAGGACCAGAAATTTAGCAAGTTATTTTAGCTGTATGTGTGGCACAGAGACTGATACCAGAATGCTGTACCGCACCCAGAGTCCTCTTCCTGAAAATAAAAACTTGATATAGTGTAAGAAAGAGCCAGGAATGTGATGGTGGGATGAGGAACATTTCTGTCTCAGGGAAGTATACATCTATGTATAGTTTATGGAAAAAAATAAATCCAGAGATGTCTTCATTTTCATGTATAACCAGCAGAGAAAGGAAAAAAAAATCATAGGGTACCAAGGGACTCCTGCAGATAGACCCAAGAATCCAAAGTGGGAAGCTGAAGACAACACATTCAAAACTGGCAGGAAAAAGATGGTTTTAGCACTGTAGCGAGGTAGGAGGTGATCCCACAAGAGCCTACTGATGTTTTGAATTTGGGTTGGCAGACTTTTGGGATGATATGGTTTAGGCAAAACCATAACATTCAATGGGTGAAGTGTCTCACTCCTCTTTTCCCAGTATTTTCCCAGGCGTGATGCTTCCCTTCATCAGCTGCACCAGGACTTGCTCCCATCTTCTGTGCTTGAGCATCTCCCTGGAGCAGAGGAGTGAAAAAACACTTGGGAAAAACAGGAAAGTGGGATAATTGTGGGAAAAAAAATGACCAGTCCAGTTCTACTCACGTCAAGAAAATAACAACCAGAAGAAATAAGAGTTTGAGCACCCGTGGAGGTCCACAACACTTTTTATGGGATCCCAATTCTTCTTCCTTCCTTGTCCATTTTTCAGGTGCGCTGGTTGGCCTTTCTTACAGGTAGAAGGGAGGATCCCAAAACATACAAAACTGCACACAAGAAACTATTGTAAGGACACTAAAGCCATCATCTTATGATGCTGGAAACTAATTCCTTAGACCCCATTTGTGGTTTTTTTTTTTAAGGAGAGAAAGAAGGAAATGGGTTCTCCGAACATCCTGGTAGTGTAGAGCCAGAGCTGGCATTTTAGCAGCATTTCAGCAGCAATGATATGATGCAGTTTTATGCGAATGATTGCCATTAAGCTAAAGCATGGTATAGTTTTATGTAATTCATGAATCATCAGCACTTTCTTGTTTTTCTTGCTGCTGACGTTCCCCTCGGGAAAAGCTGAGCCTTAACCGTGAACCCGCCCCCGGCGTCACGGCTGAGGAGCAAGCCAGAACTGACAGACAGACAGACGGACAGACACACGACCACCATTATAGTGGCGTTCAATATCTGGATTTTCCACATTTCTTTCATCTTAAGTTTTAGGACTTAAAATATTCATGTGTATTAAAGAGAGTGGCTGGAGACAAATGCACATGCTTGTTCATTGAATTAATAGGAATCTTCCAAATACAAACTTGTGGTGGCAGTTTTCCTCTTGACTTGTAGCCTAACCTTAATCCAAGTCTATCTGGGATGAAATGAACCTTAAATGCAGCCACTGCTCTTTCTCACAGGAGATGATTCATCTTCAGTCTGCCATGTGTAACGGATTAATGTGGATTAGCTTTTGTAATTTGTGTCTACTCTCTTACTCTGTCTTTCTCTGTAAAATAGATAGAGACCTCTTGCCAATTACTGAGGCAGTTGTTCATTAATTCTTGGACCTTCTGACTACATTTCTACACCGTGTAAACATTTACGTGCCAAATAATAATTAAAGAAAAGGTAGCCTTCAGCATCTCAGCTATAATGTCATTCCAATTGAATTAACAATACATTTTATTTGTATTCTAACTGTTAATAAGATTTTGCGGGGGCTTGGGAATACGTATTACAGTAATAAGAAATAGGTAATCAGCTGTCAAAAAAGCCATACTTCTGATGAATATGAATTCATTCTCTTCAGCTTCACTGACAGAAGGATAAATAAATGCACAAAAGAATAAACAATCCACTTTACATATATGGTTATATTTTACTTAAATTTTCATGTGAGGATTTTTGTTGCTCGGAGAAAAAGTCCAACACTGATGTGTATCCATGAAGTTCCTTGACCATTCAGAAAATGCAATACTTTGGCAAGGTTAGTAGTCCAGTATATGATATTCCTTGCATGACAAGGATAAAGCTCCTTGAACATATAGCAGGTAGCTGTGTCCCTGTTTCTAAATTAATGCTTTGATTTAACTTTCAGAGGCTTTTATTTCTTTATATATTTTAAATCTATACACAAATCTCATAGGAATATGCTTTCTCTACTATTCCCAGTCCTCTGCACTGCTGGTTGCTCACTCCAGCCTCTGCTTTGTACAACTGGAAAACAAAACCATGATCTCATCAGAAGCTGGTGAATGTCTCCTACGTGAAATATCAAATTAGAGCAAGATTTAATCAAGTATCTCTGTTGTCTCCAATCTGCCAAACAGCAATAACACATTTAACTGCTTTGCACATAATAATGATATTATGTGTAGGGAAAGTGAGATGTGAGCAGGACCAGAGGCTGAAGGCGCATCGGCAGTGCTGAGGGTCTTCGCAAAGCTTGCCACGTCTGCAGGTCCCAGTCTCAGCTCTGGTCCGTCAGGCTACAGCGATTCAGATGTCACATTTACCCCACGCTGCAAGCCTATTCTTGGGTTTATTGGATTCTAACATCAAACCCTCTATTTCTAAGTATTCTCTGTAGAAAATATTCAGGTTTCTTTCTCTTGTAACTGAAGATACACCTTCTTACTGCTATGGGTCTGTTAATTCTCTTTCTCACAGAATCATGGAATAGTTTGTTTGGAGGGAACTTTCCAGCTCCCCAGTGCCCCCTCTGCCATGACAGGGACATCTTCACCAGCTCAGGGTGCTCAGAGCCCGTCCAGCCTGGCCTGGGATGTCTCCAGGGATGGTTCATCCACCACCTCTCTGGTACCTGGGCCAGGCTCTCACCACCCTCAGGACAACAATTCCTTCCTCATGTCCGGCCTGAATCTCCCTCCTTTAGTTTAAACCATCACCCCTTGTCCTGTCACAACAGGCCCTGCTCTAAAGTCTGTCCCATCTTTCTCATGGGCCCCTTTTAAGCACTGAAAGGTGCACTAAGGTGTCCTGGAGCTTCTCCTCTCCAGCTGAACACCCCAGCTCCCTAAGCCTGTCCCCAGCAGAGCTGTTCTCACACTGTGCATGTCTGGTAGAGCCTTGGATTTTCTGCCTTGGGCTTGGATTTTCCTAAGGCAGCCCTGAGCCTCCATCCCCTGGTCTCTTTGAGGAGACCTGGCCTGTGTGCAGGCGCAGCCATTGCCCCGACATCTCCACTGCAGCCTTGTTTCATTTGTGCACATCTATCTCAACATCCCCATCAGCTTTGAGAAGGCATCAACCCCTCACGTTGTCTTCCTGTGTCCTGGGACCATCCACATCCCCAGGACCATGGTACCCCATACCTTCCCCTCACAGAATCCCAGAATGCCAGAATGTGAGGAGTTGGAAGGGCCCTGTGAAGCTCGTCCAGTGCAATCCCCCCATGGAGCAGGAACACCCAGCTGAGGTTCCACAGGAAGGGGTCCAGGCGGGTTTGAATGTCTGCAGAGAAGGAGACTCCACAGCCTCCCTGGGCAGCCTGGGCCAGGCTCTGACACCCTCACCCCAACAAGTTGCTTCTCCTCTTCCAGTGGAACCTCCTGTGTTCCAGTTTGCACCCATTGCCCCTTGTCCTGTCACTGGGTGTCACCCAGAAGAGCCTGGCTCCATCCTCCTGACACTGCCCCTTTCCATATTGATCCCCATGAATGAGTCCCCCCTCAGTCTCCTCTTGTCCAGCTCCAGAGCCCCAGCTCCCTCAGCCTTTCCTCACACGAGAGATGCTCCACTCCCTCCAGCATCTTGGTGGCTGCGCTGGACTCTCTGCAGCAGTTCCCTGTCCTTCTGGAGCTGAGGGGCCACAACTGGACACAATAAACCAGCTCCTGGTTCGTTCTCCATGTTTGCAGCCAGCTCTGGAGCATTCCCCTCCCTCTCCACATCCATGTTCACCTTCTCAGCTATTTTGTAGTTGTTTTCCAAATCAGTGTTTTCTTTTGATCAAAGTTCTGTCCTTTGTACAAAGCCTCTATTACCTGCAGTATTTTTATTTTTTTATATCCTTGATCTACACGCTCCGTAGGTGTATCACAATATCTAAGCATCATCAAGAGATGATGAAAAGCTGGTCTATTTAAACTGTCAAAGCTTCTCTTCAGATCTTTCATCTGTCAACAACACCTGCTTTATCCGGTGGTCGTGCTCTAGAGGATAATTCCTCTGGCATTTTAAAACTTTACCGTTTTCCTCGCTCAACTTCTATTCTGTTATTTTTATTAAATTGTTCACTATTTTGTGACCTTTGGGTACTTTTTTCCCACACTCTCGTTTTAGGTAGTACTGGCACTGGGGCAGGCAGTTATTCCTGCATAACAGCCTGAAGGGTCAGTGCAAGAGGGGAAATCTGTGTCTCCCTGGTTGTGATATGTATAATATTATATGCCTATTTACTTATACACTGAAGAAAATATTCTTGCTTATGTTAAAAAATATATATTTTTCAATATATGGACATGCATACATATACACTATACATACAAAATATGTGTTTGTGTATATGTATCTACACATGAAAGACAGGGGTTGAAACAGCCATTTATTCTACCTGGAAAGGGTGGCTGGTTGCATGGTACTCAGTCCCTGGACTGCTCAATTAATGCCACCGCTCTCACATCATTCATTTGTCCATTTTAAATGTGATGAGATATTTTGGTGAACGCAACTGAAAGAGTCTAAATAGCAAACGGCAAACGCTCCTTACAAAACAACGAATTTTTTGGCTCTAAAAGGGATGTTCCCCAACATCTGCGTCCAGCCCGCGGGGGCTGCAGATTGGGGTGGTTGTGTCTCTCTGGGTCAGCATCCAAAATCTGGGTGCCCAGAGTGAAGATCACGCTCTCGATTTACACTTCAGATTTAATTTAAACTATTTTATTGAGACTGGCTAGTGGGAAATCAGGGGAACTCAGTCGGGTAGGGTGAGCTGTGGGCATGACAAGGG
This sequence comes from Patagioenas fasciata, assembly GCF_037038585.1. Lineage (NCBI taxonomy): Eukaryota > Metazoa > Chordata > Aves > Columbiformes > Columbidae > Patagioenas > Patagioenas fasciata. The sequence continues at coordinate 1,205,120 of NC_092560.1, read as the reverse complement.
GCTTTGCAGTTCGAGCAGCCCACAGGCGTCACAGCGCAGAACATTGCCTATGGCTGATCCTTCCTCATCACTTCCAGCAGCATTTTAATGGGCAGTAACATCTGGAAGCAGACTGGGGATCAGGGTGGTTGTCTCTGCCTATTTGCTACTCCCCAGGATGGTCCTGGGGGTCTGGATTTGATCCAGCAGCAGCACACGGAGACCAGCATCTGTCCTCAGCCACCCTCCAGCATCCCCCTCAGGGGCTCTCCTGTCTCTGGTTTGGCTGCAGATGCGAGGCAAGCATTGCGAAGCTGTCGGGAGACATCAGTGTTATCAGGCACGAGGCCCAGAAGACTGAGAAAGAGATTTATGGCCTTCACTCTGCACTCAAAAACTGTGTTAGCGATTTTGAGAAGAAGGTGAGTAGAGAAGCCTACAGTACAATACCTGGTGAGTGGTGACTATGCATCTGTCTATCTATCTGTCTGTCTATCTCTCTCTCTCTCTATCTGTCTGTCTATATCTATCTATGTATCCATCTATCCATCCACCTATCTGTCTTCCTTTCCTAATTGCTGAGCAATTTCAAAGGTTGATACGGTATTTAACAGTGTATCATGACATCTATTAAAAAACATATCATGGAATGGTATTGGCATTTATACTAGATGTAAGGTAATAACAGATAAGGAAAATATTCCAGGGTTTGGAGATCCTCACATCGTAAATGGCTGATTACACTTTCCCAGTATCATTTATGAGTTCATTGAACTCATAAGATCATGACTCTGGTTCAGGCACATCTGGAAGTTCCAGTTCACAGGATCATAGAATACCAGGCAAGAAGGGACCACGAGGATCATCTGGTTCAACCTTTCTTGGCAAAAGAAAAGCTGCAGTTGCAGGGATTTTGGAGCTAAAGAAGGCTATATCTAAATCTTCTGGGTTTTCTTTATATATATTATACTCTGGTACTAAATATAATCTCATTATCACATTTTGACTGCAACCCTGCTGCAGAAGGCACAGTGCCAGCCGTCATGTACCTTGCCTAGCCAAGGTCATCTTCTCCAAGGAAAAATTATGCATGACAGAACTTGAAGATATCTTACCTGGAATTCTGCTAGAAGACACTGCTTGGGCATCTGTCTCCTTGAATGCATCTCTGACGCATCGGGAGCCCGCAGCTTTGCGCCTGCACACCAGCTGTGATGTGCCAAGTCAGATGTTTGCAGATGATGGGCCAGCAGCTCAGGGCCCTGGTTTGCCAGACCTTCTGAGGGATGAAATCACAGCTCTTAGACGGGATGTTTCCAGCTTTTCCGGCCTACATGGACTGGTGCAGTCAGGGCAAGGAGGAGAACAGACACGTGTCCATCCCTGCAGGACATGGGGTTCTTGGCTTCACTACATGAGTCCTCCTTGTTCTCTGAATCCCGTGTGAGGGCACTGAGCCCACAGGTCAGGTTGCTGAATCACAGGATCACAGAATAGTTTGGGTTGGAAGGCACTTTCAAAGGTCATCTGGTCCAGCCTCTACCATGAGCATCTTCTCTTCCCCTCTCCCCAGCAATGAACGTTCCCCTGGAGAGGACATCTCCAGCCGCAGAACTGTGGGAGAGCACCAGGTACCTGGGACACCCCACAGCTCAGAGACTGAGGATCTGCACGGAGCCAAGGTTGTACATTCCAGCCTGGACATGGCACGGGAGGTGGAAGCTTTGAACAGGTGCACCAGGTGACATCTTGGTGCTGCAACCACCGAAGAATTTGGTGAGAGATCGGCCATGAGCCGCCATGTGAAGAAGCCAACGGTGCCCTGGGCTGCATCCCCAGCCCCGTGGGCAGCAGGTTTGGGGGATCCTGCCCCTCTGCTCCGCTCTGGTGAGACCCCCCTGCAGTGCTGGTCCAGCTCGGGGTCCTCAGCACAGGACACACATGGAGCTGCTGAGAGGGGCCAGAGGAGCCCCAGGAATGACTGAGGCTGGAACAGCTCTGCTGGGGACAGGTGAGAGAGCTGGGGTGTTCAGCTGGAGAAGAGAAGCTCCAGGACACCTCAGTGCACCTTTCAGTGCTTAAAAGGGGCCCATGAGAAAGATGGGACAGACTTTAGAGCAGGGCCTGTTGTGACAGGACAAGGGTGATGGTTTAAACTAAAGGAGGGAGATCCAGGCCGGACATGAGGAAGGAATTGTTGTCCTGAGGGTGGTGAGAGCCTGGCCCAGGTACCCAGAGAGGTGGTGGCTGAACCATCCCTGGAGACATCCCAGGCCAGGCTGGATGGGCTCTGAGCACCCTGAGCTGGTGAAGATGTCCCTGTCATGGCAGGGGGGCTGGGGAGCTGGGGAGGGCCCTCCAACACAAACTCCTGTGATTCTGTGATTCTCTTCACGCTTCTTGGGATCCTACAAGGTGCTGGACAGTCAACATTTTGCAGCTTGTCTGTGCTTTCAGGGATTCATCCTGTGGTTCTGGACACCCCTGGGCAGGTTTAAATGGTGCCCTGTGTCTTGTTCAATTATAAAGCTCATACCTTGCCTGTGCATGGAACAGCAAAGCCTGCATCAACAAAGCCTTTGAGTCCAGCAGGTCTTGGTGACTCTGAGCTCAATCTTCAGGTTTACTGCATGAAATTATTTGGGAGAAAATTTCATTTTTGTGTAGCTGTACGTTGATAGCTGGTTTTTTGTGTTGTTTTCCATGCTTGCAATCATAATGTGTATTTAAATATAAGTGCTCACAGTGTGGCTCATAAAGGCATTCTCTGTTGAATTCTCATTAGGCAATGCAGCTATTAGGCAGGATAGAGGCTTCCAACTCCGATCAAAGCTTGACTTTAAAGACAGTCCAGGGAGATCAACATCACGAATTGCAGCTTCTGGATTTCAAGTAGGTGATGGAGGGTTTTTCATTATGATAATTCACCCTGAATGCTTTAGTGTGATGAACAGGTTGCCATGAAACAGCAAAACAAACCTGATAATTAGCATCCATTCAAAACACTAAGAGAAGGTTAATGAAAATCTATGCCATAAAATAATGAAAATACATAATGAAAGTATATTGTCTTGTGAGCTAATTGTTAAAATGAGGCGCTAAATGCCACCCTGTGAGAAGAAAGGTATGATACCAATTAACTTTTTATACTTAAATGAAAGGCATGAAATACAATATGCTGTTTACCATTATAATTGGGACTAATTGGTGACTTGCCTAATGTGCAGAACAAGACATTTTCTTTATGTACTTGCACTCTGCCCATTTACGAGACCACCATGGTGCTGGTGATGAAGAAACTTGGGCACGAGGTGAAAGCAGCTGCAGAGCCTCATGTGCCCATAGATTTGTGATTAGTTTCTTGCTTCTGCAATGTAATTTTCCTGTTCTAGCTACAAAAGTACTTTCAGGGTACCATTTTAATCTTGATGAGTTTTAGAGAGGGAAGGATGAAATGAACAAAAGTATCTGGCATCCATATTCAGAACAATGCAAAACAGCCCAGCCTAGCAGAGGCAGCACAAATAATTTAAAATGTAATTATAATAATCCTGCAATAACAATATTTCAAAGGCAATAGTTGCCCTCTTTAAAATGGTGAAGTAGTTGAATAAAGATTTATCTTAATAAGGATTCTATCTGAATTGTGTTCAGAGGTAAAGAAAGGCTAGAACTTTAAACAGCAGAAAGTTCTCATCAAGAGAACAGGAAAAGAAATAGGGGTGAATAGGGAAATAACAGCGATGAACTAAAACTGGGAAAAAGGAAGAACAGGGAGACGGAGAGCAGTGAGCAGTGGAGATTGAGATGATACGAAAGGCACAAGAAATGGAACCAAAACAAGAGGGGAGGGAAAATGGAACAGTGCCAGAAAAGACAGAAATTTGAAAACTGAATTAAAGTAAATGCTGAGTTTCTCAAAAGTTAATGAGACCTGACTGAAATTGCCATCAGAAATAGGAAGCCTGAGGAGAGGTGGCTTTCAAGACACTGAGATGTGCTGCCGTTTTCTATCCAACATAAAACCCAAAATTCTTATTTACTAAATGTGCACATTTTATTCCTGTTAATATAAAATTTGATGAAAACAGCATGCCCTTTGGGGAATGTCTGTCTCCTTTTATATTGCTCCTTTAAAAGCCTACCAGGTTTATGTATTCCTTTTATAGAGCTGAAGTAAAATTTAACTTGTGGAACAGACTGAGGCTTCCACATAAATCTTGACACATTTAAAGCCCTGAGTTAACTTTTCAGCTGTGTGGGTTCCAGTCATCTCTGACCGCAACATGAAACTTGAATTGTAAATGTACGAACTGATATTGTTACTGAAAACTGGATGGATTTTAAACATATTTCAGGATTTCATGAGAATTGTGCCTTGCTCAGAAATTGGGCACTTCGCAGAGGGGTGGGTGCTTATCCCTCCGGCTGGTGAGGGTGGAATAGCTGCATTCAACTGCACAAAGCCAATTCAATTGCCAATCGGTCTATTTTCACATACGAAAATTTATTGTAGTTTGCTTTTATTAAATATCCACAGCTGTCCCCTTATTAATATTTCAGGGCTTTGCTGGACTAAAGACCGTGGCAAATCATCTGCCCCAAAGGAAGTTTCACACAGAGTAAAACATGGAACTGATTTGTTATCAGTAAGAAATTATATTGTAATTATAACTGTTATGTATTATTAATACTGATAATAATGATTGTACTATTAAAAATCATCCTGCCACTACCAGGAGTGTCCCTCGGGAGTTGTGTCCCAGCCCCTGCCTCAGTTTGTGGGTTTTTCACCCTTAATACGCAATTGTCATAATTTTATCAGAACCACACAAGCTGTGTAACCTCACGTAACTGCTGGTGTGGCTCATCACATTTTCAGTATTCACTAAACGACCTTTTTAAACGTCGTGCTAATTATTTCTGTAGTTCTTCCCATTCATCCCAAACCAGACTTGGACTGGTTGCCAGGTCTTTTCTAAGTTGCCCAAATGCAGTCTCACACAATTTATTTTTAGGTTTAAGTATTTCCCCCTTTTCCAACTTTGGAGAAATTGGAGCAAAGTCAAATTCCAGCTGCCAGCTACACGAGGTTTGGTTTTGAACTAAAATGAGTGAGAGCGATAAGCCGACCTAACAGGCTACTTGTATAGAAGATCTTGAAACAACATTCTTTATAGCAAACTGCAACAACATATCACTTAGAGAGATTTTGCTATAGTTAATTTATTCTTTAACCACATTTACAGCAACTGCTGCTGGAAATTATCACTTCATTAGACTGACACAAAGCTGTCGCTAATCACTGCGTATAAAAGATGCTTTCACTCCAACACCCTTTAGAAAAGTGATATTAAATATTAGAAGTGCTCCAAGCATTAAGTTCAGTTTTAAAATCTTGCTCTTCACCTGTTGCTTTGTACCCTGAGGCGCAAGCAAATTTAAAGTAATCATTGTTTTAATGAAAGCACATGTTAGAAATTAATACAATTACATGAACATTTTTCATTACACTCTTCCAGTCAGGTCATCTATTAGCATGAGTATTTACATGCATGACCACAGCTTGGACCTATGTTCACATCTTGTGAAGTTCACGTGGTAAATTACCCGTTGCAGGATAAGAAAAGCAAAACCTAAACCACATAGTTCCCTTTAACTCAATGTTCTTCAGATTTTCCTGCAGATTTGAGCGGAGCCAAGTTTGTTCGCCACCCTTGCCCGCGGTTCCCATCTCATCTCCTCTGGGTGCTGTTGATCTGTTCGCTTTGGCTCAGCTTTCACATTTCCATCCAACTGATGCCTCAGAGACAACTGTGCATTCTCCTTTTGTTTGCAATCTTTTAGTTATAATTTATTATTTTTTTTAATCCTTACAGATAAAACCACAAGCGATTTTGCTGCTTTCCCCGATGTCCAGCAGCGCAGTCAATATTCAATGAGATATTGTGCTTTTTTAATCAACTTCAAACAGAGTTAATTCAAATAGGAAATTAACACTTTTCAGCCCTCAGATATTTTCTTAGTGTAGACCGCACTGCAGAAATCACATTTTGGCACGTAGGTGCAAACTTCAAGGTAAGGATTAGTGAAATAATTGAGCTTAGGGCTTGTTGGGAAACTACTCGGGAAATTTGGAGTAATTTAAACATTTTACTCAAGTGACTCAGGACTCCTCCATAAAACTGACTAAGCTGTAGTCTTGTTACTAAAAAAAATAATGCTAATTTTAGGTTGACAAGTATTCTGAGTGACTTCAGGGATCAGATACAGACTCATCGGAAGTGGACGGAAGCGCAGTTGACGCGGTCTGAAGAAGACCAAGCCCAGCGCAGGCACCAGCTGCTGAACCTGGTGAAGGAGCGACTGGTAAGACCTTCCAGGACACCAGACCAGGGCACATCACCTCCATCCCAGCAGGTGCCAAATCACGCACACAAAACCCCGAGATCTAACACAAAACCAGGTGCGAGCCAGCAAAATGATGAGTTATGGAAATCACATAATCGTAGATTAATTTATTTTGGAAGGGTTCAACCTCTCGCTTAACCAGGACCAACAGCAAAGTCAGGGCTTGGGTGTCGTGGTTGAGACGGACAAACGACATAGACCAAGTTCTTCCAGGATGAAAGTAGTAGATGCCATTTATTGCCACAAGTGCTTTTTTATACAGTTTTACCAATTTATGTGTCTCTTCACTATTGGTTACAAGTTACAGCAGTAACATCTCATTGGCTATTTTTGCTATCATCAATGTTACTCTTTTACTCCCTTCCCTCTCAGTACATCCTTAGCATCTCCAGATACTCCTTTATTTCCATCTTTCTCATGGGTAGGCCTTCATATCTTCAAGGCTAATTTCGGTTCCCATGCCCTCCGTCAGGGAATCCACGGACCCACCGTAGTCCCACACTTGGGTCTCACCTGAGCGATTTTTGTTTCTGAGGATGTAGATCTCACAACACCCTGGGCATCCCGGGAAATAAAATTTTCCCTGATTGTAGCACCGCTTCACATCTGATGTACAACAGTGACATTATCTTGTCCCAAAGGGCTCACCGGTGCCACCACTGAACACCACCCAGTTTCATCCATTGATAAACTCAGAAAACAAAGGGACCGCCTGTGCAAATTCTGTGTGGTTTCAAACACAGACCAGCCCTCACCACCCTGTGGTCAGTGCGTTAAAACGTGTTGTTTCGGTTCCACAGCAGCAGTTAGCGCTTGGCACAGGACCAACACCTTCTAATTAATTCCTTCACGGCTTTTAAAGCTTTTCCTGCTTTGTTGTGTGCAGCTCATTCCACTTCAGCCTTCAAAAGCGATTGAAACGCCATCACCTTGTCTTAGTGCTGCTGATCAAACACCAGATTCAGACGTTTGGAACTAGAATGCTCTTGAGCTTTAATCTCCATTTATCCAGCCTGACGATGACCTCTTGTACTCAAACATCCAACACGTAGTGCAGCCAGGAAGATACCAAAACCATCAGCCGCTATCTCAAAGCTGCTGTTCAAATTCCTTTCCTCCACTAACAGTTTTTGTGAGTATTTTGCAGAAAACACACCAATATATGCAGCTACTCTTCCCCAGGGGACACTGCTGTGCCAAAAAATGCAGCATTACCAGGAGCTAAAGCTTTCAAAGGCTTCTTAAATAGATTGAGTAAGGTGTGCATTTGTTTTTCATGTATGCATACACATACAGAGAGCGTGCATGGTGGTCCTCTGGATGTCATCTTGGTGGAAGCTCAGCTCAGCTCCTGGGTGCTGAAGGAAACTTCAGCATGAATGTTGGAGAAAAGCAGCTGGGGATGAGCTTAAATCTGTATCAGGAGTGCACTTGTCCAGCCACCTGCACTACACGGCAACATTTGCAAAGTCAGAGCATGTTCCACCACCTCATTAGACTCTGTTTAGGTTCAGACAGCTCTGCCAGGTTTGCAAACACCTTCCTTGGGAGGCAGAGCCACTGCCTGGGGCCCATAGGTCTCCCTTGGGCTGCAAAGGCTAAAGAAGGTTGGATGATTTTCATAGAATCACAGATGGTCTGGGCTTGAGGGACCTCCCCAGTCCCCCTGCCATGACAGGGACATCTTCACCAGCTCAGGGTGCTCAGAGCCCGTCCAGCCTGGCCTGGGATGTCTCCAGGGATGGTTCATCCACCACCTCTCTGGGTACCTGGGCCAGGCTCTCACCACCCTCAGGACAACAATTCCTTCCTCATGTCCGGCCTGAATCTCCCTCCTTTAGTTTAAACCATCACCCCTTGTCCTGTCACAACAGGCCCTGTTCTAAAGTCTGTCCCACCTTTCTCATGGGCCACTTTTAAGTGCGGAAAGGCCACAATATGTTCTCTCCAGAGCTTCTCTTCTCCAGCTGAACAGCCCCAATTTTGACCATATTGATCAGATTTGACCAGACTGATGGTCAAATAAGAGTTGACCAGAGGACTCGGTGAAACCTGAAGACCAAGGAAGGGGTGGGCAGGTGCTCAGCTCAGGTCTGAGCAGGAGCATTTGCCTCCAAGAGCTGTGCTGAGCTCAGAAGAGAGAGAGCACTGTTGGACCACCTGTTAGGACAGCTCTTACCAGGCTCAGCCTCACCCATGCCAGCAGTTAAGCTGAGTTTACACCACCGCGTTGCACCCCTTAGGTCGGGAAGCTTGGGCTTGAATGGGCACGCAAAGGCAACCTGAAACGGGTTGTCAGAGTTCCCAGTCTCGTGTGACAAATCACTGGATTTAAATGAATAAACAAATAAAATAACAATTTTGAAAGTATCTTTGTCCCAGCCCAGGCCCAGTTTCCCGGTTTAATTGGTTGGTTGTGGAAGGGAGGACAGACACATCCCCTGGGGTACCAGACCTCCCCTGCATTTATTCAGTCAGGCATGGGATTAGGAGTCAAGGCGGATCAAACACCAGATTGGCAGGAGGCAGGTTAATGTGGGCATATATAAAGTGTCCCTGTGTTATGTATTTAAAGGAAAGAACAGAAAAAAGAGTAGAAGAAAAGCTCCTACTTCTGTCGCTGAAGCTAGAACAAATGGATAAACCACAGAAATACGAGAAGCAGAAGAACCAGATGAAAAGCGATGAAAAAAACCTGCAGGCAAGAATCACCAGATTTGAAAGACAGATCTGGAAGGAGCTTGAGGAGATCCAAAACGAATACAGATCAGGTGAGGAGGGTCTTTTAAAATAAATTTCTACCGCAACTTACTGCTGCAGAAAACACTTTCCAGTAAAGACAGAAAGACATTGAAATGACTATTTCTCTCCCCCAAACCCCGTTTGCAGGTGTGTAAGGGTTAGCCTGCTTGTCTTTGCAAACAGCCTGCATTAGATTTTCCTTCCTAGGAATCTAAGGTAGGATCATTTGAAAGCCAATTTCAGAACCTGTTTTCCTGATGTTTTAGAGTATTTCTCCTGTTAGGAGGTCACTAACCTTCACTGGGAGGCACAGGTCGTTCCGTTCTGCACAGATCCTGCCGCTGTGATAGTGCTTGGTGGTTTTGTGCCATTTCCATCCTTCACTCCCCATTCTCAACCAGCAGTAGTTGCAGAAAGAGTCATCTGGATGAGCTACAGCTGCCCGGCACACACTGACGTGGTGGGAGTGAGATGGGAAGCAGTCGGGTAACATCGCTGAACACACGGCAGCTGCTTCTTACGGGGACGGTCACATCAATGTAGCTCACAGAGCATGAACTACATTACATTACCCATTTGAGATGATCCGACTTTCAGCAGCGATTAGAAAAGCTTTCACCTGGCACCGAGCACAAGGAAGATTTTGCCCACTGTAACCCACCCTTCGTCACTCAAACCTAATTTGTCAAAACAGCCTCCACTTGCGGCTGGTAATGGACACATCAAAAAAACAAGAATCACTCAGCCCTCTCTCCAGGGGAACAGATGGCTGAAAGTCGTTACCCAAGGGATTCACATCTTACATGTTCTCACTTCAAACTCAAGCATCTGGTTCTCGTCTTCCAAGCCGTCTGTGATCGAGGACCCCAGTTCTTTACTTCAGCTCCAACTCCTTCGTGATCCGCAGCCCACCTGCTCCCAGGCAAACCAAGCTCTAAATAGCTCAGGTCTTCGTGCAGTTTGACAAGGGAATTCTTGGCTGTCTCCAAGACCATCTGAGTGAGCACAAGAGAGCATCTCAGGGAAAGCTGCAGCTAAGAAAAGCCAGAATTAAAGATTCCGATGCTGAGAGAGTTCTTAGCTCCGAATTCCTGCTTGCAGAAATAGGCAACAGAAGAGATCCATTTATAACGAACTTTGGCCATGTACATGTTCAAACCGAAGTCCAGGGATTTCTCTTTGCCATCGCAGACCCCTGGTAGGGGCTGTCCCCAAAAAGGGGAAAGAGGGAGCCTCTGGGCCACGTGTGTTTCAGCACAGATTGGCATCTTGGAAATCTGAGACGTGCCCAGAACTCACAAAATTCTAAGCACTATGCAGTGTTTTGGTTGAATATTAAGTGAAGAAGTGACAAATTTAATCTATATTAAACAACCATTCCAAAAAGAAAAAACATGTCATCATTTGCCACGTTACAATGAGCACTTTCAGAGGGAAAAGAAAAAGATAGAGGAAGAGAATGAATTAATCAATCCACTGAGAGGCTAATCAGTTAACTTCTATGTGACATGCTGGACGATTGTGAAGAGCTACTGTAACAGCTAGGTAACAGCAGCTCACAATTCTACTTTTCCAGTCTTCAAAGCCAGCAACAGCTTTGGTTTTAAAGACAAACAGCATTTTCTTTACTCCACATCACAAATCTGGTGTCAACTGCAGTCTACTGCTATGCGTAATTATGTGTTATATATTGTCCAATGTATGGGAAGATAGGATTCCTATAGCAAGGAGCTTGCAACCCAAGCTGCTAATGCATGCCTATGGCATTCAGTGAAATGATGAAAAAAGGTACATTTAATGTACTTTGTATTTATCACGAGTCAGAAACCTTTGCAAAGGAAAAGAAGGGTCTTTTAATGTATTGAAAACAACCACTACCTAATTAATTGTTCCTATTTTCTACCAGGATTCCAAGCCCTTCAGGAGTCTCTGGAGCTGCTTAAACAAATACAAAACACAAAGCTGAAACTTGAAAAAAAGAAGATTCAGAAAGACATGAAAAAGATACAATGAAAGTGACCTCCCAGAAGAGTGAACACCAAGAACGAGCCTTCTCAGCTCTTGCAGGTGCTCTCCGGTGAGAAGCAGCATTGGGTTAAAGAAAGGAGTCTTTAAACACACCTGATTGTGTTCTCCCGTCCCTGAAGGATGTTATTGCTATTTATGATACTGTGCAGCCACAAAAATAACAGCTCTGTTGACACCAACAGTCATTTTTCACACCAATTTTACTACAGAATACTTCACCACAGAAGTTAAAGGACCGACTTAAAAATCTACAAGTGATTTAATACAAAAGTATTCATATTATTTTAAGGGCTTTAAGAAGATCAGCACTTAGTTGTTAAGTGTGGTTAGCCCAGTCCTGCCATAAGCTACGCTGGTTTTAGCTTGGTGTAACTGTTGAGATCAGGTCTAGTAAATTCTTGCAGATGCACATGAGGTGTATGTCATAATAGTATGATGAAAAATGGTATAAAATATTTACTGATGTGTGATTTGGACCTACTGCAAGTCACTGAATCATTAGAAGTAGCTAATAAATTTGGTAGAGGTGACAAAAAGCTAGTTAACTATTAGCAGATGCATTACTAAGGAGGTTTATTTCTTGTCTTCTCTGTTTGACTAAATAAAAGTGTTGATTTGCATTAGAACACTAAATAACATATCAGACACTGTGGGTTTTGTTTTGCTTCAACAAACAAGAAGACCAATCAAGAAATAAGGAGGAAAACCCTGGGGGTAGGGCAGTAGACTCATAGTTTTCCCAACAGAAGCTAATATGAGTACTTTAGCAGGGAGATCGAAAAAGGAAGTGACAATGCAATTGCAACAGAAACCTGAATTTTTACAGTACATTTGTTTTCCACAAAGTCCAAGTTTAAGAGGGCTCAGAGAATCCTCCTCCAATAATCCCTACCTCAACCTGCTGTGCTCCTTGCTCTTCAGCTCTTCAGAGAAGCAGGTTTCCCAAGCCATGGATTGCAGGTGGCTTTTCCGAGAACCGGACCCAAGCATTGTGAAACCGAGTCGACGCGGTCAGCAGGGAACGCTGCCGCAGCAATTAATCACCTCGCTCCTGCAGGCAGAAACTTGGGCAGGTTTAGATGTAAAAAGCTCTAGAAGTCAGTCAGGTCTTGTAAAAGATGAAGAACAGCCATCGAAGTCGCAGACAACCCTTCTGTGATTTGTCCATGGCCAGACCCTTCAGAGCTGAGCTCATTGGGAAGGGTTCCTGGCCTCACACTCGTTTTTGGGTCAAATCTGTGCTCACCACATTCCCTACAAGCAGCTGGAAATCAGCAACACTGAATTCCCGACATTGTGCAGCAGTTTCTGAATCTGTATTTTGGTCTCACTGTGTGTTTTGTTCATCACAGGGTGCTCTGCCTTCACTGTAGACTAAAAGTCGTAGGATCATAGAATTATTTTGGTTGGAGAAGACTTTTAAGATCATCAAGTCCAACCGTTCCCCACCCCTGTCACTGCCCCATGTCCTGAGAACCTCATTTCTGTCTGTCCAACCCTCCAGGGATGGTGACTCCAGCACTGCCCCGGGCAGCCCATTAGCGCAGTCACAGTGAGACATTTGGGGTTGAGGGTGGTCTCACAAACTGTCTCTCTGGCTCCTACTGGGAACTCGTGCCATTTCTTGCCCATGTCCATGGCTGCTGGTGGAGCAGCAGGTAGTGCAGCTTGTGGATGTGCCTCCACACCTGGGATGTCGCAGTTCTCACTGTGCTGAGCAACAGCAAAAAGGTGAAATAGAAGGTTATTGATGAGTGAGTTTCTAAAAGCACATGGTGTCAGAAAAATATGAAAACAACCCTGGAAAACCTTCAGAGTACAACACTGAACAGGGAAAGGACAGAGGTATTGCTGCACATTTCCTGTCTATCTGCTTATGCATGTATGTATCCATCCATCCATCCATCCATCCATCCATCCATCCATCCATTCATCTACACATCCATCCATCCATCCATCCATCCGTCCATCCATTCATCTACGCATCCATCCATCCATCCGTCCGTCCGTCCGTCCATCCATCTACACATCCATCCATCCATCCATCCATCCATCCATCCATCCATCCATCCATCCATCCATCTGTCCATCCATCCATCTGTCCATCCATCTATCCACACATCCATCCATCCGTCCATCCGTCTGTCCATCCGTCCGTTCATCCATCCGTCCATCCATCCACACGTCCATCCATCCATCCATCCATCCATCCATCCATCCATCCATCCGTCCATCCGTCTGTCCGTCCGTCCGTCCGTTCATCCATCCACACATCCATCCATCCATCCATCCCTCCATCTATCCATCCATCCATCCATCCATCCATCCATCCATCCCTCCATCTATCCATCCATCCATCCATCCATCCATCCATCCATCCATCCATCCGTCCATCCATCCATCCATCTGTCCATCCATCTATCCACACATCCATCCATCCATCCATCCGTCCATCCGTCTGTCCATCCATCCATCCATCCATCCACACATCCATCCATCCATCCGTCCGTCTGTCCATCCATCCATCCATCTACACATCCATCCATCCATCCATCCATGCTTTCACACAGCAGTACGGTGCAACCAAATGCTGCTTTATCTACGCACTGATTGGTATAATTATAGCAGAAGGGTTTTAGAGCCTAATTATAAATTAGGAATGTTGCTGCTGTTTGAGTGACCTCAGTGCATAAAGGAGTTATCTCAGTATTTATCACCCCACACTGCAACCAAACTCAAGATGATCCCTCTCTCTCCTGATAACACACTAAATTTAAAAGATATTTAACTGTCTGCAGTTCAATTAAATGAGTAGAAAGGAAATTAACTGGGAGAGAAGAGAAACTAAACTCTAGACATCCAGGACGATATTCAACTGAGTTGCAGGATTAGGGATGTACTTCTCCTTGCAAAGGTGCATTTGTGCAGCATTAAAACCATTATCGGGGGGTTATATCTATGTTGTGCTGTTGGTTTTGGTTTTTTTTTTTTTTTACATACAAAAGGCATCAAACAAAGGTATTGGGAAGAGACAAGTACACACATCTGTAATACCACACTTTGTAATAGCATTTTGAGAGAAGCTCAAAAGTTGAGTAGAAATCCAATCTAGTAATTCTTAGGAAATATAGAGAATGAGATGAACAGCCACGACCCAAATAAATAAAATCCTTATAGGCAAGCCATTGTCTCCTGTGTGTATGAAAGAAAATGCAAGCAGCATATAAAATACTTAATATCCTAAGCAGTAAAAAAGTTCTACCTTGAAATTCGTTAAATCTCATTCCATTCTGCCTTTGGCACAAACCAATGTAATAAACCAAGTTACAGCGGGGGATGTTTGCTTTTCCCCTTCACAGCAATGGCAGCTGAACGTATGAGTTCCCAGGCAGCAGAATCTATAACCAGCTCTCGGCTCCCCAGTGCAATGATGCTTATGTGTCTTTGTACAGCACTTTGCATCGTAAAGCTGAGCTCTACACTGGTGTAAAATACAGGACTGTTTCAATCGGCGTGAATTTCTCTCAGTGTTACAGCATACTTTCCACAAGTGCTGATTTTGTAGAGGATATGCATTGTTAAAAAATGAGGAGAGCTAGATTTTTACCCCATACTGTTGGATTCTGCAGATGCTTACATTTAAACTCATGTTCCCCGAGCACTTTTCACTGAGTAGGTGGCAGCAAAATGTATTTTTTTTTTTCTACAGGGTATGTAATACAACTCCAGTCTGTATAATTATTTTGTCCAAGGAGTTCATCACTCATCACACTAAAAGTAACTTCACATTCTCCCAAAGTGAAAAAACATTGTACTACTGTTTTTTTAAGACACAGAGTGTTCACAGTTGATAGTTACCTACCCATCTCCTCTCACTTGCTGTAATTTTTCTCCTAGGTGTTAGTACTTAAGGTTTAGTGTGGAACCATCTATAGGCTAACTCTTACAGAGAAGGATTTCTGCCTAACGCATTAACGGGACAGGCAGTTGCTTCCTGAGCTGCCGTCAGACGCGATGATGCCTCTCCCACCACCCGAGTAGGAGGCACAAATATCAAGACCATACGCCAAGGATACAAACTATAGGCTGCAAGAACCTTTTTCCAGGCTTTTAATAGCAGTGAGCTAAAAAAAGTTACAGCTTGTCTTGAGAGTCACGAGTCTGGCTTTTGCAACATTCCCTTTTAACGTTTGCAGTTACTGATAGTTCAAGACTATGTGACAGCAGGCTGTGAAGGGAACCACAATGGATCTAAATTTACCCTGAAAAAATCTTTTTAAGGAAGGTATTTTGCATTGAGATGGGTGGGAGAAGGAAAGCGTGGGAGACAAGGAGGGATTCTTGCCATTCAGGGAGGTTTGTACTCACCTCCGCAGAGTCGGAACCTGTCCTGGTTTTGTTAAAAACAAGTTTCTCTTTTAGTGAATTTGCCTGTCAGCTAAAGCCTTCATGTCAGCTGCATTTTCCTGGAGAACCCAACACATGTTTTGGTTAAACCTAGCAATGGAATGCAAACTTATTGATAAGCACAGATGGACATCTCGCGAGACGGGCAACGAGAAACTGGTGATGGAGAGACTGACCAACTGTGTATAACATTCCGTTCACGTGAATACTTCATATAAAAGTGGGAGATCACGAGGATCTCGGCCCTCTTTCGCTTTTTTCCTCATGGCTGACATTAGGAGAGGACCTTGCTGGTCGTCCCTGCGAACTGAGGCCAGTGACAGACTGAATCCAGCTCCGGTTGGCTACAGAGTCTAATCCAGGACTTTGGGTGCTGGCTCTGCAGTTGCTGAGACTTACAAGATTGGTTTTGTATATTTTGTATTATTTTCTCTATTTTATCAGTAGCATCAGTAAAACATCTTTAACTTTTCCATCTCTCTTCTCTCTGTCCTTCTTTCCCTCCTGATTGCCTGTGCTGAGTGGGAAGGGGGGAGAGGGAGGGGCAGAAGGGGGAAGTGCCGGGGGGAGAGGAGGTTAACAATACATCTGCCAGGGTTTGATGGTCACCCCGCAATCTTAACCCTCGACAGAACCCCAGCCTACTGAGCTCTGTTCTCCTCTTTGAGGTGACAGGGATGCTGGTGGCCCTCGCCCGCTCTCCAGGGATCGCTGAGCACGGCTGGTCATGGAGATGTGTGTCCACCACCCCTCCGCTCGACGTCTGTCTTTCTTTAACCACAACAGTTGGTTCCCTTGAAGTGCCACTTCTCCGCAACACGGGATTGCAAAAGCCACCGTATGATTTGGTGGACAGAGAGTTTTGTTGGGGCACAGAGAGTTTTGTTGGGGCACAGACTGCTTGAGTTTATTGAATTACTGGCTATGCTGCTTCCTACAGAACTTGGTTAGAAACTGTTTACATAGAATTCACTCAGCATAAGTGAGTTTGCTCAGCATAACTTCCGCAAGCTGTGAACCTTTGAACTTTCTGCTTCGTTAAGTAAAAAAGGCCTCAGAGTCTTCAAGAGAGGAGCCAAGGGGAGCAGCGTCCTGGGGATAAGAGCAGAACGGTGTCTGACAGAAGAACGTTTTGGCTGTTACCAAGAACTTGTTTTCTGCAGCTGCAGGTGCGAAACAGCCGGTGATGGCCAGAACGTTAACTGACAGCCTGCCCGACGAAAATGAAGAGATCGGTGAAGAACGGGAGACCCCAGACTCCAGTTCTGCGCTTGGCCCAGTGGCACACGGGGGTGAATTGTCCAAGGTTTCCTGCTGGGGTCCCTGTGCAGGAGGCACCGGCTCGAGCTGCTCTGCGCTGCACCTTGCAATAAACTCTTCATTTTAGAAGAATTCCTGGAACCCATGCCTGAGCCTCTGCTGCGGGAAACCTAGGGAAAAGCAACCTCTCTAACAGCGATTTTAAGAAACTCTAAACCAGGAAATGGGCAGCTATCATGACTCTTTGGACAAGCTGTGGACCAGCTTGAAAATCCTTAATAGTAACACTAACAGATTAGAATCATTGCTTTATTATTTTTTATTTTCATGTACATAAAGGCAAAATAACATCATGTCTTAAGAACCACTGTCATGATTCATCCAATTAGGCATTGAGCAGCAGAATTACCAAGACATAAATAGAGTCTGTTATACACATTTATAAGTATGACCCTGTCCCTGATGATCACAAGCTTTTCTTGATGGGAATGTTTACTGAAGCCTGCAGTCAAGAGGATACACCACCCCAATTAAGATTAGTTAAAAAAAAAAATTAGAAGTATAAACTGATACCACACATGATATTCCAAGTGGATTTGGGTCTCAACTGCATAACAAAGTACATTAGAGGAATACAGGCATTTTAAATATCTGAATGTTTTACAACATCTGAGAGACAAGAAAAGTTTGCTGCTACTTAGATAAGTAAGATTCTGTGCCTCGCTGCCAACGCAGTTAATATTGTACTTCTGTATGTGGCCAAGAAGGAAATAAAGACAAGTACTCTTCATTGCAAATAGCGCTGAAGTTTCAGTGAGGAGGAAAACAAAAGCAAAATCGAGGATTTTCCTTTCAAATCAAGAGTATTTTTATGGTGGAACCCATGTCAACAAGAAAATAACCACTTTTGTCGAAGAAAAAGTAAAACTAAACACAAAGCTGCAGTTTATGTAACAAAAGAATAACATTAGACACAAATAATTAAAAAAGCCCAAACCACATATGGTCCTGGAAGACAGACTGATTAAGTTGCGTGAACAGAAGATTTTTCACTTGAGACAGTTCATACTAGGCACTTGATGACAATTTCTCATTTAGTTCCAGAACTCTAACATCCCCATTAGCTTTGGCATTTTCTATTAGTACCTGCAGAGAAAAACAAACAATGAAAAAATAAGATTTTCATAATTTAACTGCGAGTTTTTTTACTGGCAATTTCAAATGCATTTTACTTTCTGCTGTGCAATATCCCTAAAAGTTTAAGTAACCCATAAGCCCAGATGGCAAATACTTAACACTACACATCAGCTTAAAACATCAGGCACTTGAAACCCCTGCCCTGTAGTGACTTGCTAAACCTGTGGTCACTTGCAATTAATGACTAAAGCATCTTTTGTTACCTGAAGCTCACACAAAGTTTGACAATTACATTACCTCCTGGCAATGACAGAAGCAGAGCTGGGTGAGACACACACTTGCCTCCTGCTAGTGCGTTTATATAAACCCAAACTTGGCAAGAGGGAGCATTCTCTGCAGCTACATAAACAAAAGTGCCAAGGTATTCTTTTGTCTCCCGCATTTAAATTTACCCTTGATTTATTTTCCATTCCTCCTATCTGCAGCTTTTCTACTAGTTAAAAATCTCCTGTGACAGTCTAATGTTCACAGATGTTCATGAGCCTCTGGCTCCTCTCTTGTAATCCAATCCCATTATACTTATTAAAAAGGAAGAACGTTAAGTAGAGTCAAGCAAATCTTTAACCATTTCTGTTTCTGTGCTCATTGGCAGGGAGTACAGATCACATCAGGATCATCCAAACTCGTTAATTCTAGCTTTTTTAAATGAACCTGTGTGTCTGTGTATGGATTTTTATCAACAATGAGCCTGTCTGATGTGTTTCGCCTCCAAATGTACTTCATACAGACTGAATATTTCACCAGGGAACAGCAGTTAAACTGGGCAAAAGAGCTCACCGTGCCAGCAGCAGCAGAGAGGAGATTGTTAGCAGAATGTATTCAAAGTGACTCAGATTACAAGCCCAGATGAACAAGCCCCCTTTGCATCACATGAAAGAGCTGTGTGGATTTGTGAGTTTCAACAAATCCGTTTGTGAAGTACTACCAACAGAAACTGATGTACCGTTTACTATGTACTGAAAATGATGCACCGTTACAGCTATAAAAAAAAATCCTAAGTACAGGATGTACAGCACTCTGCTGTTCAGATCTTCTGGGTCAGGGATACCGCGCTGTTCCAGCCAGGCTAGAGGGAATTTACATTTTTAGTGCATTAATACGTTCCGGTAAAATTCTGCTAAAACAGTCCTTGTGTTTACTGAAGAGTCACTAGAGGAATTCTTGCCAGAGATTTTACTGTTTGTGGAGAAATAGAAGGCTTTCAAACAAATTGGATGCCATTTTGAAAATTCAGGTGTATTTTGCCAGTATAGAATCCTTAAACACTGCAACCTCTAGAGCAGGCAAACCAGCACCTCCCGAGCCTCCCTACACCCCACTTTAATTTGTGAGCACAATATTCAACATAAACAGATTGAATTTCCGTATAAAATATATTGTCTTACATCTATTAATTCATAATCATCTTTGGCATACAGGTGTCGCAAGAGGTACCAGCGTGCCACTGACACTATGGTTTCTGGATTTCCCGGTTGATACACCACTCTCTCCAACATTCGACGAGTCTCCCTAGGAGCAAAACCAATACATAATCCAAATCAAATGCAAGTGTAAGATACCAGCGTCCCAGAGCAAGCAGGAGTGATCAGGAGTAGTGGGGGAAGGTCCTTATTTCCATACCACCCAAGAAAGTGAGTATGCAGAGTTGTACATCCCTTTGTTTCATATGTAGTTGCATCCAGAATGCAACTGTCATCGTTGTTATGCTTAATATATTGCGCTCAAATTAGCGCGTCAATTAGCAAATAACCCAAAATAGACTGACTTAGCAGATTTTATAAGTGCTACGATAACACGACAAACATCAGCACAACCTCTGATTTCAGCATGTGATCTGCTAAACAAGTAGAGAAGGTATTCTATTTAAGAGCTATGAAATAAATCTTTTGGAAAACATTGCACTGGAGAGACGCAGGTACTACAACACATCTTAACAATCTCAATAGGATTTAATATCACCCACAAATATATTAATATTTAATCCTGGCACTCAAAAAAGGTTCTGCAGCTCTTGCAAACACAGAGGCAAGATGTGAAATTGCAGAATAGAATGAAATTAGAATAGAATACTACACAAAGTCTAAAATTCTATTTGGCTAATACTACCTCCAAACGCCACTAGCTTATACCTAACCAAGACACTTTCAAATTCACCATGCCATTAGAAATCTGGTAAAAACTGGCAAGCTTAGAGATGTCACATTTATTCACTGGTGCTTCATCACCCTTGGCTCTGCCCTTTATAACCAATGTGACTTTTACAACCCTTGTGATTTTTATATCCATTGTGATTTAACAGGCTGTCGAGAGTTATATCTTGTTTTTGTTTGCTATTTGTAATTAAGATTAATTTATTGTTTCAAGACTTTGAATCACCTAGGCACATTGATTAGATCTTGGGATATACCTTACTGCTTATATAAGTTAATATCTGAAATTGCAGTATGACTGATATTAACTGACTAAATAAGTTTTCAGCCCAATTTTGTTATCATTGACAACCATCACAATCACATTCAGCTGCCTGTCACCTTCTCAAAAGCCTAAAAAGTAAGCCAGTTTGTTAGAAATACCTATAAAACCAGGTGAAATTATTGAACAAAAGTATCAAGAATATTCAAATTTTCCACAGCATAAGGAAAAATACTGTAAAAGACAAACCAGACCTAATAACTGAACTCACAAAGGTGCTTCCAAGCAGCCTCCCCCAGATCTTCCTCCCCATCCTCAAAAATCCACAATAAGCACGTGGCTGTTTGGGAATGAACACGAAATTTGACTGTGAACCCAATTTAGGATCAATATGAAACCAAGCCTTAGACAGGGCAGTGATACCTGTTTCCACGGTGCTATTTAACAAGATCTTTGAGAAATGTATAGTCTTCCTGATTAATGTATGCACGTAGGTAACATGCTTTAAAATAAAAGTTGTCTTACAGCTGCTTTCCTCATGGTATGAAGGTCATACACTTTTTTTTTTGAGAAAAGGAGGAAGATTCTGCTGCTTCCTGCTCCCCACACTATTAATTCCTTTCCCACTCTCCCTTGTAACTGCCACAGTACTTCAAGAATGATTTCCTGTTTCCAATTTTCTTTTAGTTCTTGATCTGTGGATAATGACCACTTGTGCAGTGTGCTCCATTCGGACTCAGCAGATCATCCGTACCTTGCTCCCATTTTGCGACTATACTGTAGCAGTGCTTGTAGGAGAGATGCCAGGGGACAAGGAGCGAGTTTCAAGGCTTCCGTTGTTGCCTCCTGAACCAAGGACGGCCAGTGGTCATTGGAGACATTAGCCTAAGATGAGAGAAAATGGGAAAGGGAGGGAAAGGGAAAATAGAAGAGGGAAAGTAGGAAAGGGAAAGTAGGAAAGAAAAAAGGAAAAAGGAAAAAGGAAAAAGAAAAAAGGAAAAAGAAAAAAGAAAAAAAAAAGGAAAGGGAAGAGAAAAAAGAAAGAAAAAGAACAAAAGAAAGAAAAACAATTAAGAAGAAAGAAGAAAAAAGAAAAGAGAAAAGGAAAAAGAAAGAAGGAAATAGAAAGAAGAAAACAGGAATAAGAAAACAAGAAAAAGAAAACAAGAAAAGGAAAACAAGAAAAAGAGAACAGGAAAAAGAAAAAAGGAAAAAGAAAAAAGAAAAAAGAAAACAGAAAAAAGAAAACAGGAAAAAGAAAACAGGAAAAAAGAAAAAAGAAAACAAAAAGACAAAAGAGAAACAGAAACAAGAAAAAAGACAAAAGAGAAAAGACAAAAGAGAAAAGAAAAAAGAAAATAGAAAAAAGAAAATAGAAAAAAGAAAAAAGAAAAAAAGAAGAAAGAAAAAAGAAAAAATAAGAAAGAAAAAAGAAAGAAGAAGAAAAAAAAGTCTTTGTTGTAGTTTGTAGTGCAAAACAGTTTTTGTTTGCAAGTCACTATAAAGTAGGTTTAATTGAAGCTGTTCTGAGTTACATAAAATATTTGGCAGGCTAGAAAGACATTTCTTTAAAACACAAAACGAAACCAACCTAACAAACAGTGGTTAGAAGAGCCTGGAAAAGTCATGTCAAATATTCCAGGAGCAGCCTCACCAGCATTCCACTTGTTGGTTTATGCGAAGAACCTTTTCATGTTTTCTATGCATGTTTGAGTAATGCTTGTTTTATTTACAAACCCTTGCTTGCTCCTCACCTTGTAGATTTTAATCCCATGTACAAGACTATTCTAGAATGTAGAATTTATCCCCAGAAGTGACAACATATTTTACCAGAAATAAAAACCAACCCCAAGATGGTAATTACCTAATAGAGCAATTATTGAGCAAATCCCTGTATCTTTTGGCTTAAGAAAAACCTTATCCCCATTGAGTCTGGATAGCATTCCAAGCACTGCACTTGAAGGGGTGCCCAAATTCTCATTTGGACAGATAACTGGGAGACAAGCCATTTTCATCAGAACTTTCTTGGATCTGAGCGAGGTTTCCACCAGACTTTTGCATATTTCATTAAGCCAGTGCTGATCAGAGAGGCCAAACAGAAATCCATTGATAGTTGCACTGCTTATTCAAATAGCAGAGATAGTCAGCTTCATACTAATTACATTTTTAAACAAAGTGTTACAGGCTGTTGGGCAATTAGGGCCAGAATTTGACAAAGGAGTACTAATTAAGTTAGAGGGTACCTTGCAACCTGTGGAGACATTTAGGAGCTATGGTCAATGGAGCATAACACTAGAAAATGTGCAGAAGAATCATGAGAGGAAAAATCCTGTCACTTGACAAATTCTTGCCATTTGAAGCATACAGTTTGTGAGAAAGAAACTTCTCTACACTGAGGGGGATTCTTTTTTCCCACCAGAATCAATCGCTTTGCTTTATCCTCCATAAAACTGACTGCCTTTTCTTATTAAAGCACTTGGGGTATATGGGGTTCCTTTGCCTGATTTTGATGATGGCTGTTATCTCAATTATCTGTTAAAACACATGAAAGAGAGTTAGCCAAGATCACAGCGGTATCCACCTTCCACACCTGGCTTTAAAGAAGTCTGGTAGTGCACTTCAAGTTTCTGGAGTGACAATGTTTAACAAGAACAGACACTTGCCAACAATTTATGTTCACCTGGCCCCTCAGTGCAAGAGGCAGAATAATTTTCTTTATACCACAAGGTACTTAGATTGTCTTTATATTTCAAGGCAAGGCATCATATCCAGAAATAACCATACAGCGTAAAGTTACTTGAAACTTGACTGAAGTCTCCAGGAAAAACGTTTATTAAGGCAGCTGTCTGAACAGGAGGACAGAGACTTGAAGGGTACGTCAGTCTGGATTATAAAATTGAATCTATTATTAGAGAAATAAGCCTTATTGAAAAATGTAGACAGTGGTTCTGTGTGATTATTTCACAGAAACCTCTTACAAAGAGATATTCTAAAAACAGTCCACTGCCCCTTGCAGTCTCATTTTATTCTTAGTTTTCTTTCATACAGCGCTAAGTCATTTAAACTAGGGGTTTCACTTAAAGACTGCAGAGGCCTTACATCCCCTGAACTCCTGTTAAATCATGGATTTATGTAATTTTGATTATCCTACCATGCAGACTTCCAGTGCTAGCATAGCTAGCCTGAGCAGACTGGATAACTTCCCGTGCCAGCTGCCCTGCTGTGACGCCAACTGCAGACTCTTCCTGTAGCACATCTCCGCTCCAACCATCATCCTCTGAGACTGATACACTTTTGCCAGCCACTGAAAATAAACATCCAACAAAACCAGTTATGGAGCCACCAAAATACACATCCATTAAGTACTATAATTTAGTTCAATTTGTGAGAGTACCATAGTGTACTATTAGCTAAAACACCACCACCCACCCAGCCCTCATTCATTCCAACAACACCCTGCAGGAAAATGTCGTCTGCTGCAGAGCTGGCAGTTCACCTCACTACAGCGACTTATTTTGGAGTTCCCTAGACCACCCATGGACAACTGTTTGACAGCTCTGTTAATCTGGAGATTGCTCAGAGGTGAACGAATGACTCGACTGGCTTTGTGAAAGTCACCCTTCAGACTAGAAGAGCATCCTGTGTTGCCTCATTTGTCTCTAAAAGTTTTGTAGAGATGAAAAGATAATTCTTCCTCCAGAACGAGGGTTCTCCCAACCCATCTGAGTAATGCCAGGAACATGAAAGATGCCACAATGTGAACCAGAGCTCAGATGATGGGTGTAGATTTGGGTTAAACAGCTCCTGACCCAGCAGGGTCATACTGGAGGAGTCAGATGGGGCAATGGAAGCAGACACTGGGATCTGTGTGGAGTTTCATGCTCCTACTGCCTGCTCTGCCAGAACAACATGTCCCAGACTCGCTCATGAAGAGAAAGAAAAGGATCCTAACTCCTCCTTAATTCTCTTTTTTTTAAAGTGGATACAGCCACAAGTTTGCAAATCCCTGAAATGTACATGATATGCATCAAGATGTACAAGTTACATTTAGAAATATTCTTTGTTGGATCATCAAGCAAACAAAGCAATTTCTTATTAAAAAACCACAATTCCCCTGCTTTTAAGCAAAAGTCCTTAGACTTTTGCTAGCTGCAGAGTGCCTGGTGTTAGGACTGGCAAAATTCTTAACCCTTTCTGATGCATAGAAGTTATTTATCATTAAGAAGAGACAAACTAGTAAGTATTTATTAGCACTAGTGAGATTGTGCATTCTTGACATCAAGCTGCTGGACTGCTTTGTAAAGTAAAACATCCATTCATGTGCAGGGAAAGAAAAGGCTCTCCTTGGCCTCAGCTCTTTGCAGCTGGAAGTATCTAGCACTCAAGATGTGAAGGAGAAGGGAACTCTCATGCAAAGGCACAATGGCAGCTCTGACACATCAGCTTTTCTCTGTTTTCCTGGTAAGACACAGCAGAAAAAGTAGAAAAGCTATGAGGACAGCAGCCCTTCTGAATCCTGCGAAACAGCCATTTAGACAAAAGCCACAAACTTAAGGAAAAAGCAAAGTCAATGCTCCCTCTAACTTAGTAAAATTGTAAGGCATCATGATGAATACTTCTGAGTAAGACAAAACATTTATCAAACTCTTGGGAAGTCTAGAGCCAGAAAACATAAAAGCCTAGATCTATCCATTAGGAACAGAGGTAGCAGCCAGGCTTTTTCAGAATGTTATCCAAGCCCTGAGATACCTGCTTTAATTGAAGACTGAAAAGATATTCCTCAGAGTTATCTTATCTATGGCCTGGATTGAGAGAAAACAAAACAACCCTTCCCTCAAATCACATACACTTTCAGTTCATTTATTCTCCCTGTTTGTAAGCAAAATGACACTTGGCTATGCAAGGGATGCTTGCAGAATGTATATAAGCCCCAATTCAGTTTTCAAGATATATTACTAAAATAGAGGATACAGTCATGGCCTCATATTTTGCAAATCGAATCTGAACAAGTTCTGCAGTTCAGAAAGATGAAGTCTAACAAAACAAACAAACAAACAAACAAAAGCATCTTTCCACAAATGGCAATCATATGTTACAGGAGGGAAGAGCATCTGCAGCCTTATAACAAGCAAGATAATGATCTCTGCAGCAGCCTTGACCTGATCTTCTAAGACTGAAATCAGCTTTAGTGAATCTTACCACCAACAGGGTTCTATTTGTTCAGCATGCAGAGGGAGCACCATGACTCCTGCAACTGTACAAAGGACTTTAAAAGTTCATAGAATTTTTCTAAACAACGTGCGGCTAACATTGGTAAAGGGTGATAGCAACTGTAACTAACAGCAACGGTTAGGAAAGAAATAAACAAACATGCTGCATCACCAGAAAGATCTATTGGCATGTGTGAGACAGATTTCTCAGATTGTCTCACAGAAGCAGCACATAAAGCGAATTTTAACACCTTCATATTAACTAAAAATGATCTCTTGTGATGCTGTGGAAGGGAATGAGTGATCACTCTTACTAAGAGTGATTTATTTTCCCTGCAGACTTAACCTACTCAAAGGAACATTGACACCTGACATCAGGAGATCTCAGAGAAAAGAGAGTTCTTCAGGTTTTCAGACCCTGAATTAGGAGTTGTATAGTACTACACCAGGAAACCATTTACTTCTACCTATTCTTATGTGTTATGAAATATTTCTCTGTTTTCTGCTCACGTGCCAAGTCGCAGGTCCCTAAAGACACAGCTGCCAGAGGTTTATCTCAAGTTGGCCACTCTCCTGATAGCTCTTACTAACAGTCATTACTACATCAACTATTAAAGACAGTTAACAAAATGTTACAACTGAAAATGAGTTGTTTTTTCTGCCACTAGCTGTCAGCAGACAAATAAAAGCGAACAGCAAAACAAGCTCTCAGCCACTAATATTGCAAACTCTGCTGAGAGCGGCAGACTGCGTTGGGAGAGAATCCACACTTACTTGCCAGGCTGCCACCGAAGGGGAACTGGCCATGACCGTCTTGCGAAGCTCCTCCAGGATGTTGTCTGGAAGTTCCTTGTGAGACTGCAGCAGCTGCTGACACTGAACTTGTCTCAGAAGCAAAAACAGAGCTGGGTGCTCAGGGTAGCTCTTTAAACCCTAAAACAAAAACAAGGCTCAACACGACACCAGAATTATTTCCAAAAATCACAAGATCCTTCCATCTTTCCATTTCGGTCTTCACAGACAAGAGCACTGAGCACATTCTCAGGATGCTTGCAACATGGTGTTTTCTTCCCACTCTGCGCAAAGGAGAGTTCCAGGAACTGACAGATGAAAACAGATAACATATTTTCTGTCCTCAAAATACATTTCAAGCCTATCCTAAATTTTGTGTCTGTCCTATCCTTAGAGGTTTCTGAAAGACAGGTAGGTAAATGGCAAACCTCTAGTTCTCCTTTGACTTCACAATCATTATGAGTTTTGGGCTAATGGAGGATAAAATGAGTCTAATGGCTGAAAGTGACCTTGAGTATGTTCCAAGCAATTTCAGTTCTACCAGCTAAGGCGCTTTATTTTCACTGAAACAGAAGCACTTTACTAAACATTTCCTGTCCAATAACAGCAGATACCTCCAGAGTTATTTCTGGAATCAACACATACAAAAAAGCAAAGACAGAAAACTAGCCATCTATTCTTTACCCTTCGTAGGTGAAGCATGTGAAGCTTTCGCAAGTCACCTTACACATTATTTTACCTGTTCAAATCACAATGCTTTCAAGAACTAAAACTCAAACTAGATCTGTTCTAAGAAGCAATACTTGTACTTTTCACTCACTTTTTTAAAAAATCAAAATATGTTGTGAGCCCTTAACAATCTGCTGCTTTATGAAGAATGCGTGGACATGTAGATACTTTATGAAACACAACAGAAGCTTCTAGTATTTGCTGTAATTTTCCTCCATTAATAAAGGTGGAATCACGTTGCCTGTCTCAAATGGAACAACAGCAGTGCCTGACTCATCATCCCCAGTTATATTGCTTTCTGAGAATCCTGGGGTCTAAAACTGTCAATGAGAGCTTGTGGTACCAAATGTCACTCTTTTTCTTCACAAATTGCAGGCACTGACTGTTCTTTTCACTGGCTATTTAACTAACAAAAAACAAGCAAAACCCAACATAACCCTCTCTCATGACCAGATACCACCTTGTATGTCTAGAAATCTGTGATCTTTGTTAACCTAAGACAGGTCAGTAGACATGCTGGTCAGAAAAAGAAATCACCTCCTCACCACCGAATAAAGAGACAAGTACTAACCCCTAGAAAACCAGCATATTAATGGAATCTTTTTGTTGTCTTTTTGGTTTTTTAAACTCCCTTCCCTGTTAATACAGAAATGCTGTAAAGAAGAAGCACAGTTGTAGAGGATTAACTGTTTTCCTTAATGAAAATCGGGGATGTGAGCTGCAGAGTCCAGTTGTGTTTTTGCCTATCTTTTGCCCAGTCTTACGCTCATGGACACATGAAACACACACTTGAGGCTCATTAACACGCAGTCCCTTCCCCAGCTGTGTTGCTTTGGGAATTTTCTTTTTAATAATTAAACTTGCAGCATCCACTTGTGGCTCTGGAGCACCAACACAAAAGAGCAGAAGGTCTTTAAGTCTCCTGCAAGTCTCCTGCCTGGAATTCTTGCCTTGAACTTCTGTAATGTTTTGTTTAAAACTATTTTAATGAATAAAGGCAGGAAGGGCAGACTTAGCTTTGTCATGTCATACACTGCTTGTTTCAACTTTTAACACGGTTTTGGCGTTGCAACCAGAATAAGTATCTTGGGGAAGGGGAAAGTACCAACAAATAATGTATCTCATAGCTCTAATGGAACAGACAGTTGCTAATTCAAAGATTACCTTTTTGTAAAATGCACACAAATCTGTACAGTTCTAAGACAATCTGCCAGTATGATGCTATTATACCTTGGTACAAAGAGCTTCAGCCTCAGAGAGTTTACCAGCTTCCTCTAGACTGGTAATAGCCTGACATAGACACCAGTCCTCAAGAGTCCGGATATAGTTACGTGGAAGGTTATTTTCTCCAGCTGCAAAAAACAGATAAAACATTTAAACAGATTCTTCTATATGCTATAGCATCACATCATGTCACATGCTCTAGATATGGTACAGAAGAACTTTTAGGAGTATTAACCTGACATGGCTTCCTTCATCAGGAGGAACAAAAAGGAGAGGAAAAAAACTACACCATTTGAATTAATGGTTTGAGAACGATCAATCAAACAGGGAATTTTAATTCCAGCTTTCAAACACTACAGAGGTTGAGCAAGACTGAGGCTGAAGTTATTCCTCTACTGGAAAAGTTGCAGAATTAAGAGTACTTTAGCCTATCCTTGTAAGCAGTGTTCCTGTGCTGTAATACATCCATCCATCCATTTAGACATCAGAGTTCAGAAGCACTACTTTAAAAAAGCACTTGAAGCTTTGCAGGGGAAAGCAAGCTGCATTTAAGTAATTACCTCTAGCTCTGCATTAAGATTTAGCATTTTTATGGGATAAAATACAGCTCAAACCACTACTACGCAATTCTCAGCTTATATGCAAGTTTCTGAAATCCAGAAGAGTACAGCAAGATTAGAGATTTTCTACTTTACTTTATTATTTTTTTAACTAGAAAATAGTATAGCTTACTTTTGGCTGAAACTGTCGATAGAAGTGTCATCTCTAGATCTGTTAGCTTTGGCTGAGTGTTGTTTAGGCAAACGACGGTGTTTTCAGCATGACAGGCTGCCATTAGCACTGCCCAGGCAGCAGGATTATCTAGAAAAGGATGGTTAAAGGTGTTTAACCCATTCTACATATGGTGGTAGTTCCTCTAGAATGGTCTTTACCAGATTAAGCATAAAAACATAGTCATCAATGGAACCACACACTGTAAAAAAGCAATGGCAAGAACAAGGCACATAATTTAATCAAAACCTCCCATCAGGTCAGACCAAGGCAGCTGATCATTATTTACCTCTAACTAGTAAGAGTCTTCAAATTAGAAGACAAAGATGACGTTTCTAAAGCCAACAAATACATTTTTCATGTAGCCACTGCTCTGCTGACCTGAAAGTGCCACTTTACTTCTGACTACATAGATTAAACGTGACGATCACTTAGTGCTGGGTAACAGTGGCAGTGAAAACCCCAAGATGTTATTCAGAGCTTTCCTGAACTGGACAGTGCTCAGCTAAAGATTTCACCCATGGAGATTTTCAGCCCAAAGACAATTCATTTTGCCAGTAAAAATGAAACAAAGTTTGAAGATCTAACAAAGTAAAATGTGAAGTGTACTGCTTTTGAATAGCAGTCACAGTCTTGTGTGCACCTGTAAGAAAGTAATGGAAATTTTAAACTTGGAGCCACACTAATGCATCAGAGCAAAATCACTGCAAAAGAAACAACATATTCACTAATATGTGCAATTGGCGTGCGAAAATCCCACCGGATTTGCACTTTCCATTTACTGAAGATTTAGTAACAGGTAAACAGTTGCCTGTGGTTCATAACCAGCGTATTTTAACAGAACATTTCAAATACAAATTGTCAAGCTAGATGAATAAATCTCTCCTGCTCAGTGTAGCATACTGACTCTGAGGGAACATGTGTTTTTCCTTTTTGTCTAATGGGCTAAATGATTCTTGTCTCTTCTCCCGCTGAGGGATTAACAAATTGCCCATGTTTTCAGAACTAGCCTTAAAACTCAGTCATTTTGTTCTTCTTGTCTGGTTTAATTTCTCAAGTCTAAACTTGGAATGGCAGCTAAAATTTCGACTCCAAGCATTTTCCTCAAAATATACATGGACAACCCAAAACAAGAAGAAAACCCAGGAAGAGTAGATCTTTTTGCTAGCACAAGAATTTTGTTTCTGATAGGTAAAAATATCACTGCAGTGTTTGAGGACAAGAGTCACCTGGAAAAAGGTGGATTGCCTTCTGAATATTTTTCAGAGGATTGTTTTTCTTATCTTCTAACATGTGACATCCTGCTGTCAACTGATTAACTGCAATATTCAGCAGAGCTTCCTATAAAACAGAACATAAAAGTGACTATACACTGTAAGTGATCATATGGAATTAATTTTAGGATCGTTTATGGAATTATAAAGTCTGCATTTTAAGAAAGCCATACCTTTCCATGGTTTAGATCAAGTACATGCGCGATGTTTCCTGCCCTAGCTCCTCCCTGTAAGATTATAAAAACAATTGATCTGGTTATACGACTGATAAATTCAAGATTTTTTACAAAATGTAAAGCCAAGATCTTTTTAACCTTTGTTAATCAGAAATACAAAGTTTTCACAAAGAGGCATTCTTCTTGCCTAGAGAACAATCTCTTTATAAAGAATTAAGAAGACACATTCAAGATTAGATCTTAACCATTCGTTGTGTTTCTAATTTTAGCACCACATATAGAAAGGGGTTTGTTTTCAGGTACTATTTCTGTTTACATAATTGACATAACTTAAGACAAGGAATATATATTTGGAGAAGAACTAATAATAGGCATAAAAGCAGCAATGCAAAGGCTAATGCAAAAAATCAAATTGACTAGATTAACCAAATTCAAACTACCTAAATCCTAACATATATATGTATATACACTCATACATATATAAAAAACTAAACAAAAAAATTACACATAGTACAGCCTTTTCTTGTTGGAATAATTCTATTTTTTCCTGTAAGTTTATTTCAAGAAGATAAGGAATCACAGCCTCACAGAAGATGCACATAACTGGATGTGTAACTTCAGTAGGTACCTGTGCATTGCTCTGTATGTGCTTGTTTACGTAAGCCTTAAGTTTTCATATAAAGTAGTAAAGAAAACTAGTTTAGATAAAACAGACTACTCAGGATGTAAACAGCACACACATATTACAGCCATGCACTTACTTTTGCCTTTTGTGATGCATGCAGGGGAACTAGTTGAGACAGGAGACACCAGAGGGCAGGATTATCAGGGTTCCTGGGAAAAGAACAAGGATATTAGAATTCCTGGTTTAGAGGTGAACCTGGTCTTCCATGACTCAGTTGCTATAAATCTGAAATGCTTCTTCTTCTGTTAAGAAAACAATATAGTGTGGTTGAAAACAGACGTGGGTAATAATTTCAGTCAACACAACATTGAAGTTATATTGCTGGCTAAAGAAATAAAATGTACAATATGCATATCAATATTCATGGGAAGAAAACAAACTCTAAGACCATAGGTCACGTCCTCATAGTCTGAAGAACAAGTAAGTTTAATTACAGCTGGAGAAAAGCGATTTGTATGAAGAATAGTTTCTGAAAACACTTGCGGAGAGTATGATGTGTGGTTTGCTTAAAGGCATTCATTAAAATTCCCCCGTTCTATATTGCTAAGGCTAATCGAAACATTTAAATACAGACATTTAGATAATGGAAAAAACAGCTTCAGACCGTTAAATATTAAATAAAGCCCTAAAGACTTTTCTAGGTTGAAAATTCTGCTACATATGATGAAAAATGCTCTTAGAGCACAGTGAGCTGATCCAGCTACCAAAGAAGCCACCAAAACAAAACTAGAAAACCCCAAACGAGCCTTGAAGCTTCTGCCTTTTGACCCCATAAATCAGAACGCAAGCTTCTGTTGGTTGCTGCTACAACCTTAACTAAGGACTGTCGAAAAATAACTTTTTCTTCAAAAGAATGCTGCAGGCCAATAGAGGTCTGCTTACTGGCAAATGTAATCAAAGCAACACATTTACAAGGCAATCTGAAGGAAAATACATACCTGTGTATTGCTCTGGAGATTTCTCTCTGGACCGTCACATTTTTACCTTGCAAAGCATAAACAGCAGATGCAATAAGGCACCTCTCGTAAATTCTGTCATCCCCTTTTCCATGCTTCAGTAACTCTTTTAGGGCTGCTGTTGCAAGCGTAGCATCCTGCTTTACCAGTCCTAGTGTGCACAAAGCCTTCAGACTTTCCATACTAGGTTCCTTTAACGAGCTGTTGGATAAGAGGGAGGGAAAGAGAGACTATTTTGGAGCACAAACTACGCTTATGGTTAACATTAGAGTACGCATTACTTTTGGGTCCTCTTGCTCATGTGTTGCATATAAAGTTTACGGAATTAACAGCCTTTCATGGTGGGATCATGGATCAAGCTAGATCATTATCCTTGAGATCTCAGGATATGGAAACCAGCAGTGGTTATGTGCCATTTCAGCACTCGAGCTATAATGTATAACTGCTTGGCAAGACTCTGACACATTAATTGTTCCTCAGCAGCAGCCGTGAAATGAATGCTAAGAGACAACATGTAACACTGACAACTATTTTCTTTTCTTGAAGGCATTTGTACATCTAACTGGCATCAAACCCAAGTTTAGCACGCCTGCTTGCAGTTTGCAACAGAAATCCAGGAAGGAAAAAGCCAGAAACAAGCCTGCTGCACAGAACTGGTCTTTCTGAGAATGGGGATGTTCTGAGAAATTATGCCTTGCTTACAACAAATCTGCTCCTACATAAGGTGGTTTGAGCAAGCTTTCCACCATCTATTAGTTTTAGTACCATTACCAGTGGCACTGTTCTATTTGTTTCATTATGAGAGGCAGTTTAACCTCACATCAATAGTATAGATGGTGTATAGATGAGGTTCGCAGGGACATGGGTTAGTGCTACGTTTAAGCTAGGTTATGGTTGGACTCGATGATCCTAATGGTCTCTTCCAACTGAAACGATTCTATGATTCTATTCCCAGCTTTATTACAGACCTACTAGACGCAGTTACTGACTTTTTCCAGCAAGTTTTTCTAGTAGAGGTGGAGAGCTCTTAAGTTAATCCACTGATCTTCAGCTCTGGTAAAACAAACAGTGAGCTCAGTACAAACAACCAAAATCGAAGACCTTGACTGATGGTGAGGGTGTTCTTATTGCAATACAAACTGAACGGAGGCAAACAGCAAAACAGAGCATGGTAACAGTAATCTGCAGTTACTTCACTGTCATGTCCTAAACATAACTGCAGGATGAAGTGCTGCTTACTTTCCCTTATCAGGTGACTACTGGCTCCTAATCAAGCTTCTAATGATTACTTTTGCCTTAAAAAAAAAAAAAAAAGGACAAGAATGTAAACTTCTGATTCTATGCTTTGTTTTCATTCCCTAGCAAGAAAAATTTCAAGGAGATGTTAAACATAAACTTGAACAGCCAGCACTATGTCGTCTGGTGCAAAGGCACTGCCCTTTGACAAGTGGGATTCTATCACATCAGCGATGGAGACATACTCATTGCTAAAAATCTTTGTGCCAAGTTGCCCATGAGATAAGAAGAAAGGCAGCTTTTTGTTCAAGGTCCTGCTCTAGCATGAATTCTCATCAATAAAGACATCTGTCTACTAGACAGACTGCACCTTATTACTAAAATGTACTGTGTACCTTTGCAGCACTGTGCTTCCAATTCAGATTTAGATATAACCACTGTAGTGTTACTTTCCTAAACCATTCACTACTCCCTATTTCTACAAACACGAAAAACTAACTTCATCTAGAAAACTCTCATTGTTGATGTTCATGACGAAAATAAAGTCTGATTAACAGGACGTAGGAAATATCAGGTTCCTAGCTAGTTAATCATCAGTTACTCAGGCTTTAGAGTGCACTAGGTCATGGACATTCACTGTTTCAGAAACTTCAGGAGTCTGTTAGCAATGTGATACTGGAGTTCTCTACTGACAAAGAGTTGCTGCTGAGAGGCTGAGGTGTTAGCTCTCAATCCATAGCTAACAGGAGACTAACAATGACGCAGGGGCTTTTAGTCTCCACAGCTCTGAAAAAAGAAGACATTTGTGACAAGTGAACAACTGATACAGGTCTGTTTCTCTCCACGGGGAAGCTACAAGACTGTCCATGTCTATGATGCTTGGAACACAATTGTTCTGGAGATTTCAGACTATTTAAACAGAAATTGTTTTCATTAGTCATCTGAATTTCTCACAGCTGGAGGGACAGCTATGGATTAACATTATCTTAAAAGATAAACCTATTAAAACTACCATTCAAGGATATTAGATATCAAACTGCCCAGCCAACTAACCCTTCCACTCCATACTGCTTTAAGAATACGGAAGAAGACACAGACCATAAAACAAAACAGATATATCACATGAATAAGCCTAAAAGAACACTGCCTCCACTCCTACTTTTACTCTGCAACACAAAAAGACAAAATCCACCTGAGATCTCCCAAAAAGTAAATCTGAGGATTCAGCAATACAATAAAATATCATACACTGATTATTATTCTCTCCACTCACCATTTGAACAGCAGCGTCTTTGCAGCATCCACTTTGTTCTGTTTATACTCTATTATTGCCATGGCAGTCAGGATATGTGCCTTATCTTGTTCAGACTCAGCAACAGACAAGGCTTTTTCATAGGCTGGTAAAAATGCAAGACCCAGAATTTAAGTAGGAATAAAAAATACAATGTTCATAAAGCCTCTAGAAAGCCTTGATATTAGAACTCACAAACAGGAGCACTTTGTTTCAGGTCCACTATATTTTCAGACCTCAAATAATAGGCAGAAGACAAAAAAAGTTGACTAAGACTTTGGAAATAACTGTAAGATAGGAAATGCTCAAGGCTGCTTAGAGCCTGGGAGTTATTTAATATGTAGCAAGTAAAAACAGAACTGAAAAGCAATATTGGGATATCCAGAAAAACCCCAAAAGAACACAGTTTAAATAATCCCTTGTCATAGTTTATCTATGAAATAGAACTTCAGATGGGCACACATCACTCTGATTAAAAACTGAAGAGTTATTTTAAATGCTGAGCTGGCTGCTCCTTTGTGAGTGCTTACACTTCTACACTGACAATTCATTATAGCTTTTTGTATGTCTCACATCTTAGCAGTGCAGAACATAACAATACAGCACTTACATTCAGCACTAAAAGTAAAGTGCTTTGAACAACAGTTTAATCTCCTACCCAGAACAGATTTTTCCAGGAAAGTAATTTCATCTAACAGAAGCTAAGAGCACAACCGCTTAATGGACAAGAATTACACACTTAGAGAAATGTAGCTTCCCTTTGTACATTTGAATAGTTCTAGTACCCTGCTGAATGGCCTAATAATTAAAACAGCTGTGGAATTTGTACTTTAGCATTAAGACTGAAAGACTGAAATAAAGTGAACGACAGCTAGGTTGGTCAGACTAACAAATTTTCCTAAGCTTCATCTTGAGAGAAGTGGCCTGTAATGCTTTGGATTAGGCACCTGAATTTGAATTAAGCTTACCTTTGATACTTTCTTGTAAGAGCCCTTTCTTGAAGTAGGCTAACGCTATCCCCACAGTGCCATCAAACTCAGTCAGGGGTGTTGATGTGTAAACCTCAATGGCCTTATCACACTGACCAAGGGCACTGTAAAAACAAAAACAGTCACTGGTATGGAGGATGTAGCAACAGCTGCTATGATGCAGACAAGATGTCCTTGCAGACTAGTATCCTCTTCTCCACAGCAGTCATATGCAGACATCTGGAAAAGAGCAAGATTAAGGCAAGAACGTGTAATATATATCCCATTCTCCTTCTGTTACAGCAGCTACTTTCTCCAACTATCTGTGGCATGAAGAATAATTGATACAAAAAGTCCTCCCCATCTGCACGATGGTTATATGTAAAGATGTCACTTAATAATCCACACAGCAGAGTGGGAGAAAATAGCAAAGGAGAAACATGAAAAAAGCAAATCAAAGTATCCATGCACACAGACAGGAAACCGCACACACAGAGATGCAGAATTCTTGTTCTAAAACCACCATGGAGGAAACTATACAGGATTGTGTTTATCAGAACTAGTTATTAGATACTAGAGATTTGTTCTTGATAAGTTGCCCCATGCATACAGCTTGGATGTGAGAGTACCAGAAACTGAAGAGTTGCTTCTAAAAATCTTCCCTGAAGCTAAATAATGACTTATTGCATTATCACAGTCTAGAAGTCCCAGTGTCATCTACAGAAACTTAAGACTACGTGAAGTTTCCCTAGAGAGCTAACAGAAATCTAATTAGCGGAGCTTGAGCTGTCTCATATCAAAGAGAAGTTTGACAGTCTTTATCTGTTAGGAATTGTGTCCTGCGTTCCCTCAGAACCAGAAGGTAAACGTGAAGGGAACTCAGAATTGTGAGCAGGACTGCAGGACAGAGGGTCATCAGCAGAAAGATCACACACATGCATACAAGACCCCAGCCTCACGTTACTTCAGGTTATTCAAGTAAATAAAAATTCAAAGGGCAGGTAGAAGGGATTTCGAACAAACCTTGAAGCAGCTCTTTTATTCAGACTAAGCCTACTACATATCTCAAGTGTGGAGACAGTAAAAAAAAGCCAATCTATTCTGGAAATCATACAACGTTACATTGTGTAGACTATGTTAAGGCATTTAAGTATCAAGCCAAGGATAAAGGAATCACTGATATTGTAAACTACCACAATGTATAGCAACTCCTTGCAATTTGATTTTTCTTTTTTTATGTACACTACCCATTTCTGGAACACATATAAAGTTCAATCAAACTTGTCTACAGTTAAGAATTATGTTTAATAAATTATGCCTAGCAACCACATTTCACCTTTCAGCCTCACCCATGTTTTGTGTCAGTGTATTCACCATATCCAAAGTTGAAGTTAGGAGCTGTGAAAATTTGCCAACAAATGCTTACCACAGTGACCTGCCATAGTTTTGCATTGCTGTATAATACTTCTCAGTATCCCCAGAGTCTTTCAGTAACGCAGCTGCCCTGAAAATAACCACAATTAAGAATAATTGCCATCTGACTATAACACGCATATTTCAACATTAGATCTCAGAGCAGATTGGACAAATGTTTTATGGAGAAGCTTTTTTTTTAGCTAATTAAGCACAAACAGAGCCCATTTTGCCACTTTAATGCATCAGTAGACATGTTCACCAAACATGTTTCCTTCACCACCTCTCCCTGCCATTTGAAAAGAGAAAAAAACAAAACAAAACAAAAAACAAACCCCAACCACCTCCATTAATTAGAATGGGGTAAAGACCAAAAGTAAAACCAAGCCTATTAAATCCCCAAATTTCACTTAAATCCCACACAGTGAATAAGATAAATGTCCTGGTAAGACCCTGAAGCCTTGGAATGCCTTTACCTCTGCAGTTGTTTTCTGCATTTCCAAATTTGATATAAGAACATCCCCACACCTTCCCATACACTTAGCTGAAATGTTCTATTGAACTGAGCAAGTAAGGTTTATTAAAGGAAAAGAAAAACCCTTAAGTTTTTCAGCTGGTACATGGAAAGAGGTCAAGGAGTTTCTATCAGTAAACTTTTCAGGATGCATAGCTTACCTCTCATAGGCATCTGCTGCCTGTCTTTTTAGATGCAGACACTCACTCAAATAACCAAGCATCGTGAAAGCAGACGCATCGTCTGGATTTCTTTCTAGAAAAATCAGAATTGACAATATAGGAGAACATGATCAGAAGGAACTGTGAAAAAGCATTACAAAAATATTGCCACATTGATGCTGCAGTGTCTGCATATATACAAAACACTTTGCCAGGTGCTTCTGTCAGTTGCTGACTTGGATCATTTTGACAGGCTGCAGGCAAATAAAGAGATAAGATCCACAACATGACATCATGTTAGCTCAAAAACATTTAAAATTTTATAACATGGGATTAATGTACTCAATATATTTTAAATTTTTCAGCCTGTGGTGGCTTGTTGGTTTTTTTCTGGTAATAAAATAGGAAACTATTCAGCTTGTATTGACTCTAGGAAAATAATAGTAGAATCTTATGGTTTAATGGTACAACTTAGACATACTTATTAGTAGCTAAGGACAGATTTGTCAGATGGCCCCTCATCTCAGAATTCTAACTTTTTCTCCCAGATTAGGAAGGATCCCGTAAGCCCCTCTGGCAGTCCATTTCAGAACAGGGATTTCATCAAGAAATACAGTTTCTTATTTATCCCATTTTAAGTGCTTGCACCGTATTTTGTAGCTCTCAAAACTCAGTAACAGATCAGTCATCAAAGGATTAATTTACAGGAGCAGATACAAAGAAAAAACACATTTGCCCTGTCAATCTTCCAGGTTAGACATACACCACAAGTGTCCCAATAGAAAGGTCACACTGATGTGGAACCATGCCTGACAACACCGTCTGTCTCCTGCTGCAGGTTACACAGCCTTGTGCTTGAGGTGACAGAGTGACAGAGCACCCAGGAACAAGTTCTGCCAAACACCGCAGCACAGGGTGGAGGAGCTGGCACCAATCTGCACCTCTGCACACAGACAGACCCGAAGGAAGTCTGACAGCAGCGTGAAAAGGTTCCGGTCTTAATTTTGATTGGTCTTCGAAACAAAATCTGCTGGAGCCCTTGTGGCCAGGAAGGCCAATGGTGGTACCTGGGGTGGGTTAGAAGGGGGTGGTCAGTAGGTCAGAGAGGTTCTCCTGCCCCTCTGCTCTGCCCTGGGGAGACCACACCTGGAATATTGTGTCCAGTTGTGGCCCCTCAGCTCCAGAAGGACAGGGAACTGCTGGAGAGAGTCCAGCGCAGCCACCAAGATGCTGGAGGGAGTGGAGCATCTCCCGTGTGAGGAAAGGCTGAGGGAGCTGGGGCTCTGGAGCTGGAGAAGAGGAGACTGAGGGGGGACTCATTCCTGGGGATCAATATGGAAAGGGGCAGTGTCAGGAGGATGGAGCCAGGCTCTTCTCGGTGACAACCAGTGACAGGACAAGGGGTTATGGGTGCAAACTGGAACACAGGAGGTTCCATTTAAATATGAGAAGCAACTTGTTGGGGGTAAGGGTGTCAGAGCCTGGCCCAGGCTGCCCAGGGAGGCTGTGGAGTCTCCTTCTCTGCAGACATTCAAACCCGCCTGGACCCCTTCCTGTGGAACCTCAGCTGGGTGTTCCTGCTCCATGGGGGGATTGCACTGGATGAGCTTTACAGGGCCCTTCCCATCCCTGACATTCTGGGATTCTGTGCGTGAATAAGAAGACAGAAGTCACATCTATTTCATCTTCATGTAATACTAAGTATCAGTGGCCCAATTACCCTGCTTTGGTTATTTTATAGTTCAAAAGTCTCTCCCCAGCCCAGCCAGATCACTCTTTGCTAGAACTAGTACAGGTGTATTATCCATTTATTCTGAATGCATCTGTTAGACTTGACACCTTGGTGAGGCTTTTAAATTACCTACCTGTATATTTGGTCAAGACCACCTGTGCTGCTGGAATAGCATTCATTTCAACAATGTTGTACCGATATAGTTCAGTGTTTCTGTTGCTTTTGTCCTGCAGCGTTGAACATACCCAGTGGGCGTAGCCTTTTGCCCCCTCAGTCTCAAGAAACAAACAAACAAAAAGCCCAAATAGGAGTCATTAAACCTGCTCAAGTAATCGCAAAATAATTAAAGATTATAATAACAACTCTGTGTTTTAAGGTAGAGTCTGGGCTAAAAATCTGCATCAGTGCTAAGCAAGAGAAGAAAATACCAAACTGAATTGCTCCACACACAGTTTAAACCTGCCCTTTGGGCAAAGAGAATTCTTATTTTAACATATCACTTGCTGCACCACTGGTGGGATGACAGATGACAAAAGCTGTAAGAGAATGTAAAGTGCTCCACTTTCTTAGAACACAGTGTACTGGCAATATCCTTGCTCTCCTGGAACAGTTTATGCCTTTGATCTCTGTCCGATTATGTGGAACACCAAGAATGTTTTTTCGCAACTTATGGTGCTGATTTCTTGGACCACTGGGACTAAAGCTTTTAATAAAATAACTGCCTGCTGTTCAGTGCCAGCACAGGCCAGGAACAACAACATGGAAGTCAGTCAGTCTCATCTGGAACATGATCATAGCTGTTCCATCAATCAACACATGCTTATATTTTAAAATATTACATCAACTAAGTAGAGAGATTAGATATGCAGAAACTTCAGTAGAATACAACTGTTATACTTACATGCATACTGAGTTCAGTTGTGTGCCTGAAGAGGTCTATAGTATCATAGCTGCCTACCTTCTCTGCAACAAAAGCCTATAGAGAAGCAAGAGTTGCTGTGGTCAAGTACTTTAAAAATAATGACACTGACAAGAAATTCAGCACACGTTCCTTCAGGCACATCTTAGGCATTTAGCATGAAGACACTTTATTTTCCTCATGCTCCCCAAGAAACATCAGTTTCAAGAGTAAAGTTAACACAGTTAAAGGGAGCAGAAGCAGTTTCCGTTGTATCAGTACTTAAAGCTTCAGGTCTGCTTCTGCTGCTTTATATTCTTCAGATGTTGTGTGTGTTAGCACAACTTAAAACAGCATCTGACAGGAGCTGAATTTCAGTATGTGATGGTGCTAGTTCTCCCCTATAATCCAGTTTCAATAGATTTCATTAGCAGGTCATCAGCATGGGATTACGCAAAGGACCTTTAATGATCATAAAAATATGAGTCACAAGTATTTCTACTGTTTGGGGACAGCTTAGATACCAGTGGGAGCACATCCAGCCCCCAGTGGCAGGGAGATGAAGGGACCTCCCAGGAAATAAGAACGGTTTTTGTCCCAGGTATATGAGAGACACACTCTTTTTAATGCTGATGTCAGAAGCAGGGGCTGAGAAAAGAGTTAAGTAGTGCCATATAATGAGCTAGAGGTGCAGATGAAGCTGAAATAACTAGTATCACATGAATACGGTTCTTTGTTGACAATGCTCAATAAAAAACTTCAGAGCACAAACAAGGATTGTTTTTTAATAGCCA
Organism: Patagioenas fasciata; assembly: GCF_037038585.1. NCBI lineage: Eukaryota > Metazoa > Chordata > Aves > Columbiformes > Columbidae > Patagioenas > Patagioenas fasciata. Next base: position 1,163,860 of record NC_092560.1, on the reverse strand, counting down.
CTTTCTTAGAGAACTCACAAGATCAGACAGAAAAACATCACATAAAGATATTTGATGAATGTAGATTCCATTGTGTTACCACTATGGAAACAAATAGTCTCACCCACCCTCAGGGAAACAGAAGCTCCCTTTACTTAAAATATTCAATTTTTAGGACCATGCTTAAATGTCAACTATCAGGATGGAGACCAAGTACTCTCTCTGACTAAAAACTGGTTTTGGTGCAGAGCGCTATGATGTTTCATCACCTTACCTGTCCAACCCAACACAGTAAGTAAGAAGGGTCCAGAGACTGGGCTATCTTGAAGGCTTCATGAGCTTGCTGTAGAACCAGAGACAACAGTCTATTGTAGTTTCTGGCATGGTAACAGAGCACAGGTATCAACATGCAGTAGTATTGGAAGAGATTTCACAGGCAAAATCAGGCCACTACTAAAAACATCTACTGTCCTATACAGAAAAATGCATTGACCAGAAAAATAAACCAGTTCAGTCTTATTAAAAATTAACAAAAATCTTCACAAGATCAAAGTTCCCCTCCCTTCCAAATATATTTCCTTCTTAAAACAGTTCACCAGTTAGATTACCTCTTGGAACAATTATTATTTTAAACTCTGACTCTTGGAGGATCCAGTTTTGGAAATTTGCTTTTCCTCCATGCAAACAGTTAAACACATTCTAGAAATGGTAAAACTGATTATCATCCACAAATTATCTTTTCCCTATCGATTGCTTCTGTTTAGAGTTCCTCTCTCAACATGGCATGAAGTGAACAAATCTTGGCACTAGTAGTTTTAGCAGTAAGCAGTATCAAGTTATTTTTATTAAAAATAATTCCGATCATGACATTTCCAATTAAACAAAATTTCTGTAATTCTGACCAGCAAATAGGACAGAATGTAGTTTTAGTTGTATGAGAACTCTGGTGTTAAGATATACTCTAATTTTTCCCCAGAGAAACTCTGAAGGTTACACAGAATTACAGTAAATCATATGACATACTGATGAGCAGAAATCAGTTACCTAAGGGAAACTCAAAGTTTAGTTTGTGACTTACAATTAAAAGGTTTATTGGTTAAGCCTGGTGTGCATTGGTATGCTTATCTACTTCTCAGTCCTTCCAAATACTTTTAATTCCATACAGTTACTTGGACAGCAACCTCACCAATTCAGAAGTAGTTCACTTATCCCCTCCAGAATAAATATTTGGCATTTGTGTGCCTCAAGTAAAGCACAGATGTCAATTCTATGTCATTCAAAGGAGATGCGTCTCTTGAATCTGAGAGGGATGTTCTTCGCTGTATGCCCATGCTCCCACCCCCATACACACCCTTAAAAAAAAAAAAAAATTAGAGGAAAACAATATCTGAAGATGGGAAAGGGAGTTACCTCAATGTTTCCAGTTACCAGATACAAAACCCCCAAGTTCGTCCAGGCAACAACATTCTAGACAGAACAAATAAAGTTAAAACCAATGTATTATTGCTATATTCAAAAATAACACTGCATCAGGAGAAAAAGTTTTAAATGCCCACTTGAAACAGATGGCAGCTGCCTACAGCACTTACTATTTGCTCAGCTTGAACAGATTTGATGAACGAATGTTGAGCAAGAGCATAATTCCCAATAGCTGGAGGGGGAAAAAAAAGAAAAAAAAAAGGAGACCTAAAATCTAACTGAATTTCATAAACACCATTAGTCAAGTTGCCTTCAGTTTAGGATATTATAGAGCTAGGGGTTTTAATGAAGACTTACCACTACAGGAGGCGACTACACCAAGTGCATTCCAATAAAGATGATTTTTGCTGTCAAGCCTCACAGCTTTTTTGATACACTGGAAGAAAATGAAATGTGGACTACATCACCAGAAGAGCAAAAACTAAGACTTTATTCACTTACTTAATCAGAGACGTAAGTTTTATTGAGCAGAGAGATGGCATGCAGACAAGCATCAATTCCAATTTGAATTTTAAAGAATGTAACAGGAAAAACAGGCAGTACCTGTAAAGACTTCTCTAGCAGTTCACTGATCTCATTCATGTCGGTGCCCACTGCTGTGAGGTGCTCTGCTTGTCGATAATAATTTATTCCAAGATCACACCATATGCTAGGCAGAGCCATCAATTTTAAAGCTCTGCCGTAACACCTACAGAAACATGAATCACAGAAGCATTATTCCAAGCCTCCCTACAAGAGCAAAAAGCTGAAAAAAACATTCAAAAGAGAGCTTAAAAACCTAAACCAAGGAAGCATGCATAAATACAAACAAAACCAGACAAAAATGGAAAGCAAACAACAACTAATCGATTTTCATTCAGACAGTTATCGTCACAGAATCTACCCTGGTCTAAAGGCCGTCTGTAGTGCCCACCACTTGTGAAGCCACAGATGTGCATTAAATCAGAGTTAGGTCAGTTGCAATATGCATGTGTTTACTTAAAACAAGCATCAGTCACTTTTACAGTTAATTGGACTTCCCCTAGGAAATATCTGACTTCATATATCGTCACTGAGATTTATTAAGCAGCTGCATTCCCTGCCTTACAGGGCCAAATGCACAAAGCTCAGAGGGAGTCACAGAACAGGCTATAGAAATACTACAAATATTTTCTACATCATAAGCTTCCAGGTCCAGAAACAAAGAATTCCTTCTTCCAGTGTATTCTAGACCCCATACTTAGACCAAGAATTTATGATACTTTTATAAGAAAGAAGTACAGACATAAAGCTTAAAGTATTACCCTGGACTTCAGCAGTCCTGGGCGAATTGTATTTAAAGAGGTACAATTTGTTGAATGACAAGCAGGATGTAGCCATGCTCCAGAGACAGAAACAAGGAGAAGAGCGGCTGCGACATGAAGTGTTGACAGCCACTCTGGCAATCAAGGAAACGTACCCTGAAATGAGCAGTGCGATTTGGAAGAAGCACGACACTCCATTTATCACCTCATTAATCTTTGCTCAATATGCAGGTGTTGACAGATCAGCACGTTTTTCATTTTCTAGAAATGGTCTAGAATACTTGAGAGTCTCAGCCTGCATAGAAGCTCTTGGCAATTAAAAATTGTTACCTTCCTCCCAGTATGAGCAGTTCACTTTTCTCCAGCATCTGTTTGTCTGCATCTTTACCCAAAAGACATCCTTGAACTTGAACTTTCACGTTGGTTGGTGAAATAATATGCACGCTAGTACAGGTATCTCCCAGAAGTTTCCAGAGGCAAGATACATCAGGACGGTGTTTTGCTGCCCTGTAATCAATAATATAGAAAACCCACACAACACCCATTCAGACAATTCAATATCCTTTTTGGAAGGAAATTCACCACTTTGAAGAGTGGCACAAACTCAAATTTAATTTACCAATGAGCTGCTTGATTTCTGTTGATTCCGTTTTCTTCCTATTAAAGCTATAGGTTTAAAAGCTCAAAAATAGCCAAAAAAAGAGAAACTACTAAATGCCCATGTGCCCCAACTTTGTTGGGACCAAGAGCCCGTTCTGAAAATTAGCCATTCCTTATCAACGTGTCAGCTGACTGCACCCACTCTTGCATTTCAGAGCACTGTCGTGTTATATTACCAGACACGACTCCTCTGCAGAAACCTGATGGACCTCCTCCCATAAGAGCAGCTATCCCTAGCTTTAATTTAGGACAGCAGAGCATTTTGTATGAAATGCAAAACAAAAAGACTTAGGGAAGGAAGGAACATTTTCCTCTTACCCACCATTTTTGGTAGAAAACCCCTCCTCCCAGCCCCACATATACAAGAGGACTGCTGGAGAGAACTGTGTGTCATTTCACATTTGTGTTATAATCAAGTCACTCTTTAAACAGAAAAAACAAAACTCTCCATTTACGATTCATTCAAACAGCCTAAATCCAGAATGTATTATTCAAACCACTTTCAATACATACATTCTTCTAGATCAGAAGCCTGGTCCATTTGGTTCAGTTTAACTGAAATCCTCAAACACTTAACTCTTATTTTTCTGCCTGTCAACCCACAATCCCAGTGTAAATTAAATAAATATTTAGTACTAACCTTGTAAAAAATTCAAGAGCCAGTTCTATGTAATCCACTGCCTTCCTATCAAGATAGTCATTAAGGGCTGATCTTGACAGCATGAGATAGCACTCACCAAGTCCTGAAAAGAAAATACCCTCTGTGAAGGGAGCTGGTTTTATGATCTGCTTGATAAAGGAGGAGGGGTGGGAGGGTGGAAGCCTGCTCAGTGTTCTACTTGAGATAAAGATTTATACCCTGGACATGTTATGCGAAAATAAAAAGACCCACAGTGACTATTCTGCTCTTCTTTTAACCAATCCTGTCGAGTGTGAACTGTACAATAATTTTAATATTAAAATAAACCTAATTAATTATAAAACCCCAAACATTTAAGCTTTGAGTTTGTTCTCAAATATTAACTAAAGCCCTGATGAGAAATCTGTTGGTAAGTCTTTGACAAATACAGCAACTTTCAGTTCACAATGGTCAAAAATCATTCCCAAAACAGAAAAAGAAGAATGTCAAGGCAGGCAAATGGAGCAGTCTTCTTTGAAGAAGACTTAAAACCAACATTATTTAGTCTTATTTATGTAAGAATATACTTCAGGTGGAAATAAATTCAACTGTTAAACAGAAACTGCATCTGATGCCACAACTTCTAGCATTTTGGAACTAACAAGATAACTGCTTGGTTTACATTTTTGCTGGCACCAGCAGTGATTCTGTTTGGCAGCAGGTCCTTGGCCTTGACAACCATTAACTCTCAGAGTTATTTTCACAGTTCCGAAGCTACATTCCTCACGCTATCGTACCCTGTACCTATACCAAACCACTAATCAGAGCAGTCATGTTTTGTAAGCATCTTTATCTTGCCCCCACTAGGTATTTGTCTTGACCACATAGAAGTCCCAAGATAATGAGACTCTCAGATGTCAAGAAGCTCTGTAATCTAAAACCAATACTGATTCCATTCTCCAAAGTTATTCATCAAAAGATATACTGGAACAGAGGTAGAATAAACAGATAATTTAATAACACAAAAATAAAATAGATGTAAAAGATGCATTCAAGTGACACTGGTATAGTTGCCTCTCACCTACTAAAAGACTATGCTTACAACAACTCAATCCAGAAACCGAACAGAACAGTATCAAAAGAACAAAAGACGTAGTTTCAGAGAGTTTTAAGAAAGGCCACAAAAGATAGCATTGCCAGACAAAACACTAAACAGTCTCTAAGAAGGTGAAGACTGTTTTGAGACTTAAAGTAGGAACTAGAGTTAACAAATCAGAGATTAGGATGAGATGGATTGTGAGAGACCACTTGGGAGATTTAAGAAAATAGTAAGTATAGAAGCAACCAAGGAGGGGGGTAAACCTTGATACTGTGTGCTTATGTCCTCTCTATGCATCTTATTCCAGGTAATGCTGTCAACTGTCACCTACAGACACTAAAAAAGCCATACACACATTCCTATACAACACCTTTGCAAACTGCTGCTGCAGTTAGCTGCTGCCCTCCTGTCCAACGAGTAAAACTGCCTGTCTGCAATACTCTCCAACTTCATCACGGAGCTTTTGCCATGTCACTTTAGTCTGGCAAACTCCAAGCAACAGAATTGTACAGAAGGAGGTAGAGGGACAACTGCCCTGTCACCCTTTCAGATGAAAAACTTACTGTTGAATAGTAACCCAACAGTTCTGACTTACAAGAATCAGGTTACATTCATCCAAAAATCAAAAGGCCTTACATACAACAAAAGAACACTGTATAACTTAAAAATTCATACCAGTACCAAGCAGCAAATAGCATCTATTTCAGATGGATGTACAGGTGAGAAGATGGATGTATGGGTGAGAATGACTGAAGACTAAGTGGCAGGGAGAATGTGGACCAAACAGTTATTCATTGGATATCAAAATGTTATACGGTCCCAATACTATACGTCTTGAGAATCACAGTTCTGTCACCAGAAAGGAGTTCCAGTTCCCCCATTTATCTCTGCTCCCTGCTATATACTCAAGGCCTCTATGGGTTGTCACCTCTAATGCTTGTGAGATCTGCTGGGATACTTTACTGGTATTTTTCATCACTTGAAGAAGCTCAGCAGGGTCTGAATCACCAGGGCTAACAAAAAAGGTGTTTGCTCATGGTCAGGAGCAGCAGAAGATTAGTACAGACCAGCTCTTTGAAACAGCAGCCTGACTCCATTGCCTGTTGAGCCAGCGTTTCACTGCTCAGGTGATACAACAGCACCGTTAGCTGGTTTCCCCTATTTTTACTCCATTCTTATATCAGTTTGGCCTGGTATCTACACAGGAATAATTACCTTTCATACTTACTTGAAAGAGATATAATCACTCCCCTACATCACAACTGAAGAGCTCTTCAGATATTTGCAGCCTACTACATGCTCGCTTTCATGAAGGGGACCACAGTGCTCAACACACCCAAACCCAACCCTACCCTTCCATGCAGGACAACCTCGATACACCAAGAACCTCTCCACAAGACTGAAGCCCTACAGTGCACAGAGGGAGAAAGGGTTAACGCTTTCAAATTCAGACGTATTACCTTTCAGTGCAGGGACATAGTCTTCTGTCTTCTTCAAGATTTCCTTATACGTAGCTATAGCATTTTCGTATTTGCCTAGAATCTGCTCAACTGTTGCAGCTCTGTAAATGCTGTACACAAGGCCTGGGTTCAGTTCACTTGCTTTTCTGAAGGATTTTAGAGCTGTTGTATAGCTACCTCTGCTCAGGTAAGCCTCTCCCAGAGACTCCCAGCAGTTGGAATCCTTTGGATCAGCCCTGAGAGCTGCCTGCAAACTGAAGATATCGAGATATAAATTTATTTAAATAAAAGGTGATATAAGTTAACAAAAACAAATTATTTCCTTGCATTATATATTCTCAGAACACAAACGCATAATTATAGAGAACTTTTAAGCATAGCACAGTAGTGTTTCCATCTTCAGAGTACATTATATAAGGTTAGACATTGTACCTAATCTTGGCTCATTATTCAGTGCTATACTGTGGTTGTCTATGACAAGCCTGTCACCAGGCTTGTTAGTACAGAGCCTGCTATGCAGAAAAGACTGCATTGTGCTAATTCTGGAATTGAAGATAGAGACAGCTTGCTCAGACCCATTTCCCATTGTTTAGTACAATTCATCCAATAATCAGCTAACTTATTTTCAATACTTGCTAAGATAAAAGACCATTTTATTGGGATTTACAGAAACCGACCACAGGTTCTCTTACTCAGCCACTGCTTTTGACGGCTGATCAATTCTCAGGTAGTAAAGTCCACGATGAAGCCAGGCCCATTTCGCTGTACCAGCACTCGCTTTTTGAGTTACCTCATTCAGGATGGACAGAGCAGTGTCCTAACCAAGCACCAAAAATGACAGGTTAGTAAACATATATATGTGTAAAGAACTAAGTTATTGTTGTAGAAGAATACTCCTAATCCAGCAAACCATTAAACTGTTTAATCTGTTAATAACTGTAACGAAGAAATGTTATGGGGGCTTTTAAAGCTGGCAGGTTGAGTGGCAGATTAGAAGAGGAAACTATCACATTGAAATAGATGATTATTTTTTATGCGCCTGTCTTGGCAAATAGACAGTAACTTCTTGCAGTTTTGTAGACCTTTTAAATTGGTTGTTTTAAACTAGAGAATGATACAAATACTTGCAGCAAGTCAGATACTTAGACTGATTTCCCAGATGTTCCAATGGAGTCTGTCAAAGTATGGGTTGCTTTCTTGCTCTTTAGTATCATAGCTAAGAACTTTTTATACAATGCTACATAAGAAATATTTTTTAAATGTTCTGATGACTTTGTACACTTTTCCTGAAAGCAGCAATGTGGAGGATGGAGAAAAGAAGTGGCACAGTTTAAATATAAAACTAAAACTAACTTCCTTTTCATGTTTCCTGCTGAAAAACATCCTTAATCTAAATCACATCTGTGCTGACTGCAATGTTATGGCTGGTTCTCCTATGCTTCTCCCCAGATAGATTTAAGTTTAAACTGAAGCATGAAATTGAAGCAGGTCCAACTATGAAAGCTGCTAAGCAAAGACAGAACATCTGTTTTCAGATCTTATTCTCAAATATAGAGAAAACCTGAAGTGATCCCTCAAAGAGCACGATTAACAGAAAAAGCATGTACAATACCATGTCTCCAAGTTCCACACTTAAGTCTACAGCTGCTGTTCCAGATTCTTCATCGGTTCCATCCAGCTCAAAAGCCTTTTTATAGCAACCACGAGCTCTACTTTTGTCTCCAGCAACATCTCTGTAGTAGTTACCTAAATAACAAAAGACACTTCCCAAGTAGCTGTCCAATTTTGCAGCCTATAAGGAAATATGAACACAATATTAGACAGCATTTTGAAGGATTATACTGATGGACAGGTCCAGTGACAACTACTTGTTCAGTCTCTGCTTATCAAATCATTTAAGCTCCTTCTGCGATATACCTGAGTAGTCAGACATATATTTTAAGATTTCAGAGATTACATGACCTTTAAATATTTGCAGAAACTGCTACAAACCTTGGGAAACCAATCATTTTGTACATGAAGTACCAACAAGTTACTTGTGCTAGGAGAAAACAATTCTTTACTACATCCCATCATTTTAATATCCTACTCTATTTCAATCATTATGCTCACACTCTTACCTTACTATACCACAATTAACTCCAGTCTTTTCTGAAGTTTAAGTTTCTTTTTAGATACACTTGGCAGAGTCGTTTATACTTAATAAACCCACCACCCCCAAGCAGCAGAAAACAACTTTGATAACAATAAAAACAAAAGCTCAAATAAAATGGTTTAGAACCAAAAGTATTGTTCACTTCAACTACATTCTCCAGTACATTCTGCTGTTATTGAAGTGCAAACAGTAGTCAACACCTATCATGAAGTTATATTGTGAGTTTACAATGTCCAGAGTCTTTGCGTATTTCCATGTTCCCAATACAGATGTCAGACTAAACCGTTTGGATTTACATTCTTACGTATGTTCAGAGAAAAAGCCACAACCACTAAACCCCAAAGGTCATGAAAAGTATATTAATTGTGGAGTTTTGCAGACTTACTTCCCTGGACAGACATTGAAACTCTAACACCATTCTCATATTTTTTCCTTCCTCACTTTTTTTTCCAATTTGAATTTTGCCCTCCCCATTTCAAAATGTTTTCAAGTATCTATACTGGTCATCAGGAGACTTTAACTTTACAGCCCTCAAGGGGAGAAGATAATGAGAATTATCACTACTTTTTGGTAAACCAAAGGCCTCAAGAATTAGGTGAGAAGAGGAAAACAAAAGCAGGGAGATTCCAGGTAACTACAGAGGTCCCTGCAATGCCTTTTTGCACAGTTTACAGGGTCTGAAAAGTTGTAAATGGTAACAAGCAGAGTATTCAAGTCTGTCATTTCAGTCAGTGTTATTTTCTGTATTTGGTTTCTCTCACTAATTCTACACGAATACTTAAAGCAGCCTTTACCTTCAAGAACTGAGTGAGTGCTTTTCCTTTGTCTCTCTTTGTCTCCTCACTCATGAACCAGTATGTGAGTCCCAGGTACTGATGATACTCTGCAGTTTCAGCCTTTCTTTCAATAGCATTTAAGAAACTAAATAAAAGGAACAGAGCTCAGATCAGACAAACTCTCAAAATCTGCGAAACAGTATATTCTATTCTCCCCGACATTTCCCTGCTAGAGGAAAGAAAAAAATAAATCTACCTTCTTTCTGCCTGTTCATAGTTCTTCTGGGAGTAATGGATGAAACCATCTAGAGCATGGGACTCGGCGAGATCAGGGTGGGACAACAGAAGCTCTTGTGAGATCTGCAAAAGGATGTAATTCTTCCCTAGTTATTTTGTCTATGAAACCAAGAATTCCATTTAGCTTACAGGAATTACAATATAGCACTAACCTCGGAAGCTTGATCCAATAAACCTTTGTTTAGATAAGCCTGACCTCTGATAGCTACAACCACTGGATCACTGCTTGCATCCACAATCTAGAAAAACAAATAACACGCATGACCAAGTTATTCTCTCCCCAGATTAAGAAAACAGGAGTGTCAACATCAGGCAGACTGCATAAAGACAAGAAAACATTTACACAGAATACCCTTGGGAGACCTCGGAATAATTTTGATGAAGGTAGGAGATCATAGAGCTTAAGAACAAAGGTACAGAAGTCTAAACAGTGAAGAAGGAAACTGTGAGACAGCAAACAGTGGAAGCAACTTCTGTCTAAAGTTTAACTACTCAATCTTAGAGCAATATGCCCTTGTTCATGACTAATAACGAAGGAAAGGGGGAGTAGGATTAGAATAATAATTCAAATTAAGATGAACAACAGCCATAGATCTAGCAAGAACGCAGCAGCACTGAGCAAGACCAGGCTAGGTCAAAAGTGATGGCTTCTAAAATTAGTATTTTAAGTGAAAAAGAGTTGTAGTAAAGCCTAAAAAACAGAGAATGACGGTGTGTTACACCATAATTGGCAAGCGTTATCTAAACCATACAGAACGTAAAAAGGAGGCAAGGGTACAAATACACAGCTTGAGCTTTTAGTACAGAAAGATGAGAGCACTTTTAAAAATCAAATAGGAAAAAATATACATTTTAGTCAATGAAAATACCTGCTCAAGTGCTTTAATGGCTTCTTCTGCAGCATCAGCATCAGCTATTTTAATCAAAGCCTCTGCTTTCAACTGAAGGATAAGGTTCTTCCATCGAAGACTGGGACCCTCAGGAGTTCCAAGAACCTCAAGAGCTGTTGACAAAAGAAGTTTTGTCAAGTAAAAGTAGAAAAGTGAACAACAAAAAGCACTGCTCTTTCCAATACTTTTAAAATCTTGTTAATTACAATTTTTCAGTCTAATAGAACATCACTTAATGGAACAATTTTTTGACTGCTCTCCCCCATGCTGAAGGAATTGTTCTGTAAAATTTCTATCCATTCATGTCTAAAAGTTAAATCAATTTTAGAAAGGTCCTCTCAGACGTGTGGAGAGACTGATTGCTTTCTGGCTGCTGGCCTTATAATTGGGAATGCTACATTTTTCCAATCTGTGTTCTGAAGAAACAGTGACCTTTCAATAAAACAGTTGTTTTATAGTTCAGTGTTCAAATAAAAAAGTATTACTGAAACGTGGGATTTAACTGTGTGCCTGTGCAAAGGTAACTTTGTACTTTTTAGGCAGCATTGATTACTTCTCCAATACACAATATAATCTCACCCCAGAGAATGAGGGCATCTCTGTTGAACTTCAGCATTCTCCAAAGCCGGGAACTTTTCAAATAACTCAATTAGCTATCTTTATTTTCACATATGATGAACTTTTGTCTGACTTGATGCACAACAGGCCAAGCATAAAGCAATCCTTGCCCAGAATTCTCTCAGACTTCACACTTTCTTTGGACTCTGGGAAACTTCCTGCAAGGCTTAATTTACACCTAACATTGAGAAAAAAACACCTTATTTTGTTTGTTCTGAGCCTACCAGCTTTTAGCTGCATTTGATACTAAACATACTAAACAGACCTTGTGCAGGAAAACAAAACCCTTGATCTTCATTCACGGATTTCAAAATCATCTCTTCTCCAGGTTGGAAAAGGACTTTAGAGGCTATTTACTTGTTCTGATATGCTGCATTGTCCATACATTTGATCATCCTTTTAGTAGTCTATTAACTTCTACTGTTATTTTGTATTTTGAGAAGGAGCAGACAGGTATCAAAACTGCACACAAAATTTGCCATGCGGCTAAAGTTCTTAAAACAAATAGATGTTTCACTAACTGTCCCCTTCGCCATAATTCCTAATATTTTACTTGCTTACAAAGCATGGAAAAGGAAAGAAACAAAATGAATAATTTTCTGGTATCTACTTCAACAAGACTGTAGGACGGCTTTGTGAGAACATTTCTTCCCACGACTGTATGATTTTTCAATTACAACTATGGAATTTTATTAATTATTTTAACACCTGGTCACTCCCTCCAGTAATCTCATTTTAGAGTTTTTCAGTCTACTTTGAATGGTAGCGAACATTATAATCTTATTACTCGATATTCATAAAAGACTAGAAAAGAGGATGAACAACACAGGTACCAGTGGAAGTGTCAGGGACACATTCCAGCCTGAAAATAACCATTGTTACTACACTGTGCCCTAGCTTTTAACTTATTTAAAACTGACAAAACCACACAGTGCTACAACTCTACTTTGTAAACCAAGGCTGCTCAGTTTCTTTAACAGTCTTGTAAGAGATCTTATCAGTTACTACCTGGAAATCAGAGTAGACTATATCACAACTCCTTCATCCATGTGCTCATAAACTCCTTCAAGAAGTTCTAAACCAACAACTTTACTTTACAAAAGCCACGCTGGCTATGTCCCAGAATAACATTTCTACATAAATTCCCGAACTCTGTCCTTTCAGTGTTAACTAATTTAACCACTACACATATCAGACTTGTTGGTGGTTTCCTTGCTCTTCCCTAGAACCCTTTTTAAAGGTCATGGTCACACGGTCTACCTTCAAGCATTTGGGTGGCAAGACAGTTTAAGCAAGCAGTAACATAAACCACTCAGTACTTCAGCAATTTCATCTTTATGTTCCTTAGTCAACTTCTAGGTCAATATCTCATAGTTCCTTGACATTAGTTTTTCATGCCTTGTTTTATAGCAACTTCTATTAATCCTGTAAACACAGACAAGTTGTTTGATGAATCCCCTGAAAAGGGTCATGGTGTACATGGTGTAGAAGTCACCGTGAGCTCTTCAACACTGAACACAGATGGGAAATCATGTCACTTTCATTCTTTCTGCAACACATTTCTTTTTACCTACTTTGTTGTGTTTTCACATTTCCTCCACCAAAATTTATAGGCATTCTCAATCTCCTTCACTGGCAAGTACTTCCTCTTGGTTTTAATAACTTCCCACGACTGTTGAGCCAAGTCCGCATATTTTTACCTCTTCAAGTCTTTATTGAGAAGTTTTTCATTGCATTTGTCCCCCTCAGAAAAAAGTCCACTTTTCCTGTCCCTTCAATTATACTCATCAGATAACGGCTCAATTTGGATTAGATATGCATCACTAGATCATAGGAACTGCCCTCATTCCCAGCTTGCCTGGATGAAGATTTACACTGAGGTTTCTTAAGATGTACTTGTACTATGCAACATTGCTGCATTTTATGTTAACCTGACTAAAATCCTATCTTTTAAGTCTAAATATGAAGTCTATGAGACTGAAAATCTGTGACACCTGCCCTTGCGGTTGCAGGCAATTCTCTGCTGTTTGGCAGAGTTGGTCAACCAGCAGCTGAAAAAGCACATCAGAACATGCAAACCTCTTAAACATTAACCATCAAACAGCTTTCTGGTTCTAATCAGCCAAGTAATTTCTCCTTTCCTGAGACTAAGGGTACACTGGCAGGATTACACAAAGCGGTGAAGCCCTGAAGTCACTCTTGCAATTAGCAGACATTTACCTTGATTGCAAGACAGGACAGCATCCCTGTGTTTGTGAATTTTCATCTGTGCCTCTGCCAGATAATGCCATGCTGCTGGACACTGGCTGGTCTTCTGCAAACCTAGTAAGAGTTTAAAAAAAGAAATTAAAAAAGGCTGCAAAGACACTGTAGCTGGCAGATGTTGTATTGCCATATAATGTCAAACACATTGTCAATCAGATAATAAGACTTGCAGTTATTTTTTTCCTTTGAGTCTTATTTTAAGCTGTTTTAGACATACAGGCCTCCATGCAGTAAGGCAAAGACTGAGAAGCACGTAAGCTTCTGTTAGGCTTACTTGCGTATAAGATTACACATACAGAAAATAAAAAGGGGAAAAAGAAGTGAGGAAATATACAACACTAGCTTAAGGTGCATTTTTGTTTCAAAAAGAAAAAAGTTCTTCTCTTTGATCAGACATTAATATCAGCAGCCTGTAGATTGCTTTAGAAAGTTTTCCTTAGAAATCAGAAAAAAGCCAATAGAACTTCAAGACAGTAGAAAAATGACGGCAAGAGCATTTCACTGAAACTTCCTGATGAACTTGCCTTAAGTAGAGATTCAGTAATAAAAACTAATTTGATTCTCCTGAGATTTTACACATGAATATATATATATATATATATATATATATATATATATATATATATATATACACATATAAAACTACTAAATAATGCCTTGAAGCTTTAATGCCTAAGATGCAAACATTTGGCTTACTGGGCAGACATTATTTCCAAACTTTAGAAATTTCTAGCGATACCAACTGCCTTATTCTTTGCAGAGTATTACATGTAAAAGTAAAAACAAATAAATAAAATAATTTGAGACATGTATCTTTTGCCAAAACCAGGATGTATGTCTTGTCAAAACAGCCAACGATCATGTGAGCTAGAAGAACTCGCTTTCCACGGAAGGCTTTTTCCTCTTAAGCACCTGAAAACTTCAGATTTTAGGTAAGACATGTTTTTCCACTGTGGATAAGCTGCCGTTGAATATTGTAGAATATCTCAAAATCCAATTTCAGAAACAATCTTATTCTAAACCTGGGAGAAAGGATGTAGGATATCACAGCATAGCCTGACCGATTCATGACTGCATAGAACCCGAATGTTTATTTACACAGCTTTGTCAGTAAGTCGCTTCGAATTTTCCACACCCAGCACCATGCGATTAGAAGAGTCCTATTTTCCCACTATTATACTTATGAATAATTTTCAAAGAGCTTTGCCATTTCAATACAAGCAAGATTATTACAGAATAGCAAGCCAACTCTTCAGTAAATCTGGCTACTGTAAAAAAAAAAAATCCACTGATATTTCCCTTTATATATCCAATACAAGTGTTCACCTAATGTAAGTGTTAAAGAGGCCTTAAAATGATATAACTTTAAAAGGAAGTCACCTTTGTTCAGGTATAGAAACGCAGTGACTAGATTAAGGAAGGTGCATTACATATTACTTTATAAATTCTGCATTCCTTCATTAATTGGTATTGCTGTAACTACTGCTTCATCTAGGTATTTCCCCAATAACACCCAGATTTTTAAAAAGTCTGAACTTGATCACACTAAAATCATACTTAAAGCTATATTTTGAAGAATTTCAATGCCCAACTGTTGAGTAGTCTTTTAAAATCCAGCTGGTCTTAGAACGGGCAAACTACTATGCAAGTATAAGATTTCAAAAATGTTCAGCATAAACCCGTTGATATTCAAGTTATAGACTATTTACAGCTCATATTACACATTTACCTTCAGTAAGACTCTTAATAGCCTCCTTGTATTTCTTTTCTTGGAGGCATTTTACACCAAAACCAATGATGCCTGGACCACTACTTGCATCCATCTCCAAAAGCTTAGAAATATACTGCAGGGCCTCTTCTGACAAAGTACCTGCTTTCAGAAAAAAGAAACAAACAAACAAATCATTATACAGAGTTTTAGATTTTAAAAAAAGTAACAGCGCACCTTATCTACATAAATATGAGTCTCACCTTTTGAGCTCAAACTAACAAATGTATTTACTTAACTTTTTCCTAAAGGAAAACATACTTATCACCCTCCACCCCAAAAACGTTCCACCCCCAAAACTTGAAAAACACACAGTAATCTAAGTACCCAGTTACCACCAAAGAAAATGAACTGTTAGTCTGACACCTGAATTTTTAACCACTTGTGTTAAACTACTACAGGTATATTTCCTTATAAGTAGAAACGAATTCCTTCACGGGCTTTCATGTAAGCCCAACTAAATGCCCACATGTCAAAATCTGCCACAGATAAATCAAAATAATTTCCTTCCACAGTAGGTCTTGTGTACCTACGAATTTGCTGGGATAGGTCTGCTGAAACAGTCTTGCTTTGAAACCACATAATTTAATATCTTAGCTTAATTTTAACTGATGCCACTAACTCTTTATGACTGTGTTCAGCAGTGATTGTAGACTTGGCAGTCCTTGCTTAAAGCAACTGTTATGACTTGCAGAAACAGTCTTTGAACTACTATTTTCTTTAAAAAAATAAGGATTCCCTTGACATAAGGGTTGTCTTTGGTCTGCATTTGGTAAAGGTGACTAATAATGCATCTGAGTTACAAGCCCACAAGTTTGGGGCCTGAAGGACGATGACATGGTTGGAATGGCTCAGATAAAAACAAACAGCCTCATTAAAACTGAAGCACCATCCTCTCCACCCCAATATGGCTGTGGGATGGTGAGATGTTGTCAGAGCATTGGTATATAAGAACTGTACCAACCAGATGCTCCTTTTCCTTTGAAAATTAGTTTCTGCATGTTTGAACTGTAAAGCATCCTCATGTGGAAATAAGAGCCTAGGCCTCATTTATCTTAATCCTTTTTCAATCGAAGTGAAAAATTCTCTCTCACTATTTCATGAAGCCTACTGTCAAAACTGGAAAAGGCATTCTTCTACCTAAGCTGAAAGTTATTTGTCTTTACATAAATCAGACTGTTTTTTTCCCTGATTTTCTTTCCTTGTTTCAAAAAGAAATAAAATCAACTTCTGACACCTTTAACAGTAAAATGAAAGATCAAAATTTGGTAGTTATATATGAAAACACTGAGAAAGTGCCCAACACTATTGCAATGTTTTTCATGAACTACCAAAAATAGCAATTGTATACTTTCAGATCCCTGCACTATTGAACATATCATGGTATTTTTATTCCCCTCACTGATTCTCCTTTTCTACTTAGAACATATATCTAAACAGATCTGTTTATTCCCTATTCACCATGCATTCTTTTGAAGAAAGTTTCACAAATGTTTGTGTCTTTTTGCCAAAAGAGATTTTCTGTGTCAATAGTAACTTAAGTGTAGCCCATCCTCAGCCTTAGAGCACTGGTTAACATTCTCTGCTCTCTCTTCTAAGCTTAAGAAGTTAAACTTCATTTACGCAGAGAGGCTGCTTCCAAGTTTTTAATGCCTTTTTTTTTTGCAACTTTGCACATTGGACTTATTATGGAGAAGTTTTTTTCCAATTTACGGTCAGCACTCAGTTACAGAGCTAAGAAACAGCAAATCATAGGACCAAACACTGCGTTTCTGGACAGGTACAAATATAGCATAAAAGGAAATAGCGCACTTGCATTGGGTTGTGAAGGGCAAAAACTTGTAAAAAGATTGTAACAAAACTATGTAACAAATAACTTAAGTCCCAAGAATATCTAAATCCATCCTACTCACCCGACTGAATGAAGTGCAAGCAAAGTACTTCTAAAGGATAACTCATAGAAGGATACAAAGCCATCATATCATTACAGGCCTTTTCCAATCTAGCTGATTCATGAGGAAACTTGAAAGGAACAAAAAATAAGTTATTTGTGTGAATTATCACATATGGAATATTACATCTCTTCACTGAAGCAGATAGGTTAACATAACCTTACTTTCAACAAGCACTGAATAAAGTCCTTGTAAAGATTTCGGTGGTCTTCACCAGGAACAGGGTCAGCAGAGTTCACCGCGTTTTCAAATGCAGTCAAAAGCTGAAATAAAAAATCATTAGGAGAGAAAGAAACAGAGACTCTAGGAAAAGGTTATCTTCATAGCATAGACTATTTCAGGCAGAAGGGACCTACAACATCCATCTAGCGCACCTGCCTGACCACCCCAAGGCTGACCAAAAGTTAAATCATGTTATTAGGGACATTGACCAAATGTCTCTCAACCACTGGCTGGCTTGGGCTATCAACCATCTCTGCAGGAAGCCCGTTCCAGGGTTTGGCCACCCTCTCAGCAAAGAAATGCTTCCTTGTGCGCAGTCTGAACCTCTCCTGTTGCAGCTTTGAGCCACTCCCACATGTCCTGTCACTGGACCCCAGGAAAAAGAGCTCAGCACCTCCCTCTACATGTCCCCTCCTCAGGAAGCTGCAGAGCCATGATGTCGCCCCTCAGCCTCCTTTGCTCCAAACTAGACAAACACAGAGGCCTCAGCTGCTGCTTACAGGACCTGCCTTCCAGCTCTTCCATAGTTAAGTGGATATTTACATCTTATTATCTAGATCCTACCAATTAAATTTACACTAGTACTGTGAACAGAGAAAGTCACAAAGTTCCTTATCACAAAGTAGTACTCAAATAGAATCCAAAGCACATTAACTGTCTGCTACAAGATAAAGCAGTAATACACTGTTTCATGACATAAGATGGGCACAAGGAAGGTGAAATTTGTAAGAACATAGACTTCTTCAAACCTAATCCAAATTCAAAGAAGGAATTGGTAGCACAAAAACCCAGGTTACTGTCCTCTAGGATTGACTGTCAGCCCTCCCCTCTGCTCTCATCTGGAAATCTAGTCCTCTATTTCTTGACTCCTTACACATTGGAGAACACAGATAACACAGAGTCTATATCACGAATATGCATGCTAAACAAAAAGTAGCCCACAGGTTGTCACAAGCAAAACACTAAATAGGAGGTTGCCTTCTAGGTTCAGCTGCTTTACTCAAAACTGCAGTAAACTGAACTGTAGATTTCCATGTGAAAACTATTCCTGATATTTTTGTAACTTTTTTTCTTTTTGAAACTTCTTGTCCCCAAAAAGGCAAGTAGAATGGCCTACAGCACCTCTTTTCTATAAGAGCTCATAATGTAAGGCATTTGCCTTCTCAAAAAGTAGAAATCCAGATACAATTTTCTGCTGTCTGAAATTATTTCAATTTCTGTTTTCTACCTTCTGGAGCACTGCTATCAACCAGATTGGTGATTTCCACCTTTCATGCTGATGTAGGTTCATTTTGCAAGAGCAGACAAGCCAGATAGAACAAAATTAACTTTAGCCATAGAGAACACAGGACTAGTGTAATTCTTTATCTTTCTGTTTGCTCCAATTAGTTTTGACATTCTCCCAAGAAGAGAGAGCTTAAAATCTACAGGAGAAAGGAAAATTTGAACCCAAACAATGTTAAGCACTATGTACAAAGGAAAAACAGTGCTAAGTTAATTCTTTCACCCTCTGGGGAAGTTTCTTGTTTTGAATAATGCCTACATTCTAGACTCTGTGAAAGCTTATGAGTGATGCTTCTCATAACATGCAGAGGTAGAACTGTGCTGCAGTGCTACACTGTGTTACAGGGCAAACTGGGGCTCCTGCAGAATTTAGGAGGCAGTTAATGAGGGAGTTCCAGGAGGGCTGCTTGGATTTAGGTGTTTATTCCACATAAGGCCCACCTCAATCAGTTGCAGCCTCACCGTTTCTGTTAGAAGTTAAAATCACACACCTTTTCCTAGAAGTTTAGTACTACTGCAGATTAATGAGGCATGAAATTGCAAGATTTTTAGGGGTTTTAAAGCTTCATTTCAAGTCCAGCTGCAGTGTGCATATGTATGTATCTAGATGAGGAGGGATAAACATTACTGACTGTTCGGTCTTATTAACCTGGGTCTGTGTACTGTCTTTCAGCAACTGGATCATCTTCTTCCAAAGCTGATGAAGCTCTGCCTTTTCTGTACCTTCCTCTCGTTTCATCTGGATCAGTTTTTGCCATGCTTCAGCCACCTGTCAACAGGAAGCAAATAAAATATGTTGCCAATCTTTAAAGAACTGGATACAAGCTTTCCAATTACTGCAATTCAACCACATTAGGGGAGACAACAAAGTAACTGTTAAAGTAATGACCCAGATTTACCTGCTTTCTGATCAAAGCAATAACAAATCCCGAAGCGTCGAGAGGGACCTGTCTACCTTACAAGGTACAGTAAATAAAGGAGCCACCACCAAGAGTGTGAATTCTGACTCTGGCTCCTGGAGGAAATAGTAAAAACAGTAAAAATAGACATAAACAGTCCTCTGATATGCTCTGAAGAAAAAAGGGAAATCTGGTTGAATCTACAGCACTATTATCAGAAACAGAAGAACAGCAGCAGTACATGTTGAAATTCCAGAGTGGAAAGATCAACAAAACTGAAAAAGAGTAAATAGGACCCTGCAGCCTAACTTGCAGTTTCTTGTTACACAGAGAGCAAATCTGCTTTCATATGCTATTAATATTGAATTTAATTTCAGAAACTGATATATAAAGATGCTTTGGAGCTAATTAATAGTAATGAGCCTGATGCTAAGTGATATGTAAATTTTTTCATTTTCCATTGTTGGAGGAACGGGGAGAAGATGTCATAAGACCATCCACCACATTGTAAGAAAGAAACCCTTTCAAACAAAGAGTAAACAGCATAACTACAACAATATGTATCCTTTAACATTACTAAAGAGACTATAAGCATTGTTTCTGTAAAACCCTTCAAGCATTTAACAGCTCCACCTCGTGGTAAGCGACCGGAGCCACAACTACTTTGCAAGGATGATGCTGACAGGGACACTGGGAGTGCTTGCTGGGCTGATGCTTGGGTTGCCTTGAAGCAGCTTTACAGGTCCTGACCATTGTGCATGGAATGCAACACACAGAATAACAGAATCACAAAATGTTTGGGTTGGCATAAGCCCTCCCAGCTCTCCCAGTGCCTCCCCTGCCATAAGCAGGGACATCTTCACCAGCTCAGGTTGCTCAGAGCCCGTCCAGCCTGGCCTGGGATGTCTCCAGGGATGGTTCATCCACCATCTCTCTGGGTACCTGGGCCAGGCTCTCACCACCCTCAAGGCCAATGATTTCTTCCTCATGCCTGGCCTGAATCTCCCTCCTTTAGTTTAAACCATCACCCCTTGTCCTGTCACAACAGGCCCTGCTCAAAAGTCTGTCCCATCTTTCTCATGGGCCCCTTTTAAGCACTGAAAGGTGCACTAAGGTCTCCCCGGAGCTTCTCTTCTCCAGCTGAACACCCCAACTCTCTCAGCCTGTCCCCAGCAGAGCTGTTCCAGCCTCAGATGATTCCTGTGGCTCCTCTGGCCCCTCTCCAGCAGGTCCATGTCTGTCCTGTACAAGTGCAATCAGCCACAGGCAATCAAGTTCAGGTTGTTTATAAATTCCACCCTACCCCTGGCATGAAATATGAGGACAGTCTAGGAAGGGATCACCACACCAGCGAAGAGCTAATGAGACACCTAGAGCTGTCCAAGCCAGGCAAAGGATACCTGACACGCACATACATGTAAATGTGCATTTGGGACCATGCTTGACTTCTGGAAATAAAAAGAAAAATTATGTTCCACTCTTTCAGCCCATATACTAACATCCTTTGCCAAGTTTTGGCAGTTTAACGGATTGCATCCAAGTCTGTTACACAGTGGAAAAAAAGGAACATAGTCAAAATAATTTCTTCCTAGCAGTTGTCCACAAAGGGACCCCAAGTAGTCTGCAGCCCAAAGAATTGGGGATTCCTTGATGAAGAGTAGTTACTTTTGATCAAAGGGAAGTTTCTTAGGAGAGAAAGTAGTCAACCTACCTCTAAATATTTCTTCTCTTGATGATACAGGTCCACAAGCTTGTTACACACATCATACCATTTTTGCTTGTCAGCACTAGAAGGGAGGAAGGAAGAAAATTCAACACAAACAAGCTAAGTTTTCTATAAAAGTGTAATGTTTTTCAAGTTCTGTCAAATAATTTTAGTAGGTTCAGTTGCCAAACAAATATTTAGAATAAATACTACAGATTGCCCTAAAAGTTTTACTTTTTGCTGTTCTGAGTAAAAAAAAAAAAAAAAAGGCAAAAAAAAAAACCAAAACCAAACTTCAAGCCATTGTACTTTTCTTTTTGAACAATTTTCAGATTAAGGAAACAAGTCAAACACTCCAGTCAGTTCCAGTAACAGCTGAGAGTTAGACTTGTTTAGAACTGTACCTAGAAGAATCGGATGACATATAACCTGTGATCTTAAAGCAGATAAAAATAAGTCTCCTTATTAATGCAGACAGTGAACTATCAGAGCTAAATGCTTAAAGGCAGTGAGTTTAGACAGAGGACATTGGACAACACAGAATTATCTAAACTACTAACCTCAAGTACAATTATTCCAATAGTTTTTGTGCTATCAAAAGAGACAGGATCAAGAAACCTCATACAGGCAGAGAAAATGTGACTAACAACTGCTGACCCACTGTTGTGACAAGGTTTAAAAAAAAAAATCCTACCCTATGTATCAGCAATGGCATTCACGGAGCTAGAAATCTTAAGACTAAATTACGGAATTTAATTTCCTTTACCTTTCATAGAGTTCTAAGAGCTTTCGGTAAACATCTGCTAAGTCTCCTTTGGCATCTGTTTGGTTGGGTTTCTCATATAAATTTGCTAACCCCTTTAGAAAAAAAAAAGATTAAAAATAAGTAAGATTTGATGTCAACAGTTATGTGCTATGCAAACACTGCAAGTTCTGCCTGTAAAAATTATTCTGTCTTCAATGATGTCATGAAGAAATCTCTGAGCAGTATCTACACTGATATTTCTGTACAGTCTTCTGAAGCTACTTATTTTAAATTAAAAGCTTTTCTCACTTTCTTAACTAACACCAACAAGTATTTGAAACTTGCATATATTACAAAATCTTGTTTGCATAATAGACAGTATACAAATCACACTAAGTCATACGATAAAAGATCTATACCCAAGTATCATACTTTCTTGTACAGTAACAGAAATCCGGAATATGACTGCAAAACTGAGGAAATTTCAATACACCTTGAAATCAGACACCAACAGTTATACTTTGAATGTATTTGTATTTAAAATACTAAGAACCTTACTAACTTAGAAAAATATCAATTGATGGTACCGGAGACAGACTTAACATGCAACCTTATGCTTCAGAAGTCTCCAAATAACAAAACCACATATTGTAAATAAATACTGTTACAGGTTGCCATGCACACACCACCCAGCACACAGCTATTTTTAATGTATACTGTTATTTTTAAGTAACAACAACATAATTCAGTAACAAACCCCTCAATGCTGGAAAAAGAAGATACTGGGTAAAACATTTTTTCTCCTATGAGAGAACCATTGTCAAATGTTTCTTGAGCTACAAGCATGGAAGTCACTAAGCATGGATGAATTTACTGTATTCGTGTTATCCCTTGCACATCTCACTGCTAGCTGGTATGCACAAGAAACACAAAATTAAATATACTGAAACCAAAGTTCACCCTGCTATACATATGCAGCCACCCACAGCTTCACTTTGGACACACAAATAATTTGAACCTCAGCCACTCCAAAGCTTCAGTAGAACTAAGGGCCTCAAGAAAACATGATGTAAGTCTCAATGTTGCTGTATTCCCATATTTAACTCCACAGTGAAATTTTTAGGGAAAGAAAAAGTGAATCTGGATGTTCACATACCTGCCATGCCAGTAACTGGTTTGGTTCAAGTTCAATAGCCTTCTTATATGCTCCTTTGGCCTGATCAGGCTGCTCCAACTCAGCAGCTGCCAGGCCAATAAATACCCAGGCATTGTAGTTATTTTTTTCTTGCTTCAAGACTGCCTAGAAATACACAATTTTAAGTGAAACTGATGAATGAAATGCATTGACTTTATCCTTACAGTTGGTGGATTATTCCATATGGTAACATTAGAAGTAAGAAGTTAAATTTTTAGGAAAAGGCTAAGATTAATAACTTCAGCTTTTCATACCAGAGAATGCTCCATATCTGAACTCTTCTGCCAGTAACCATATCTGTAGCTCAGCAATTAAAGAACTCCTGCCCAGGATTTTTATCTCTATAATTCTAGACTTACTATTCTTATTGCCACATAAAATGTAAATGCAAAAGCAACAGGAACAAAAGTTTATGTGTGGGCAGCTAACATGGTCAATGAAATTAAATTTGAAAAATCAATCTCAGCTCTTACGACAACAAGGTACTCCACATTCTGCATTACCATGCGGCTGTAGGGGTATAAGCACAGCAAACAAAATGTGCAAAAAAATATTACCTTCCAAGTAAAAAATTAATTACCTTGCAATGTTTTAAGGCTTCCTTATATTCTTTATTTCGTATTGCTTCTCTGGCACTCTTTAATGCTGCCTTCACCTCCTTATTCGACATTGTGGCTATTAACTGAAAAGGACATATAGTCAGTTCTTATAAAAAGATATATTGAACTCAAAACATTGTTAATATCCTACTGTACCTGCAGAGTGAGCATTTTAAACACAGAAATACAGTGCAACACACCAAAATGCATACAGCACTAAAAACTGCTGAAACGAACAATGTGGTTAAAATCAGTAACTTACACTTTGCTTCAAGGTAGGATTAAGCCAATATTCCAAACAGTTAAATGATACAAAGTATTTACCCCTGAATGAAATTTTCCTTAAGGTTTAAGATGAATTTGAACAGGAGGAAAGGCGTTACATGGCAGTCACCTTAGACTCCTAGAATCATAGAAGGTCCTGAGCTGGAAGGACCCAAAGCATCATCGGTTCAAACTCCTGTCCCTGCAATGACAACCCCACAGGGCACCCCATGTGTCTGAGGACGGTGTCCAGTCTCTTCTTGAACACTGTCAGGTTGGGGCCGTGACACCTCCCTGGGATCCTGTTCAGTGTCCAGCACCTCTGGGTGAAGAACCTTTTCCTCATGTCCCACTGACCCTCCCTGGCACATCTGCTGCCGTTCCCTGGGCTCTGTCACTGTCACAGAGCAGAGCTCACCCTGCCCCTCCTGCTCCTGCTGAGGAACCTGCAGCCCATGAGCTCTGCCCTCAGTCTGCTCTGCTCCAGCTGAGCAAACCCAGGGACTGCAGCCGCTCCTCACACGGCTTCCCCTGCAAACCTTCACCAGCTTCGTAGCCTCCTCTGGACACTCTCCAGTAGCTTTATCTCCTTTATCCTGGTCCCCAGCCCTGCACACAGTGAATGCTCCCGGTGAGGCAAGAGCAGAGCAGGACAATCCCCCCCTGCCTGGCTGGCGGTGCTGTGCTGGATGCACCACGACACAGGCCCCTCTTGGCGCCAGGGACACTGGTGGCTCATGTTCAACTTGCCGTCAACCAGAACCCCCACACCCCTCTCCACAGAGCTGTTCTCCAGCATCTCATCCCTCAGTCTGTCTGTACAGCCAGGGTTGCCGTGTCCCAGGTGCAAAATCCGGCACTTGAACTTCATGGTAGGTGATTGCTAGGAAGGCACCCTGCCTATATTTTATTTTAAAAGAGGAATTACTAAGTAGCAAACTGTGCCTAAGAGGCGTATTACCCTGGACAATGAGCTCAGGTTCTGGTGTGGGGTCTGCAGAAGGACCACGGCCATGGCCAGCCTGCCACCCATGTTCATGGGCCACGATGCTCCTCACCCTTCCCAACACCTACAGCAGACACCGTGTCCGTACACCCAAAGGGAATAAACATCAAAGGACACATCACAGAGGTATTCATGCTCCCGAAATATGCCATAATCATGCAGTATTTTGATGCATATGGTAAATTTTTTGCCTCAAATCCACTTTAGAAACACCACAGTCAAAACTAAGGTTGAGAGACAACACTGATGGTTCAGGCACTGAAAAAGGCTGAAAAAGTGAGAAACTTAAGAACAAAAAAAAACCTTTTAGCAGTTGAAGAGCAAAAGATGGAGAGAGGATGAAAGGCCTAGGGAGAAATTAGAAAGGAAAGGACATAGGAAGATGGTGCATTCCAAAGATTCCCTCAGAGAGAGAAAGAAAAATGAAATCTGTCAAACTTACATCGCTCAACGGCTCCTGGAGACAAATTCTCTTCCTAGGAGGGTAAAGACTCCTCGATCACCACAAACACACCGTTTCGCTGACATTTCGGAGCCTGAGCTCCATTTTCACCTACAGAGAAACGAAGACACCACGTCAGCGCACAACCGGGCGCCCTGGAGGAGCCCGGCCCCGGAGCCAGGGGCTCCCGCGGCCCGCCTGAGCGAGCGGCCCCGCGCCGGCAGCCATCCCCGCGGGGACGGGCACAGCGGGGGAAGGACACGACGGACCGACTCGACCCGATCCGATCCGATCCGATCCGATCCGTTCCGTTCCGTTCCGTTCCGTTCCGATTCGGCCCGATCAGCCACCGCCACCCTCCCCGTCCGCCTCCCTCACCCGCCGCCTCCACCGCCCGCGCACGCGCCCTTCCCGCCCCCGGCCGCACCGCCCCGCCGGCCGCCATCTTGCGCCGGGCGCTGTGGGAGATGTAGTTCCCGCCTCCCTGGAGCTGTAGTTCTCTGAGGATCGGCTGTCGGGACTGCTGCTCCTCTCTCTCTCTCTCCGGGAGAAGTGGGTTGCCGGCGGCGGGGCGATGCGGTCCGGCGGGCCGCTGGGGCGCGCCGGGCTGGCGCTGCTCCTCATGGCTGCCGCTGCCTCCGGGGAGCAGCCTCGGCCCAGCGTGGTGCTGGTGGCCTGCGACTCCATGGTGAGTGCCCGGGACAGCGCGGGGAGCCCGGGATAGCGGGGCTGCGGTGGGCGGGCGCCGCACCTCAGAAAATAGAGCCGTAGAATCGTTTCGGTTGGAAGAGACTCTCGGCTGAGGGAGCTGGGGCTCTGGAGCTGGAGAAGAGGAGACTGAGGGGGGACCTCATTAATGTTTATAAATATGTGTCGTGAAGATGGAGCCAGGCTCTTCTCGGTGACAACCGAGGACAAGGGGCAGTGGGTACAAACTGAAACACAGGAGGTTCTACTGAAAGATGAGAAGAAACTTCTTCATGGTGAGGGTGTCAGAGCCTGGCCCAGGCTGCCCAGGGGGGTTGTGGAGTCTCCTTCTCTGCAGACATTCAAACCTGCCTGGACACCTTCCTGTGGAACCTCAGCTGGGTGTTCCTGCTCCATGGGGGGATTGCACTGGATGAGCTTTACAGGGCCCTTCAAACTCTTCACATTCTGGGATTCTGTGTGAGTCCAACCATAACCTAAATCTAGCACTTAACCATCCCCTGGTTTAGTAGCTAATGTTTTGTTTTGGTAACAGCACTTTTGAGTACCTAAATACTGTGCTAAACTACTAACCTCAATTTTTAATCTAAAAAAAAGAAAAAATAATGACGTTGCAAAAGTCATGGAAGAGAATTGGGCCCTTTCTGTTGACCGATGCTGGCTGCAGGTGTTGCAGTTTTCAGTGCATCACATCAATTTGCTGAGCAAATTTCTCAGATGTAACGGTTTCACTGGGATTCAGAATGTGGATCAGACCGGCAGCAGAGCACCAAACAGTGACCATGACTTTTTGGGTGCAAGTTTGGCTTTGGGAAGTGATTTGGAGGTTCTCAGTCCAGTGACTGAGCTGGTCATTGCTGATTGTCATATAAAATCCACTGTTCGTTGCACATCACAATCTGATCAAGAAATGGTTTGTTGTTACTTAGAATAAGACAAGGCGACACTTCAAAATGATGACTTTTTTTGCTTTTCGGTCAGCTCATGATGCACCCATGTCTCTAGATGGTGTGAGAAGCTGCAGGAAAATCTTAGTAAGGCTTCCATATGTTGTCCTGTAAACAGGAAGATTCTCATGACGGTTTCACAGGGATTACTGAGGTAACCCTTACAGAAATGAAAGCCGAACCCCAGATGTTTGTTATACGCTTCACAAAAACAGTTAAGAAAAAGGTGCTGTTTCTGAAAGGTATCTGTATTTCAATAGGTACCTATGTAGGGTGTACAAAGAAAAATATACTGAAGAATAATTGTGTCGCATACATTTTTTATAAGATGGATTTTAAGGCAGAGATAGGTTAATGATTTTGATCACATCTCTAGTAGAGAACAGGCAGAGCTGGGTAGAGTTGAAACTAACAGATTTTCTGTTCTCTTCTGCATGCAGTCCCTGTATCGAGCTCTAAAGAGTGAAGAAAATTATGTTAGTCTCTGACTGTGGACTGAATATATGAACAATGGCTGAGTGGCTAGTGAGGAAATTAAGTGATCATGCTGTAAGGTTAAAAAATTTTAAACAATGACAGAATAATTCTCATCTTAAAACATTTCAGTAGTTTATAAGAGTTATTTTCTACTGTGGAGCGCAATTAGGCTGTGCCTAACTTTTTTCTGGGTTCTGAAATGTTGCAAACTCTGATTATATGTGTTATTCTTTGTAAATATTCATTTGGACAATTAGTGCTTTCCACAGGGAATTGTGGGTAATGGAAGCAGTAGTGACATGGACTCTTAAGTTCTTCATTTTTTTTTTAGTCCTCTCTCAAATTATTACAGAAAATTAAACTAGTAAATCTGAAGAGAAAGTTCACAAACACATCTGCTAATGTGCAGAAACAGCATAGTATGAAATTAATAGGAAGTCTTACATTGTCTAATCTGTGTTCTTAAATGCAGAAAAAAGAAATAAGCTATTCTTTCCATGTAATCTTGGCTAATGGTTCATATAGGAGAATATTATGTTAAATATAATGTTTGTTTCAACCAGTTACTTTTCAAATCAAATACACTTTAAAAAAAAAAAAAAAAAACCAGTATTGTTTAATTAAAGCTGTATAGGCTAGCCGTTCTCAAAACCCGTGCATCCATCTACCTGTTATGTTCTAAGCTAATAGAATTTTCTCCCTTTGGAGTTTTCACCGTTACTCATATGCCTGAAAAGTGTTTTTATCTGTTTCATATGTACCATTATTTAAAGGTGAAATTTCACAGAAACCCTCGGTCCTCCATCCCTTGAAACTGTACACATTCCTTATAGTTTGAAACAGATTATCAAAGGTCTCCATCTGAAGCAGTCGTGGAGTTTTTAGTAGTTGAATAAAAATAAGTATTCAGTCTTAAGAGGAAGCAACTGCCCTGATTCACTGCTGATCATATCTGCTTATTTTTGGTTCTGATTGAGCAGGAGCAAAGTGGTCATTCAGTTGAATATTTTCCGTTGAAGAGATAAAATCTCACTAAATAATTTATTTCAAGATACCTCACCCAACAAAATATTACAGTAAAAGTCACAGTGGAATTTTGTTCTTAATGTCATGTAATGATGACTGTTACCAGACACCAAGAACCCATTGTTCCAAATGAGGCTTGCCCAATATATGGCATGGAAAGCGTATTTTTGTAGGCCGCTGATGCTGGTAGGCTGTGTGTGATGCAAAGGAGTTACTGCAGGGTTACAAACAATCACATACCAGCTGTTTTGCTATGGCGTCTCATACAGTAACTGTTCTCATTAATAAAAATAATTTAAAGAAATTTGGTAAGATGGTCCTTTGCGTACATACAGATTAGAGTTAGGAATTTGCATGCTGGCATTTATTTTGCAGAGGCTGATGTGGTAATTTGTGCATGGTCTTTGGAACAAATGAGCTGGTAGTTGGTGAATTTGTAACTGGAGTTTGCTGCACTCTCCTGACTTTTCGTGTCTGCCTGCTTATAAGCTCTTGTGAACTAAATGCTCTGCAAAACACAGCTTCTAAGATACTTAAGCTTTAAGGTGTTTGTGCTTCTCTCTCAAATCTAGAGGAGTGTTACTCAGGTCCCTGCATCTGAGTAATGACTTTAATTGAAAGATCTGTTAAAACTGTGCACATCCACTGTCAACTGTTCCTTCACCAAAGAGCTGACCAGTGAGGCTGGGGCTGAGTTGTGACATCTTACCAAATTAAGGAAAAACATATAAGACAGTGACCTGAAACAGGATAGTTTACATGAAACCTGGTTTTACATCTTCATGATTTTGTACAGTAAAAGCACCAATTCAGGATTGTTGGTCTTTGTTTAAAGTTATTGGTTAAAAACTCTAGGTAAAGAAAGAGGTAGCAGGAAGGATCAATGAAGTATCAAAAGGGAACTAGGCAAATGGTATTTCAGGGGGGCAATAGGCTTCCTTCAGCTTGCTGATCACGTTTCTAGTCCATGGTTTAAAATAAAATTCACAGAGATATGGTGTGGTTGCATCTTTTAAAAGAGGAAAAGGATGAGGGATCAGTTCTGGTTTCACAGAAATATAGGAGCCATAGAATCACTTTGGTTGGAAGAGGCCGTCAAGATCATAGAGTCGTACCATAACCTAACTCTATCACAACCCCATGTCCCTGCCCCATGTCCGTCTGTCCAACCCTCCAGGGATGGTGACTCCAGCACTGCCCTGGGCAGCCTGTTTCAATGCCCCACAGCCCATTGGGGAGGAAATTGTTCCCCAGATCCAACCCCAACCTCTCCTGGTGCAACTTGAGGCTGTTTCCTCGTGTCCTATCACTTGTGCTTATGGGAAGAGACCAGCAATGTACCAGTGCACACAATTGCATTGGGACTGACTCCTTTTCAACTTTCACCATACCTATCCCTGTTGAATGTGTTATTGTAGAACCCTCCTCCTGCAAGAACTGGAGCTTAGAATATCTATAGCTGTAAAGAAGTAATTTTACTATGAAGAAGTCCAGTTATCTTTTACATTATACTTTTTCTTAAGTATATTGATTTTCTGTTGACTTAATTAAAACTTCTCAACACTTTGTTTTCCATACCTGAGTAGAATTGGTAATATTTGAGTAGTACAAGTTCAAGGTAACAAATCTAAGAATTAATGCAGACAATAGTTTGGGACAATGCTGTTTACACACTGTTTTTCTGTCTTTGATTGCAGGATGGGCGCTTGACATTTTATCCAGGAAATCAGACTGTGGATTTGCCTTTCATAAATTTTATGAAGAGACATGGCACTGTCTTTCTCAATGCCTATACCAATTCTCCAATTTGTTGCCCTTCCCGTGCAGGTAGGACCAAGCAAAACATCAGATAAATACTTGCGTGTGTCAATTTAAATGTGTGGATAGGAAATTTAAAAGCATTGAATTTTGGGGGATTTGTTCTGTTTTTCAATAAGACTTTTTTTTTTTTTTAGTTTGTGTTTTAATTTATACAGTATTGTCATATATGATCTGTTTCTCTTTTCTGATTCTCATGCTTCTTCATTTCTTTTTGTTGTTGTTGTTCTTCTTTTTTCCAGCTATGTGTGAGCTCCCAAATCTTTTTGCAAACTCAACTAAAGCTTCAATGTTTTTCAAAAATCTTCAGGATTTGTAGAGAAATCATCAGTTTGTCTGCTGCAGTGCTGAAACTGCATTCAGAACTACTCTACCTTCCCAATACAAATTCATAAATCTCTTTCCCATTGTCAGGAAAAATTATTAAATAAAAACAGCTGAATAAATTGGTGGCTGTTAGCACTGCCTTGCAATGACATTAATTTCAGACATCCTGTTAGATATATAATATATCCATAATGTAGTTTTAATTGAATACTTCATTATTTTTCTTGACTTGCTGCAATCATTGTCCTGTGTGCAATTTCACAATTGCAGCATCTTGCAGAATTTGCTGCAAAATTAGAAGGAGACTATATTTTTGAATCAAATGTTACATCTTGAAACATTTCTCATCTTTTTCATTATTGCAAAGACCCTCCAGAGGCGATGTAAATGAAATTTCATCTATAGCTGAAAGAGAGTCCAGCCCTTTCCTTGCAAGGAGCTGAGGCTGCCTCTGTTGTGGAGGTGTTGGGTATGATGCTATAAAAAATGATGGGAAGGAGGACTTTGAGGTGGGAAAGTAGAAGTAATGCCACGATACGGGGTTGGGGCTGACACTCTGTGCTTACGCAATATATCAATCACTTAAAGAGCAGCTTAGTTTTCATTTAGGACTCCTTTTGACTCTAAATTAGTGTTGTGAAGAGTGAACAATTCTCAACAAGCTGCAAAGAAACACCGGAATTCACTAATAAAACCTTTTCTTATAGTTTCTTTGCAACAGTTCTGTGGGTTTCATTTCTTCTTGGCCTCCTCTTTTATAATCTTGCTTTGTCTCTACAGCTGATAGTAAATGACCTAAAAAGAATATTAAAAATATGTTAAAATAATATACTCTAATTCCCTTCACAAACATACTTAACTGTAAATTCACATTAAAATCTAACTAAAGTGATGGGAGGCTATGCTCTGGAACATAAGCAAATGTATGAGTGTTGTATCAGGATCTGTACTACCATGGCTGTTTCTTTCTACAATTAGTAAGAATATTTCCTGATCTACAGAAAGGCTTAATTTAGTAATTTCATAGCTCCTGGAAAGATGGCACCTTATTCTGCAATTCTGGAGATTATTTTAGTAAAAATTGTTATTCATATTGATGATGGAACTAAGATTTGGAAGAGTAATACTTTGTATTACCTGCTTTATTGAATGACAATGTGACCTTTGTACCTCTAGAATAATAAGATTGATCTCTCTTCAAGTATATTCAACTTACATTTAGATAGGAAGTACCACTTACTTGTCAAAAAAACACTTTTTTTTTTTTTTCCTCCAGCTATGTGGAGTGGTCTTTTCACTCATTTAACAGAGTCTTGGAATAACTTCAAAGGTCTAGATCCAAATTATACCACGTGGATGGATCTCATGGAGAAATATGGCTACCGCACACAGAAGTATGGGAAATTGGACTATACTTCTGGACATCATTCAGTGAGGTAAACAGGTAGATTCACTTTCTGTGGAGAGGAGTGAATAAATCACGGAATGGTCTGGCAAGTGGTTTCTGTCTCTGATTGAAATCGTAGTAGCTTTAATTTAAAAGAAGCTGTGTTAGGAACCCAGCAGGGGTCTGTCCTGCAACTTTGTGCAGAAGCAAGCATATCTCTTGCAGATGCACTTTGGATTTTACCTGTAGCTGGAAGATGAATGTGGTTTTGCCCAGCATGAATTAAGGTTATGTTTGATCATTGGTATTGCTCCCTAAATGAAATTCATAAACCATTTTGCCTTGCCTTGAAACTTCCTGGCTTGATTATACTAGCAGTGTAGGAAAAGCATAAATATATTTGATAGTACTCTGATATTAAATCTAGAATCACGAAACTTGAGGGTTTTTTTTATTTTGAAGGCCATGTGTTTTCACATACTTATGCTGTACTTCTATTCTTTAAAGCTTTATTTTTAAAAATGTGACTAGAATTACAGCAATGTGTGAGAAATACTTTAATGTGTAGAGACTTAACTGTATTATGTTAAAAAAAATAATAAACATGAAGTGCCTGGACAGTTGGGACAAAATACATTGTCTTCCTTCAGTGTAGTTTTTATGAAGATGCACTATCTCCCTTATTCATAATGATGTCCGTTATTGAAATTATAATAACGAGTAGCTTTTTCTTTCATGTTAAACAGGTTAGAGTTACCTAAAATTTTCTCACATCACATGAGCAATTGGAAGTCGAAAGGTCACATTAGTAGTTAATAGTATGTTGCACTTCCACACTGCTTTTTGTCTACAAAACACTTTATAAATAGTATCCACTTCGGTGTCTGGCCAAAATAATATTTACCTCCCCAGTTTAAGACTATCAAAAGAGTAAGACAGCTTTTTTTTCCCTTTTTCCATATTCCTGTTCTACACTGGAAATAAAACATTATTCAAATACAGACTTAAAGCAAAATTTTCATGTTTACTTACTTTACCAAACAGTGTACATATTTGTGTACTACTGATGCTTCTGTCTTGTCTATGTCTGCAGCTCTTCTTAGTAACTTAGCATCTAAATATGGACAGATGGGTGCTCAACCTCTAGTCTTTTGCTTAGACTTTTTTTTCTGAAGACCGCTATTCTGCATCATTATTAAAACTCCTTTTTTTCCCCAGTAAGAAACAATTACTTCTACAACATATGAAAAAGTAGTAGTAGTATGATTCTTTGTCCTTGCTTTTATGAATGTTGGAAAAAAATTCCTCTCTGACAAGAAACGATTGAACATTAAGATGAATGCTTACAGATGTTTGTATTATTGTAGTGTACAGATGGTTTGTTGTGACTGCCTCAGACAGTCATGCTTTTCAGAAGAGCGTAGTCTTAGCAGCAGATTGTAAGGTGCCAGTAACAGACCATTCTTCAAGAAGGCAAAGGGTCAGATTTTCTTCTGTATAATGAAGCAACACAGAAATGATTCTGTGGGTGCATCACTCATATGCATTTCTAGAATAGATTTTCAGTACATTAAAATTATTCTGAAAAATAAAAAGTATCTGCAGTATTACACAGATTCTTATACTTTTATTCTAAATCCTTCTTTGTGCAGAAAACATTCTGTGTTGTCTAAATAGTATATTGTATGCACTCACCCTGCCCTTCACTAAGATAGAAGAAATGTCTTTTTTAAATCTGTTTATCTCTAATCTAAAGTCACTCCAGGTTTAAAGAAGAGCAGCTCTAAGTAATTCCAGAAGTTCCTGGCTGTTGGTATGATAACTGGAACATGAAGGTGGCACTGAAAAGAAGTTGATTGCATATAAATGTCTGGATTCCACAAGTCTTGCTTCCATTTGCCTGGGCTGAAGACCGTAGGTGAATTCTGGCTTCAATACAAAGGCTGCCACATGGGAAGTGCAAAGCTGAACAGATAGTCCTTAGTTCTCAAATTTTATTGTGTGGGAATTCATGGAAAAACAAACAAACAAACAAACAAAACACAACAAAAACAACCCACACCTTTGATGTGAGACCATATTTAAGAAGAACATAATTTTTATGTTGCTTAAGTTTCTAAGTTGGTAAACTCTGCCAACTCACGATCTTATACTTACAAGTACTAAGATCATGGTTCAAGTAGTCTGAACAGGATTGCTGGCATGTGTTAGTGCAAGGGATTTAACCTGATGAGGTCTTTGCTATTTTCCTGTTGACAGGCAATGGTGAAATGGCATTTTGCACAGGTGTTTTACACTGTTGGGAGTGAAAGTTGCTATGGTGTGATATTTTACTCTTCAATTTTGCTTACTTCAATCTTCAGGAAAACTAGGCAAAAGCCTTTCTGTTTCGTTATTGTACCTATGTTATGTATTCTGGTTTTGTGTTGGAATAACAGAAGAGGAATGGCACACGGAGTAAACAATGACCTGGTTGCCATCCTGTTTTCAGGATATTGCTGGCAAGTCATCTGTACAGTGATCCTAACACTGACAGCCCCTTCTTCAGGATTGATCTGTTTTGCTGATGTCATTCATGTTCTTGGCTATTTGATGCACACCATTGCTTTAGCTTTGCTCTCGTGCTTATTTTGTCTGGTACTCTGACATTTGAATAGTTCTGTTGATACCATTCTAAACACTTTTGTTATTAATCTCCACAGATGAGAAATAAGACAATTCAGGGGTTTGGAAACTGTAGCAGCATCAGTATCAGTGGAGTTACAGTTGTGTGCTGTGATTTTTCTCATTCTGCCATGTATAGCTTCATCTACTTCAGTGACAGGGTTTGAATCTCACGAACAGAAATTATGATGTAACCATATATTGCATCATGTATACATAGCTCTTGATCTCATGAGGCTGAATTCTTGGACACTTCAGAGATAACAGAAAAATACTGTGAAGTCTACGGTGTTGCAGGTTTTAACTATCTTTGTCCTAGGCCTTTATTTTATGTTTTCACCTGGTGCAAATTTTTGAAACATTTTTTTCTAACTTTCCCTTCAGTGAGAGTTTGAGATCTGTGCTTAACAGGATTAAGGCCTTGTTGTTTTATTTGAATAAGTGCAGCTAGGGGTTGAGAATACATGAAAATAAACACACAGCCTTTCTATGCCTATGCAAGAGGAATTGGAAAATGGCAGTTTACACAGTTTTTAATTAAAAAAAAAAATGAAAACTGCAAATACAATTCCTCGGTTAGAGAAAAATATACATCTCATTCCTAGCGTGGCATCTGTGTAGACATTTGAGAACCCTGGGTATCCAATTAAGTAACCTCCAATTAGTATAGAAGAGTTATAACAAACATTACTGTTCATTGCGGGGATAATTAAAATTTGTTGTGAGAAATGAGGCTAATGAAGGGATAAAGAACAGTTCAATTAGCACAAGATTCAGCAGGCAGTCTTGTCTCTTTAGAAACTTTTCTTAAGCACATATGTTGTTTCTTTAAACAACAAAACCACCACTGCTGCCTGATCCCATATTTACCTAATAAAAAAGAGTTGTTAACTTTTGTGCTGCAATATTTAGCTTGTGTGACGTAAGTTGATTCTGCTTTGTCCTGAACTATGGCAAATAGTGCATTGCTAACACGAATCATTTCTGTAACTACAGGAGTTTACGTATCTTAAAAATAAAAATACACAGTGAAACATACTAAGTAGCCATTTGAATGAGACTTACTCATGTTACTCCTGGCTGTGAATTACTGAGATTTGAGGAAGAGTCCTTCTAGGAAGTGGGTACAAAGAAATATACACTGACATAGAGCTGAATCTCCATCCTTTGGGCTGTTGAATATGTGAAGCTTCTGCTTCCTGTCGAAAGGACTCCATATGCCCTTTTGAGTGCTGATGGCCCTCTTCACCTAAATCTAAAAACAGGTGCAGTTACTGACGGTGAGGTAATGACTTTCACTTAGGTTAGTAATGGTGCTAGTTCATTAAGCTTTATCTAAAATTTTACATTGTTGTATTCCCATCCTTTATTTATTGGCTTTTTTCCCCATTGTGTGTTTTTTACAATCGGTGCGGTACTATCTACTGGCAAAGGAGATATGATCCCGCTTCATTCCCATTGAACGTGGTGAAAATTGGAATTCATGTCTGAAGCTTTAAATAATTATCTGTCAAGTCCTTGCTCTTTCCTTTTAAATTCAAGGACTGAAATTAGTATTGCTCCCTTTTTCAGCTCTCCACCTGGCTTTTTGAAAATTCTTATTTTGGCATATATATTTTTCTCTTCTGCCTGAGAATTAGTTTTCCTCTTAGGTGTGTTGAAACATCTCTTTTTTGGCTCCAGAATGTGGAAAGGCTCTGAAGTGGGATTTTTTTGTTACTTCTTTTGAGGTTTGAGGGTTTTGTTCTTTAACCTTATACTAACCTGGATCTGGCAGGTTTATGGCCTACATAGTAAATTTTTCTAAATAAGGCAGCATTATTACATCAGATGCAATTTGACACACAGCCACACTTACACACCCATTTAGCATCATTTCATTTTAATGTTTATGAAATGTGATTTCTTTATAGACTAGCTAGCTACCTAAATTTGTTCTAAGTAATTTGTTTAACTGTTTACCTTGAAAGTGTGATCCTAAACAAGGAGTTAAAACAATTTAAAAAATTGTTTTTACAGGTAATTCTGAATAGTTTTTCTAGAGGTTAAAAGTACACTGGTAAAATTCTTGTGGGACAAAACTGGTTAGATGCTTTGCAAACAATGAGAATATATGATCAAACCTTGAGCAGTTACATATTTTCTTTTATCATGTTTTTTTTTTTGTGTTGTTTAAATGGCCATGAACAAAATCGATTAATCAAGGTCTTAAATGGGCCGTTTCCTTCCAACCCTTGTTTATGGAAGTTGTGGTGTTATTCACTCTGGCAAAGAAACAAGGACATCTGCAACTCAGATTTTTTTCAGTGTTTTAGGGAGACAACAATTGTCATTATGTTAGAAAATCAGTTCCAATAGTATTTTCTCATTAAGGTGTTGTCTATTTTTTCCCTTTCTTACTTTCTCTACGCCTTTCTCCTCTGTTATTCCCTTTTCTCAGTAGCATTTATCAACTACATCAAAACCTGTTGTACAAGATAAATCATTCTTACAGTTTTTTGTTGTGGTAGTGTTTAAAAATGCTGTAATGTGACAATTCAAAACCAGAGTGTTGCTTCTACAGGCAGCCTCTCCAGGCAAGTTATTTCCCACGGCAGTTTTCCAAATTACAAAAATCTAAGACCCACTTAACCAGATAAATAGTATATGAATCCATACCAGAATGAGGAGTATGGTCAACAAGAAGGAAATTGTATTTCTAAATACTGTTTTTCAGATGTGAGAAGAACCATTCTGACATGAAGTTATAATAAATAAGAAGGAAGATTCAGAAGCAGAAAAAAAAATGGCTAAAGCTTTGAGTATAAAATTAGATAAACAATAGCTATTGATCAATTGAATAACAATTCTCCTGTATGTAGAAATTACAAATAGATTGCAGCTACAGGTATAGGGGAGGTTCTTCAGGAATTCTTGACTCTTTTTACTTGGAAGAAAACATTTTCCACTGAGTATGTATCTTGTCTTTATATTTTCAGTGACCGTGTGGAAGCCTGGACTCGGGATGTTGACTTCCTACTCCGGCAAGAAGGGAGACCCATGGTAAAACTTACGGGTGATAGGAAGCGTGTGAGAGTGATGGAAAAAGATTGGCAGAATACCGATAAAGCAGTACATTGGATAAAGGAGGAAGCAGTTAACCTTACTCAACCATTTGTTCTCTACTTGGGACTAAATTTACCACACCCATATCCATCACCCTACATGGGAGAAAATTTTGGATCATCTACTTTTTTAACATCTCCCTATTGGCTTGAAAAGGTATGTGAGGATGAAATTTAAATATAAATTTATTTATAACTATACTTTTTATGAACAGTATTTTACTCCTCATGTGATTTTTGAAATTAGACCCAGTTTTGATATTTCAGTACACACTAAGAAAGTACTTGAATGAGGTGCTAGATACCTAGACTTGTGCAAGGCAGTTGACACAGTCCATACAACATCCTTGTCTCTAAATTGGAGACACACAGATTTGATGGATGGACCGCACTGGCTGTACGGTCAGACTTCAAGTGCTGTGGTCTATCGCTCGATGTCCAAGTGGAGAGCAGTGACACGTGGTGTTCCTCAGCGGTCAGTATTGCAGCTGGTTCTGTTTCAGATCTTTGTCAGCAACACAGACAATGGGATCAAGTGGACCCTCAGCACATTTGCCGAGGACACTGAGCCCAGTTGTGCGTTTGGCGCACTGAAAGGAAGGGAT
The DNA here is from genome assembly GCF_037038585.1 of Patagioenas fasciata. Lineage (NCBI taxonomy): Eukaryota > Metazoa > Chordata > Aves > Columbiformes > Columbidae > Patagioenas > Patagioenas fasciata. The sequence continues at coordinate 1,125,136 of NC_092560.1, read as the reverse complement.
CCATCCAGAGGAACCTACACAAGCTGGAGAGGTGGAACCCTGCCAGCCTCCTGAGGTTCAACAAGACCAAGTGCAAGGTCCTGCACCTCGTGAGGACAACCCCCAGTATCAGCCCAGGCTGGGGTGTAGGATGGAGAGCAGCCCCAAGAGAAGGACTTGGGGTGTTGGTTGATGAGAAGCTCAACATGACCTGACAATGTGCACTCACAGCCCAGAAGCCAATGGTGCCCTGGGCTGCATCACAAGAAGCATGACCAGCAGGTGGGGGAAGGTGATTCTCCCCCTCTACTCCTCTCTGGTGAGACTCCCTGCAGTGCTGGTCCAGGTCTGGGGACCCCAACATAAGAATGGCATGGACCTGTTGGAGCAAGTCCAGAGGACGCCACAAGGATGATCTGAGGCTGGAACAGCTCTGCTGGGAGGACAGGCTGAGAGAGTTGAGGTATTCAGCTGGAGAAGAGAAGGCTCTGGAGAGAGACTTTTTACAAGGGCAGGTAGTGACAGGACAAGGGTGGTGGCTTTAAACGGCTAAGTGGGGAGATTTAGATTAGACAGAGGCAGAAATTGTTGGCCCTGAGGGTGGTGAGAGCCTGGCCCAGGTACCCAGAGAGGTGGTGGATGAACCATCCCTGGAGACATCCCAGGCCAGGCTGGATGGGGCTCTGAGCAACCTGAGCTGGTGAAGATGTCCCTGTCATGGCAGGGGGTTGGAACTAGGTGATCTTGAAGGTCCCTTCCAAACCAAACCATTCTTGAGTTCTATGATTTTATGATTTCTGATTTAAGGCAAAGCAATTATAAGTGAATTATTTATCTCGGTTGTAGCAAAGTGGTTAGTAACAGTAGTCAGTGAATCAATAAATAAATTCGGTGTTCACCGACTAGAAACACATTAAACAAAGAATGAAATTGTTGCCTTACTTATATGTGTTTTTTTTCAGTAATGATATGAAGTTCATGGTTTATAACATTCTGTATTGTGCTTGTTATAAATGACACTGTATGTAATCATTCTGAGTTTCATAGCAAGAGATTGACTTTTCCTGCAGTATGAAGCTAGAATGTGAACTAGCAAGACACACCAGAAGTCTGTCTTTTCCATTAACGTCTTTCCATGCTGCTCTAGCTTTTCAATATTTTACAGTGCAGAAAAGTTCCATTATGTTCATATGTGGAACAGCACTTCATGCCAAAGAAGTAGTAATTGTTTTTGTCTTTTGTGGTCTCCAGGCGTATTTACCTGTCTTAAAAATATAAATGGGTTACAAAAGCTTTCCCTGCATAAAGGCATTAAGATTCTATGCAGCTGAAGAACTGAGAAGTAGGTTTGGAAAGATTTTATGCTTACTTTAAAAAATCCATATTGGGGAATTCCAAGGTCTCTTTATCTAGATGAGACAAAAATACAAAGACCTAGAAAAAAGAATATACAAATGAAGGTTGAGAGATGTGAGTTTCTTTGTAAATTGTGAGGGCTGCGGGTTCTTCTAGGAACGGTGAGTAGTTTGGGGAGAGGAAGAGCATGGGGAAAGAACTCTTCATTCCCAAGAAGCAAGATCGAGCTTGGATATTAAGGAAAACATCCTGGGTTCTAATAGCTAGGTTAGACATGTCTTGGTAAGTGGGGGTACCTGTTTTCAAGTCGCAGATGGAGTTATAACATCTCTGACAAATTTTTTGTCATCTTTAATCCAGTTAGAGTACTTAAACTCCATAATTTGCTGAGGTATCTTCCATCACTACATATACATACTCAGTTATGTGAACCACGTTACCATTCATTGACCATTGGCTGATTCTTCTAAAATGTGTCTGTTTTGGCCATGAAAGAATCAGTCTTTGAAAATGTCAGAGATCAGTCTCATGAATAAGTTTGATTGCACAGATCAAGAAATTTAATTAAATATGTTTACAGGGCGTCTAACACAGAACGAAGTATTAACATGGTGTCTTTATGAAATCCTGTGTTGCTAAGCAGATGGTCCCCTATCTTTTGCACAAGCTGACAGTTTTTCAGGGTATGCGTCTTCTTTCCTAGCTATGAATTACAACTGACAGATTATGACTGTGAATCCTTAAAAGTAGGTTGTAGTCCTATAGAAAAGGGTTTGGTCTTCTGACAAACTGTGAATGCAGAGGGACAGTTTATGCTCCCATTGTATCTTTAGCAACTCTTTAGGGGTTTAAAATGTGACTTTATGTAGCCAAGGACCTTCAGCAACAGGAAGATGACTGAATAAGTTGTCTGCTGTTATTTTATCTTCTTGCAGCCTATTTTCCATAGAGCTTAGGGAAACTTAAGTTTGGCATATCTGACTATTACAAAGCCAGGTTTTCGAGGTAAAAGAGAGCAACAGGTGTGGTTTTATTTAGTAAGCTTAAGTTTTCCATACTGAGATTACATCATCTCTGCTTTGTGGTAATTTGTGCTGTAAGTCTGCAATATAGAAATAGTTAACACTGTTAAATGCAACACGCACTTAAGGGAATGCCTACAAGTGTGACTGCCTAGGCTAAATGTTTATGTCAAACTTTGAGGCTCTAAAGCTGGTACTGCATCACACAATATCTGTGAGCATGCCAGTCTGAGTACAAAAATCCAGTATTTTCTGTAATTGATTGGCTCCTACTTTTTAGTTTGAAATTGATCTTAACACTTCTCTATAACTAAATGGATTGACATCTCGAGGAAAAAAATAGAGAAGTATTAGTAAATTGGACAAATGTAGTGAATTCTTCTTACCAAGATGTCAAGATTTGTCATCCACTGTCCTGGAGACATTACCAGACTAAGTAAATTTCTGTGTTGTTATGTAGGCTCACATAACACCTGATCTTTTTGATATATATGGTTTATAGTTATGCTGTAGTTAATGAGACACTCTGCCAATATTTCTGTACTTACTCCAGAGTACAGTTCTAGAAAGTTGTTCTGCGGCATCTCTCTTAAAAAAAGATATCAGCTGGTAAAGCACATTTTCTTGGCTCCTATCCCGAGTTTCTAGCTGATTTTTACAATTGTCTTTTAAAATTACTTGATACCTGTGGAAGCAGAGGAAAAGTACGGAGGAGGCAGAAGCACCATGTAACAGATAAGCAGCTGGCATTCCCTGGACCACAAATGGAGAACTGTGAATTTATGCTAAAAAGTGTTAAATTAAATCTGTTTTTAAAGAATATGTATAATTCAGTTGCTAAAGTAATGTTAATTTCCTCTTATTTTTAGGTTGCTTATGAAGCAATTAAAATTCCCAAGTGGTCTTCTCTTTCAGAGATGCATCCAGTAGACTATTACTCATCATACACCAAGAATTGCACAGGAGAGTTTACAAAGCAAGAAGTGAGAAATATTAGAGCATTTTATTATGCTATGTGTGCAGAGACAGATGCCATGCTGGGTAGGTGGTCTTTCATTATACAGTCAGTTTTCTTGTTCATTTTTTTAATAAGAAAATGTTGATGGGGCTGGTCTTCTGGAGAGGAAAAATAAAATAAAAAAGAAGAGAGGAAAAAAAAAAAACAAACAAACAACAACCACAACACCACCATCACTGTTCACAGCTGGGAGTAAGTCACATGGTTGTTGCTTAATGAGTCTATATGATGAATAACTGGATAGCTTTTAAGGCTATTACAAGATTAATTCAGAATACTCTGAAAGGTAATCACAACCACCAGGCAGAGACCATGTAAAAGCCCAGTAACTGCAGCAAAACGTTGCTTGATCCATGTAGTAGAGGAACTAAATACCCTTTGATTAAGTGCTAGCTGAAACAATTGTGAAGGGGACTGATGGGCAAAGCAAAGCTGGAAGGGAAGATAAATTTTAGAGCATAAGCAGTTTCCTCAGAGATTGATTTCAAATGCATAGACTGGATGACAGCTGTTACGCATAGACTAAACAGTAAGGTTACTTTTAAAGTCTCACTTAGCAAGGTATTACTTAAAGTTAAGAAAAAAAAATATTAACTTGGTATTCAGAATTCTTCCTTGTTTGCAGTGATGTCTACACACATAACAATTATAATCCAAGTTGGTCTTCATTTACAGTAATTTTTCTTAATTTGAAAAGTGACCCTGAAAGAGCAAGAATTTGCATCTTTCATTCTAATATGAAATCAATGAATAAATAACCAAATCTTTTTAGCAATGTTTTAAAAGGCACAGAATTCCTCTTTCATGTTTTTTAAGTAAGAGATCAATGGGAACCTTACAGTATGGGGAATTAAGGTGCTGCAAAGTATCTGCACTGGGGTTTAATTTGGTAACGTATTTTATGTTTTTAACTAGTCTAAGCAAAAATCATCTTAGTGTTTTAACATTAAAGATGTGTAAGTTCTTTGCTTAATTACTGACTTCCTTGATCTTGGCTCTGTATTCATTGCATGAAAACATGTGCAAGGGGCTCCTGCGGGCATGTAGGCACAGGAAGGAGAAACTTCAATAAATGTGTGTAAAGTGGATACTGTCAAGAGCTCTTCACCCTAAATGTTGTTTCAGGGCTTCTGCTGACCTGTTCTACTGCTGTTGAAGTAACTATTATTAGTTATGCTAGAAATTAAACAAAATGACAATAGAAAAGATGCAGCTTGTCCTGTGGGTCTCTGGAAATTTTTATGGTAGTTGTTCAGTGCCCTCCACACTTCACTGGGAGCCAAACGTGCAACTCACCACCAACTGCATGTTACTCTGCGCTGAGCGCTGTGGGCTCTGCCTTCTGTGGCAGAGAGATGAGTTTCCAACCCTCCAGCTAGGATTTATTGGGGTTTATGTGCTGCTTTGCAGAGGTTGGAAGGAATATTTTGAACATATCCTTTTCAGTATCTTCTTGTTGCAGGTGAGATTATTTCAGCTCTGAGAGATACTGGGCTTCTGAAAAAAACAATCGTTATATTCACTGCAGACCATGGAGAACTTGCTATGGAACACCGGCAGTTCTATAAAATGAGTATGTACGAAGGAAGTTCCCATGTTCCTCTTTTAGTTATGGGGCCAGGCGTAGAAGAACAGCAGCAAGTACCAAACGTGGTATCTCTTGTGGATATATACCCCACTATGCTTGGTGAGTTAAGTCATTTCAAATTAATATTTTTTTTCCAGTTACTTTTATTATTCTGCATTTGTAATATAGTCAGAATTGCATCTTCACTTTGTGAGGCAATGTAGTAACACAATAGGACAATTTATCTGTGAAGCATACATACAGAATTAATATAAAATGTAAAAAAGTGGCTGTAGAAATTAAAGAAAGGAGCTGATGATGTTCCTTATTACTGTGAACAACACAATTACAGTGAATGATTATGGATGGGATTCTTTGTTTAAAAGAAAAATTGATAAAACCCAATCAGATGCTTTTTAGATATGAATAATGCTTGCTGGCCTTCATACCTAACAGTTTACCATAGAAATTACAGTGTAAATGTATCAAGAGATGAAATTAAACCTTAAAAGCAAGGCAGCTTCATTAGCTTGTCAAAGGAATGTCCATTGTAAAGAGTCACATGGAAGAATCACGATGGAAATCACTTTCAAGTGTGAATTTTTGAGCAGTTACCTGTGATAAATCATGCAAGAGATGAATCTCACTGGAACTAAACATTAGATGAAGTTGCTTTATCTGGGATATTTTAGGCTACTGATCAGACAAATGTCCTTTTGAAGGCAGTCTGGAAAGCTCGCTCTTTTAAGAACTGTTACAAATAGACTGCAATTGCCTGAGAGGATGTGGAGCAGTTGATAAAACTGTACTAGGAGCAGTAAAAGCCAGTGAAAAATCCTTTTGCATATCGTTTTAAGCTGATTTTCTAAAAGCAGAACAAAAGGTATTTATCTGCCGGTCTCTTCTCAAAACATTCGAAGCAGTTATCCAGTTGAAAAGAAGATGTAAACTGTGTAGTTTTCCCTTCCAAATTCCAGTATCAAATCTTTTATATATATGAAGTAATCTGCATTAGATATGATCCTTACATAAATTGTGGTATTATACATAAAGAGTTACAAATCCCTTTTTTTCTTCTTTGGGCCTTGCTCAAGTTTTTAGCCCACACACTGGAAGCTACTGGGTTTACAAGTTACAGGTTTTCCTAATCAAATGCTGGCCTTTTTGTTTACTAGAGGAATAACTATGGATTGGTAACAGGTATATATTAAGACGCTATAGAAACAGAGGCAAAAAAGGAAGGTATGTGCTGATGAAGGAAGAAGTCACCTGTAGGCAATCTGTAGGCACTGAGTGTCACCACTCAGCGTAGAATAGAAGATAAAATACTGCCACAGTGCTCTGTGAAATGGAAAGTGTTGAGTTCGGGATGTAACACCCTTGGGATTCTCAACTGTGTTTTTCAGAATGTCTCTGAGGTATCTTTGTAGTCTCTTAATGTTGACTTGATCTTTGGGAGCTAGAGACACTTGTCATCTAATGATACTGAGGAGCTTATTCAATCTATGGCATCTTCTGGTGGCCACCTAGTAGGCTGTGCAGTCACCCAGTGTTCTCCGCATGTGCACTTTGTTGATGCCACCTCTGATACCATCTGGCTCCAACTGTACCAGAGAAACAAGTTGCTCTGTTCCCCAATTATAGGGGATAATGACCATAATGACCAGCTTTCATAAAGTGTTTTGTAATTCACCAATGAAGAATGCTAGACAGGAGCTTAGCATTTTTATTATCAAGGAAATGAATGTTTAGGCCATGTTGGATATGGAGCTTTTAGAGGGCTTTCATGCTATGACAACCTCTTTCTCCTGCCTGACGTGATGAGAGCAGAAGGGAAGAGTACAAAAACCATGATTACAAAAAAAACCACCACTCATCACTGGGGGCTATCACAAATAGTTTTTAGCAAACATCTTTTAAAGATTGACTGAGACATAGCTGATCCTGCTTTTCATCAATGTGGTGGGCAGCTGAACTTGGAAAGTTCCTTAAGGTTTTTTCTTATAATTTGTGGTTTTTTATGTTCTACACGGAGAATATTTAGGAATGCATGTTTTAGTACTGAAATAGAGTTTATGTTCAGATACCTGTAGCATTATATTAGGCTCTTTTTAATCATGATGACTGCAGTAGCATTTTGACTTTGTATCCCTTTGCTTAGATATAGCAAGAATTCCTGTCCCACAGAATCTCAGTGGATATTCTCTTATACCGTTGCTACGTGAAAAGGCTGAAAATGAAGTGTCACCTAGAGGTCCTCGGCCCTCATGGGTGTTGAGCGAGTTCCACGGATGCAACGTGAATTCTTCCACGTACATGCTTCGAACTGGCAAGTGGAAATATATCACATACTCAGATGGGCATTCAGTACTTCCACAACTGTTTGGTACGTCACAACTTTTATGTCCTGATTGACTGATTAGTTTACTTAAATGCAACTTGGCTTTTAACTGGCTTTTTGTTTGTTCCAGACCTTTCTGCCGATCCAGATGAGCTAACAAATGTTGCCATAAAATTCCCAGTAATTGTACATTCCTTGGACAAAAAGCTCCGCTCTGTGGTAAATTACCCAAAGGTTTCTTCTTCTGTTCAGGAGTACAACAAAAGACAGTTTATCAGTTGGAAACAAAGTTTGGGTCAGAATTACTCAAATGTTATTGCCAACCTTAGGTGGCATCAAGACTGGTTAAAGGAACCAAAAAAATACGAGAATGCAATTGACAAGTGGCTTCGTCAAAGTAAGTAAATAAAAATAACCTAGATTTTATATGACTGGGGATATGAAAACATTCTGCATTTATAATGCTATGCTGTATTCAAGCATTAGAATTATTGTCATGTATAAACTATTGAAGGCAAAGATGCCCAAACAATTACTGCTTTGTGTTAGAAAGCCAAAAGCATTTTATGTAACAAGCCAGCACAACAGATCTAGGTTTTTTACATGTTATAATTCTGTAATACTTACATATACATGGGAAGGAAAGTACATCAGTACATGTGTACAGAATATTTAGCTGGTTGCAAATATGCAGAGTATTAAGCATTAGAACTCAAAAGGAATTTCCATTTCTGAGGACCGACTAAAGCAAGGATTATAAAATTTAGTGTAGTGAGATACCAATTACAGTGGAATGTGCTGGAGCCCATTTCCCATCAGACAGATTTTAAATCCACATTGCATATACATTCATCCACCTTAGAAAAGCTATAGAGATTAAAATAAAATAAAAAGGTTGACTGGTATCAATTTGAACATAGATGCGTTTTTTTCAAGCACTATGTCAGCATTCCTGTTTTATACATGATTGACTCTTCATCTTTCAAGCTCTGCCTTCTAATCTCTTGCCTTTGGATCTGGTGCTGTTTAAAATTTCATAATATGCATAGGCTACTAACTGAATATGTGCGAGTGAAGGGAAATCTGGTCTGTGGTCACTGCTGGAAATTAAAGACAGACAAACAAAAACAACAACAAAACCCCTCTGGTTAAATCTGTGAGCAGAGCAGTCCTCTGAAAAGTGGTATTGTGATTTGCAGAGGATAAGATGAAAACTGCTTGAATAAATCTCCATTATGTAGTCAGATTTTGCAGGGAGATGTTGTAATGCGCATCAAGGAGTGGAGAACTGGAACCTGAAATGTACACAGGGGAGATGCAATTGGAGCTTGCAAGGAAAGTTAACATAAAAATACTATCTGACGTTTTTGCAGGGGTGTGACAACAAAACAAAGCAGTTTTGGAAGAAGGTAAGATTTAGCTAGTAACTCTTCTGCTTAAGGGAAAACGTAATTGTAGCAGCACTTACGGTTGCTTATTCTTGATTACAGTTGTTGCTGCTATAGTAACAGTTCAGGATGACATTATACTTCATACCTAAATCCTTTCTGGAATCTGTAATGAAAGTAGCAGTAAGCTAGTCAAAGTAAACATGAAAAATACATGTATTTTCTGATGACCACATGCATTTCATAAACAACTTACCACACATATGTCAGTACATCTGCTCCGGTGCTTCTTTTTGCATCTGGTTTTCCTAAAATGCCTATTTAAAAAGAAAACATTGGATGTTAAAAGCAAAACTTTGACTTCTGTGAGTTATTTATTATTTGGGTGTGAACTTTTTTTTGGAAGAGCTAAGAGAGAGAGGGCAAAAGCCCTCTAACGCCCTCCTGCCTCCGTCTGCAGTAAACAAACTACCTGTGTTGGTGCAGAACTGAGCCAATTTAAGTCCCAAACAGATACATTTAGTAATTTGAGTGCAGAAGTAGGCACTTGTTTCTCATTAAACATGACAAAAAAGCACCCTGGGAGAGCTATCAGCAGTCCTGAGGATAGGCTAAAATTCAAAGTAATCTTGATTAGCTGGAAAAATTGTCTGAAATTAGTCTAACAAAATTCATCATGGATTAGTTAAAGGTCAAAGTAAAAAGGGGAAGAATGTTGAAATTCCCAAGGCTGCAGTTTTGCAGGAAAAAGAAAAAAAAGCCCCACACACCTGGCAAAAACAGAAGCAGAGTATGAACCAACAGTGTGATGTGGTGATGGAGGAAACAAGTGACATCCCAGGGTGATTAAAGGAGTGCGGTGTGTAAAACACAAGGGGAAATTATTTTATTCTTAGCACTAGTGAATCCTCATGGTATTGTCTCCGCTTTGTGGCTTTTGTGTTTCAAGAAGGATATAGAAGAGAGGATTCAGAGGAAGATACTATGAATAATGCACTTGTAAATCATATTAGGTTTATTTCAGCCATCAGAGAAAACTTTTCAAGTCCGTAACTGAGCACAGCAAACACTGCCACTGAGACCAGACAAAAAAATGTCTTTGGTTTTCAGGTAGGACTGTTCTGATGAGCTATTTGAGAGGAAAAAAAGGAATTGTAAATGGTTAAACTTTAAAACAGCCCATCAAGAGAAGCTATCCAAACTCTTGTCACTGGAGCTTATTAAAAATAAATTGAGAATATTTGTCAGGGATGGCCAAGGTATGTGTGATCCTGCACGGAATCTGGGATCTGAATCCTGGATGCTGTCTGCAGCCCTGTCCTGCATGTGGGGTGGGGATTTAGGCTCCTCCACTATTTATTTACACAGCACAGTTTCAGCTTTACCTACCTTTATAATGCTGTGTAACCTCACCTGGGTGTTCCTGCTCCAGCGGGGAAATTGATCTGGATGACCTTTTGAGGTCCCTTCCAACCCCTGGCATTCTGGGATTCTGTGATAATCACCCCTTACCAGTAGCAGTAATTATGAACAGACATGAGTTATTGCAGTGAGGTTCTGCTAAAATGCTGCAAGGTCGTTGTTTGCAGAGTGATGGTGTCTTCTGAGAACAGCCACCTTAAGCCAAACTTCCTCAGAGGAAGCTCATTGAGATTTAGATGCTGCAGCTGCTGTGAGACAGTAACCCCGGTACAACAAGAGCACCCACCAGGAGACAGTTTTGATACAAGATGTGATACACAGCATATATTCATAGATGAAAAGTGTAGAGAAGAGATTATCAGATAGGTTAGTGAGAGCCAGACAGAGAGCATGGATGTAATTAGCTTCGGGGCCTGTGTCACTGAATTAGTGCTGATTCTTTTACACAGAATAAGCAAGAAAAAGCCCTGCTGAAGAGCCAGTGAGACCCTGCACAAGTAGGATCCCTGCCCTGACCTGACCTTCCTCACTCCCCGCGTGAGCAGCATCCATGAGAGCCCAAACGCACGCACGCCATTGCAAAATGTAAGAACAGAAAGCCCCGCTTGGCAGCTTCGTCTGAAAACAGACGTTGCCATCAGAAATGCTGCGTGGCCACTGGAACCCGCAGAGGAACTACAGATGGGTCTTTGGGGGAGAAACAGCTTCACGCAGCCACAGCATGAGCACGTTTTGGGTTGTGTTCAGCGTCTCGGGCTCCATCAGGTATCAGCAGGTCCCTCCTGGGTATGGTGAGAGCACCTAACACAGCTCCGGTTTATCAATTATTTTCATGCATGTGAGCTATCATCAACATATTGAGGGTATTGATGTGCATATGCTACCAGCTGTAAACACCGCACATCATTCGTGCCCAGTCCTACAGAAACAGCGCTCTTGGATCTCAGAAAAGTCAACAGAAAATATTCAGCTGGTGAAGTGGGTGTAATGGAAATCTTAGCAATAAAACTGGAGCTAAGTGAGGAAGATATAATCTCAGTGCAGTATTTCTTCACTTTTCTGCCTTAGAACATGCTGAGCAGGAACAAATATGAAGTTTTAGAAGACTTTTGTTGCATTTTACACACATACATCCCATTGCAGTGTGTCTGTTACAGCCCCCTGCTCAGACTGTACAGCGAATTGGTTAATTAATGCAAGAATTACACCAGCCCGCTTGAGATGAAAAGGTCACATCCTTTTCTAGTCTGCTCAAACAACAACAAGAGTAATTTCTTGGACTGACCAACTTTATTTCTGAATGAAGTATCACAAAATCCGCACGGTACTAACAAAATACTCATAAGGCTTTGTAAGGGTGACAAGTCGAGCTCTGAATGGGAACAATGTCAGGGCAGTTTGCATAGCAACAGCCATCCTGCTGATTTTCCCCTCTTCCGTAAGCGTGTTTGAGACTGAAACACAGGAAAAAAAATTAAAAAATAATATATATCCCCAAGAATCAGCCCGCGCTAAGGTCAAAGACCACGGGCCCACGCGTGCGGCTGCACAAACGCTTTGCAGCCCCGTCCTGTTCTCGACACAACAGCTGTTCCGTGACGAGTCCTGCACATCCGCGCTAACACCGCGGGGCCGAGCTCGGCGTGCGCGCTGCGGCCGCGGGAGCGCCGGGGCTGGGTATGCCCGGGGTGCCGGGGGTTCCCGAGGCGCCGGGGCTTCCGCGGGTTCCCGGGATGTTGGGAGTTCCGGGGATGTCGGGGATTCCCGGGGTGCAGCGGGTCGCCAGGGTCCCGGGCGTGCCGGCGCGGCGGCGGAGCGGGCGGCGGAGCGTTGCCCCGCGTCGCCCTTGGCCGTCGAGGCCGAGGCAGCAGGAGCAGGCGGCGGCGGCCGCCGTTCCGGTCACGGGGAGGTCCCGGCGGAGGCGGCGCGGCCCGGGCCGGCGGCTGTGGAGCAGCAGACAGGCGAAGGGGTTGAGGGCGCTGTTGGCCGCCGCCACGATGCCCAGAGCCGCCAGCAGGTCCCGCCGCCCCACGCCGGGCGCCGAGGCCAGGCCGAGCTCCGCGGCGCAGCGGGGCAGGCGGCACAAAGCGAACAGACCCGCCAGCACCAGCGGCAGCCGCAGCACCCGCGCCCGCGCCCGCCCGCGGGACAGGCCGCCCCCCGGCCCGGGCATCCGCTGCCGTCGGGCGGCCAAGCTGCGGGCGCAGGCCCAGCAGAGGAGCCCGGCGGGCCCCAGGAAGCCGGTGGCCGCCCCGTAGACGGCGAAGGCGAGGCCGTGCCAGCGCGGCAGCTCTTCGAAGACGCTGCGGCAGCGGGACCCGCCGGGGCGCGGGGCCGGGCGGAAGGCGAAGGCGTGGGGCAGGGCGAGCAGCGGCGCCAGCAGCCAGCCCAGCGCGGCCAGAGCGCCCGCGGGCAGCGTCGGGCGGTGCCGTTCCAGCGCCAGCAGCACCAGCCCGTGGGCCGAGGCCAGCGGCCCGCAGCGCTGCAGCAGCGGCAGGAGGCGGCAGGCGGCGGCTCCCGGGGGCCCGGCGGAGCCGCGGAGCTCCGCCGCCAGCCGCGGCAGCAGCGCCAGCCCGCAGCCCGCCAGGTCAGCCAGCGCCAGGTGCCCCACCAGCAGGTCCCGCCGCCGCCGTGGCCGCCCCCCGCACAGCCGCCGCAACACCAGCCCGTTGCCCACCAGCGCCAGCAGCAGCACGGAGCCCGCCCAGGCCGCCCGCGGGCGAAGGGGTGGCGAGGTGGTGCCGGGGGACGAGAGGTTGAGGCTGGGGGGTAAGGGGTCCTGCTCCATCGGGGCAGCCGCCGCTCGGGCCCCCGAGATTTCCCCGGCGGCGGCGCGGCGCTCCCCGCAGTTTATATAGGGGTTCGCCGTCATCCGGCACTGGGGGTGGGCTGCGCGCACAGCGGATCGCACGCCCCCCGCCCCCGGCACCGGCGGGCATCATCCCGCGGCGGTCCGCTCCCCTGCACCGCCCGGCACCGCCGGGCATCATCCTCCGTCAGTCTGCTCCCCTGCACCGCCCGGGATCTTCCCCCGACGGCTCAGTAACCTCCTCCCCTCGGTGCCGGCAGAACCGCTCCGGCGGAGCTGGGCCCTTCCGAGTATCCCCCGGAGGGCAGACAGGGCGAGTGGTGGAGGAGAGCGGCGAACTGGGAGTCGCATGGCACCTTCTTCTGGTTGGGATGCTGAAGGGAGTGGAGCATCTCCCGTGTGAGGAAAGGCTGAGGGAGCTGGGGCTCTGGAGCTGGAGGAGACTGAGGGGAAACTCATTCCTGGGGATCATTATGGAAAGGGGAAGTATCAGGAGGATGGAGCCAGGCTCTTCTGGGTGACACCCAGTGACAGGACAAGGGGCAATGGGTGCAAACTGGAACACAGGAGGTTCCACTTGAAGAGGAGAAGCAACTTGTTGGGGGTGAGGGTGTCAGAGCCTGGCCCAGGCTGCCCAGGGAGGCTGTGGAGTCTCCTTCTCTGCAGACATTCAAACCCGCCTGGACCCCTTCCTGTGGAACCTCAGCTGGGTGTTCCTGCTCTGGGGGGATTGCACTGGATGAGCTTTCCAGGGCCCTCCCAACCCCTCACATTCTCGGATTTTGTGAACCCCGACAGCTGCCCGCCCTGGCACCCATGTCCGCGGACCCCGTCGAGCCCACACCCCCCCGGCAGTGATTTTTTCCCCTTTCCCCAAAAGAGGAAAAGGACTTAGAGCAGGGAACAACAAGGAATTACTACAACTCATAAACCCAGCTGTATTTCTTGCTGGAAAACAAATCCTTTTGCTACTCCCAAACCAGTTTCTTTGACTGTTGTTCCCAGCAGATGGCACTTGGCTGCACTGACGCCTCCATTAAGCTCCCTGTGCGGTGACTCAGAAAACATCAAAGCAGCCAAACTGTTAAGAAACTGTTAGGAAAAATCTAGTAGAAAATCAAGTGAACTTGTGTTTGTGTGAGAATAACTTTTTTGTCGTGTTGATTGAAACAGTTTTACTTCCATTCATAGGTGCCACTCTGGTTGCTTGTTGGTAGCTCAGAATTCTGTTGTGGGACCCCAGGGGGTTGTGTGGGCAGTTGCATCATAGAATCACAGGATGGTTTGTGTTGACAGGACCTTCGCAGCTCCTCCAGTGCCCCCCCTGCCATGACAGGGACATCTTCACCAGCTCAGGGTGCTCAGAGCCCGTCCAGCCTGGCCTGGGATGTCTCCAGGGATGGTTCATCCACCACCTCTCTGGGTACCTGGGCCAGGCTCTCACCACCCTCAGGACAACAATTCCTTCCTCATGTCCGGCCTGAATCTCCCTCCTTTAGTTTAAACCATCACCCTTGTCCTGTCACAACAGGCCCTGCTCTAAAGTCTGTCCCATCTTTCTCATGGGCCCCTTTTAAGCACTGAAAGGTGCACTGAGGTGTCCTGGAGCTTCTCTTCTCCAGCTGAACACCCCAGCTCTCTCACCTGTCCCCAGCGGAGCTGTTCCAGCCTCGGATCATTCCTGGGGCTCCTCTGGCCCCTCTCCAGCAGCTCCATGTGTGTCCTGTGCTGAGGACCCCGAGCTGGCCCAGCACTGCAGGGGGGTCTCACCAGAGTGGAGCAGAGGGGCAGGATCCCCCAAACCTGCTGCCCACGGGGCTGGGGATGCAGCCCAGGGCACCATTGGCTCCTGGGCTGCGAGCGCACATGGCGGCTCATGGCCGATCTCTCAGCCCAGTGCCCCAAGTCCTTCTCCTGGGGCTGCTCTGCATCCTGCACCCCAGCCGGGACCGATACCGGGGGTGTCCCACCAGGGGCAGGACCTGGCACTTAGCCTTGCACATCCAGCTTGTTGTGCTCCATGTCTCATTTGAATGGATGGTTTTCAGATGTTCATCAGTCTGGAAAAAACAGGAGCAAGCAAAACTGGTTTTTATTTCACCTTATTGGAGATTGCAGTTTCCAAGGGATTGTGAAAGGGCAGGCAGGCAAAATGCCATTTTAATGCACTTTTGATGGGTAGGTGATGCTCACCAGCTCAGCTGTCTCCTGGTCTGTGCTTAACACCAGTGCCTGTTTAAAGAAAGGGAGGAGAAAGCAGGTGTTTGTTCATCTGGTTCCAGCTGTGGAGGCAGCGTTGTCCGGTGGCACCAAGCTGGGGGCTGAATGGAAGAGGAGAAGGTCACACTTGGTGAAAAACACCCGGAGGTCTGCTCCCCTTCCCTTATGGTCCTGTCCCAGACCCAGGGGACCCCTCTAGGCCAGGAGCTGCTGCCTCCCCTGGGGCTCTAGGTTGAAATATCTCATTTTGTGTTCTTTGCAGATTCACGTCCTCCTCACGGATGAGAAAGTTGCCAACAGTAGGCTTGCAGTAGAAGGATCTAGTTACAGGTCTTTTGTGATGAAGGGTTCTTAGCTGCGCTCCTTTCCTAAAGGAATAAAGTCTTTTGCCACCATGCAATTAACAAACTCATTAGTGTATTAATAAGTGTACATTGCCTTGATGGCTTTCTTCTGGAGGACCCTCAATGTGTCAAGGCAACTCTTAATCTTCAGTTTTAGATGAGCATGGATGTCTCGACTGTAAAATGAAGCCATTGGCTGTTGATTCCTTATGGCAGTTGGGCCTTGTAGGGCCCACAACGTGCTGACAGTCTGAGCCAGGCTTCAGCCTGGGGTCCCTGGGTGATTTATGTGTACAAAATCCAGGCTGACCCTAGGAATGTTGTCATTAAATCAACTGGAGATTTGGTGCCAAGTGTTCTTTTAACTCTGCTCTGGACGTACGTATAGACGTGTGCATGTGTGTGTTGATGTATGTGGATATACGCGTGTGTGTCTGTATCTCTATATGTGTACACATATAGATACAAAACTTTTTAGAGTTGTGTTTCTAAGAGTGTTTCTAGGTACAGGCTTCTGCATTTTAAGATTATAGCCAGTTTGGGAAGTTTATAAGCACAGTCCGCCAAAAGGTGATAGTAAAGTTGGGCATTTCCTGCTCCAGTTCTCGTGCTTCGTTTGCTACACCCTGTGCCCGTTTTCTAAAGGAGATAAGTGCAGATGCCTCATTGAATGGTCCCATGAGCCTGACAGTGACGTTTCACTTTCTAGGTAAGACTGGGTGGAAGTTCCTCTGAACTGGAAAGCAGAGAGTCGTTCCTGACGGTTGATCACGTGCAAATCAGATAACAACTGCCCTTGAAAACGCCACGCTGTTATTTATACCCAGTGCAGGGGTTTATTAGGAACCACGCAGCCGCTGATCTGGAATAAACACATAACGTGATGTGTGGCTCCGAGCAGGGTCTTGGTTCGGCAGGTCCCATGTGGAGGACATGGTGGTGTCAAGGTTTTATTAGGGTTTATTAGGAACAAGGGTTTATTAGGAACCATGGTGCAAGGGTTTATTAAGAACCATGTGGCTGCTGGTCTGGAATAAACACATAACATGATGCGTGGCTCTGAGCAGGGTCTTGGTTTGGCAGGTCCCGTGTGGAGGAGGCGGTAGTGGCAAGGGTTTATTAGGAGCAAGGTTTTATTAGGAACCACACAGCTGCTGATCTGGAATAAACACGTAACGTGATGGTGGCTCCGAGCAGGGTCTTGGTTCGGCAGGTCCCACATGGAGGAAGTGATGGTGGCAAGGGTTTATTAGGAACTACGGTGCAAGGGTTTGTTAGGAACCACACAGCTGCTGATCTGGAATAAACACATAACGTGGTGGTGGCTCCGAGCAGGGTTTCATTTTGGCAGGTCCCACGTGGAGGACGTGGTGGTGACCCAGGCTGGTGAGGAGAAAGGAGGAACCCGCAGCTCTCCCCTCCTGTTATCAGCCCGGCCCCAGCATGTCCCTGCCTCTTATCAGCCCTGGCAGAGCTGCGTCCCGCTGCGCTGAGCCTCTATACGTCCTGCCCCCTGCGCTATAGGGGCCGGCCCCTCTGCTGGAGTCTGCACGTAAAGCCGGGCACACCGGGCACGCCGTTACAGATGTGAGCGGGGCAGGACAGCTGTGGCAGGCACGACGAGGAGGGCGATGCTGGACCTCGTCATCCTGAGCCTCCACTTCTTCCTCTGCTTCCTCATCTCCCTCGCCATCTGGCGCCGACGTGAGGTACGGCCGGCTGCCCTTGGGGTGTGCACCCCTGAATGGGCTCCCCTCCCATCTCAGCACCTGCTAACGCCTTTCTCAGCCTTATTTTTATGAGAAATCAGATTTTTCCTTGTACTAGGACTTCAAAGGGAACAGGAGCGCCTAGCTAATTGTAAGCAAATTTAACAGGAAGGCAGGTTTTGTGATGAAACTGCTTATGTTGTCTGCTGGGAGAGGCTTTTAGACATTTGAAATATGTAAGAGGAGGAAGGGAAATGCAGACACATGTGCTGAAAAGCCCAGGTTGCATTGAGCTTTTTTCCCTCTTGCAGGTGACATTTTCAGTTTTTTATCAGCTTGCATCTGTCTGCATTTCTACCCATAATATTATGTAAAGGGTATTTGGGTTCCATGCAAATCCTGCTGTTTATTGATTGTGTAACTGAATAGTAGAGTATTTTACCTGAAACACCCTTGTATCTTTTGTGTGCATCTTTCGCAGGGATGTGGTGGTTTAAGTGCAGAGTAAAGGAATAGTGATTTAGAATTTATCTCGCCCCAGGTATCAGGTTTGCAGCAGCTGGCTTCCCTGGTCCCAGTTCTGTTAGAGAGCATGCTGACCAGACATTATCACCGAATTCACGTGCTTTTCTTCACGTGCACGTTGATAGTTTTTCACTAAAATTCTCCTTTTGCCTCACGTGTGAAACGGGTCAGGGTTTTCCCTGGGGCTGAAACATCCTTTCTACACACAGAGATCCAAACTTCAACTGCTTTGCAAGTGACTTCTTGATTATTTTGTTGTTGTTTTTTTTAAGGGTGTGGATTTGCACGGCTCAAGTACAGGAACAGTTGAAACGGGGCCAGATGGTCTTATACTAATTGGCAAAGAAGATGACATAAAGAAGTCCGGAAGAGTAACAGCCAAGGTCGATGGCAGAGAAGTTGTTGTTTTCTACCATGAAGGGAAATTCCATGCTATGGACTCTCGCTGCTACCGTAAGATATTTGCACGTATGATCACAACATTGCAACAATTAAACAAAAAGTCTGCCGTGTAAATTAATACTGTGTTCTACCCTGTTTCAGATGAAGGAGGCGCTTTACGTCTGGGAGACATTGAGGTATGTAAGCAAAATAGAAATAATATAGGGGTGTAGAGACGTGTGAAATCTCTAACATGTTTATCTAAATATTTTAATCTGGACATAATGTTGAAAGAAATTGATGTATATGTAAAATAGCAGACAGCCATACAACCAAATCACCAAACGTGGGTTTTATCCCGCAGATACTTCCAGGAGAAGAATCAGGAGATAATGACTTGCTTTCTTTTCTTCTTTGCAGGATATCGGTGGCCATGCATGTATTGTTTGTCCTTGGCATAAGTACGTAATTACTTTGGAAACAGGAGAAGGATTATATGAAGGAGTAGATCCTTTGGAGCCATCACCAACACCACAATGGCGATCAAAAGGGGTCAAACAAAGGATTCACAAAGTCACGGTAGACAGTGGGAATGTTTATATGAGCCCTCCAGATTTCTCTGTAAAATTTGACTCCGATTATTTTGCTGAAAAGTACAGAAAGAATGAATTAAATCTGGAAAAAATGTGCAACTCAAAGCCAGCCAAGTAAGTTGTGGCCAGAAAGCAGAACGCTGGTGAATGCCCCAAAGAAGGAACATTGTCGTGAGATAGAAAACGTGCCATGGCCACAAAGATTGTCTCCAGATTAAACTCTGGTGTTAACGTTACATTAAAACACTGAAACATGTAGAACTGGGTAAGATAAGAAGCTCTGCTTTGTCAGAAATGTGACTGATCTTGTGCTAATGAAATTTTTACTTGCACTTGCATTTCAAAAATAATTATTTACAGCAGAGTGCTTCATAGTACTTGATATTTTAGAAATCATATTTTGATAGTGTTGTTTTAATTTTTCAGAGGGGATATAGTATATTACTACTTAAACATGTTACATAGTTTAAGTTAAATAGTCAGGTGTAAAGGTTATGTTTATATACTTAACAGTTTATACTTATGATGCCTTTAGAATAAATGACATGGAAATTTTAAATTTTTTAGATATCTGAGCAATCTCTGGATGTTTAATAAGCATCACAAAGAAAGTACAAAACTTGAGTGTATTTAATAAGCTTTTTTATGCTTCTTTGTCTGTTACTACTGTGATTCCATAGAAGTGTTCATTTCCTTCTCCCCAATGAACTCCTTTTGGTAGTTCACCGAATAAATGTGACAAGCATTTGTCATTTATGGCTTGTTCTTCCTGATCCTGTTGGACAAGAAAGAAGCTATTTGGTATAAAAACCTGATACATAATGTAATGCCTCTTGTTTGTTTTAATTTATTTAAAATACGTTTTTATACATTCATTTGAAAAAATGTGCTTTTAGTTTAGAGCCAAAAGTTGGGGCGCATTTTTGGGTGATTTGTCGGCTTTATGCAAAATTTGGTGATAATCAGGTTCAGTTTGAAGTTGCCTCGTCTGAAAGTTTTGTGAATGCAGTGGGTTGTTGCCCTTTTAATGCACATAAAGGATAAGTAGGTCTGTGTCAACACCATTATTCATATAAATGTATTTAACAGCAGTGAGGCACAGGGAAGTACCAGAGGAAAGCCCCTGTGCCTGTTTGATCACAATGAAAAGAAGCAAAGCATACAATGAATTTATTTCACCACATGTAGATTTAGAGGTCCACCTTTCACCATGCCTCCTTACGTTGTTTTTGTGGTTGATAAGGAGAAGTGGCACCTGAGCTGACCTGTTTCAGTTTTGTGTTTTAGAAGAAATGCAGCACAGAAACACTTTTTTCCTTCTCCTTCTTTCTCCTTCTCCTTCCCCTTCTTGCCCTTCCCTTTCTTCCCCTTCTCCTCCTTCCCCTTCTCTTTCCACTTCCCCTTGCCCTTGCCCTTCTTTTCCTTCTTTCCCCTTCCCCTCCCTCTTCTCCTTCTCCTTCTCCTTCTCCTTCTCCTTCTCCTTCTCCTTCTCCTTCCCCTTCCCCTTCCCCTTCCCCTTCCCCTTCCCCTTCTCCTTCCCCTTCCCCTTCCCCTTCCCCTTCCTCTTCCCCTTCCCTTTTCCCTTCCCCTTCCCCTTCTCTCCTTCCCTCTCCTTCTTTCCCCTTGCCTTTCCCCTTCTCCTTCTTCTCCTTCTTTCTCTTACCCTTTCCCTTTCCCCTTTCCTTTCCCCTCCTTCTCCTTCTGGTTCCCCTTCTCCTTCTTTCTCCTTCCCCCCCTCCTCCTCCTCTTCATTCCTTTTCCCCTTTCCCTCCCCCTTCCCCTTCCCCTTCCCCTTCTGCTTCTCCTTCTTCTCCTTCTTGAAAAATGCAGATCAAGCTATTGTGAGGTCTCCATATACAGCTGCATTGGCTCGTGTGATTGCTTAGATAGCGTTTCTACTGCTTTTTTTTTTCTTTGAAAGTACTGCATTAATAAAAGTTGGCTATTTAAATTGACAGAGATGCAGTTCAGCAAAGTAAGAATTACGAGCAATGTGCAGTTTCCTGTATGACATTTAGTAGAATGTTAGTAACAGGAAGTTTTACTTGAAAGTTTGGTGAACATGTTCATGTTGCTGGAAGAGTGTTCGGGCTTTTGCAGAACTGAATTTTCTGGCTAAGACCCAGCAAAGTGTTTAATCATATGTTTACTGTTAATCATATGAAATCAGTGGGACTGCATGCCCAGGCTTAGCGAAGTCCCTTTTTTCCTCGGGATTTGTCAGACATAATAATTACTGCAAGCTTTTAAGGTGGTGTTGCTTTTGATTTAAATGTGTTCTTATTCTCAACAAGATTGTCTTAATTTAATACCTGAAGTTCATCGCTCAGTTTGCTTTCCCCTCTGTTTTCTTGTTGATGATCATGGAACAGAAAATTATTAACTCAGGTGGCTGCAAAAAGAAGAGGGAGAGTTGGCTGACGGTTGGATTGATTATTTTTTGCTTTTTTTTAAATTTTTCTTTTCCTTTTTGGTGCAAAGAACAAAACCTAAGCATGTTTAAGTTGCAACCTTTAAAAAAAAAAAAAAAAAAAATATATATATATATATACTCCCTATTCTGTTTTATTTGTCTGAGCTTTGAAGTGCTAGAATATGCACCTGATTTGAAAATACAGTCACCATTTAATGTCCCAGAGTTGGACATTTCTGAGTCTCTTGTCCTGCCAGCCCTTTTCTAGTTCTACCGATGTATCATGGGAAAATATGGAAAATGTGGGGTTTTCCTGAAAGGGAGGAGTCAGGAGGCTGGTGGGGAAGGATGGAGAGGGAACACGGGGGGATCTCGGATGTGGTGGGGAGTGGGGATGCGGACACCAGATCTGGGTGATAAGAGGAGGTTTTGGTCCTCACGGGGGAAGGAAACTTCAGTGGGAAAAACCAGAAAAGGCAGCAAAAGGCACTTTTGGGCGCAAGGAGACTGAAGGGCATGGAGAGTGGTCCAGGGAGCTGCTGGTGGGGTGGAGGATGGCTTGGTTTGTAATTAGAAACTAATGGGGGGAAAAGGAGGGAGATGAGGAGCGGTGAAGTCAAGGCAGTGGGACTGGGGTGGCATTTAAGGGACAACAAAGACAGCAGGAATGAGTAATTGTGGGCAAGAGACCAAAAAGTCACTGGCTGGATAATTAGAGCTTCCTGGAGAGATGTGTTAATGAGCGGGATGTTAAGGTCAACCCTCCAGATCATTCAGGAGGAGTGTTTTGTTGGTGATAGTTTTCAGGGTTTAGTTTAATTTGACAACTGAGCAAACACCATCTGTTTTACCATCATTAATCAGCCTGGCAATGAACAAGCTTTGGCTCGAGAATTTTTCAGGAAGACTCTACAAGGCTCCGTAAGAGACTTTCACAAGCAGCTTCAACAGAACAAACAAATCATGTTTTTCCTATCAGGGAGCCATCTTTTTGATAAAGAAAGGTGAAAACTGTGACTGCAGCATGTTGAACTGAACTGCAGCTTGAGGCTTGACCTGACGTAGCTGCACTGTCAACCTCAATTGGACCGTATCAGCTGTCAGGCTGGATGCTGTATGTTTTCCTTCTGCATGCAGTGCCTTGTTCTGCAATGTCGTGTTGTGGGTGCTGTACACGAAATAAAGGACAACTTCATTGTGAAAAGTGTTATAAAGCTGGAATTGTTGGGGTGGGTTAGAAGGGGGTGGTCAGTAGGTCAGAGAGGTTCTCCTGCCCCTCTGCTCTGCCCTGGGGAGACCACACCTGGAATATTGTGTCCAGTTGTGGCCCCTCAGCTCCAGAAGGACAGGGAACTGCTGGAGAGAGTCCAGCGCAGCCACCAAGATGCTGGAGGGAGTGGAGCATCTCCCGTGTGAGGAAAGGCTGAGGGAGCTGGGGCTCTGGAGCTGGAGAAGAGGACACTGAGGGGGGACTCATTCCTGGGGATCAATATGGAAAGGGGCAGTGTCAGGAGGATGGAGCCAGGCTCTGCTGGGTGACAACCAGTGACAGGACAAGGGGCAATGGGTGCAAACTGGAACACAGGAGGTTCCACTGCAAGAGGAGAAGCAACTTGTTGGGGGTGAGGGTGTCAGAGCCTGGCCCAGGCTGCCCAGGGAGGCTGTGGAGTCTCCTTCTCTGCAGACATTCAAACCCGCCTGGACCCCTTCCTGTGGAACCTCAGCTGGGTGTTCCTGCTCCATGGGGGGATTGCACTGGATGAGCTTTCCAGGGCCCTTCAACCCCTCACATTATGAGATTTTGTGACTGAGAACCTTATGAACATACCCCATATGGAGCTCATACAACGGTGAGAGGGGTCTTTGCAGGACAGGACATCACACCAGATGGGGAAAAATGTCTGGTCTGTAGGAAAACAATTTTACGACCAACCTTTCACTGTCAAAGTTGAACAGCATTATATGGTTCCTAATTTCATCCATCTCCACCAGCGGCTGAACTGGCACCGTGCTGAGGGTGCGGGGATGCAGGAGGAGCAGGGGGCGAAGCGCGGGGGCGTGTGATGGGTTGGGTCAGGTCTTTGGACTCTTATCCAGCAAGCTGCTGTTTTCGTTCAACTGGTTCGTGCAAACTTGCTGATTTTGTTAAGTGCTATTTTTTACTTGAATGAAGAGTAAGCACAGTTCTCCACACCTGACATGCATGAATTACTGAACTAGGCTAAAAGGGAAAATACCAGTTTTGGTTGTAGGTAGACAAATTGAGAAATCAATGAAAAATATCCTGATTATCTCATTAATGACTCTTCTATGAGATGAAGTGAGTGCCTTGACAAGCACTGGCTGTGATTCTGGACCAGTTGGGTTGTTTTGCTAAAAGAGATGTTTGAGAAGCGTGGTTTGCTACCACAAACTGTAGTGGTTAGAAATCCAAGGCTTATGAAGGAAAGGCTGCTCCAGAAATAATTATCCTTTTTGAAGATTATGTTAAAATGTAAGTCATCTTATTAAAATATTTATATCTGTATATATTTAACTCTCCAGATTTCAACAAACAAAGGAAATTATTTTGTTTGTGGCTTTCCATGCACTCTTGGTGCTTTGCTGAGGCTGTGGTTAACTTGGGACAACACAGGAATTACAGATAAAGGTAATATCTTTTTATTAAGCCAGTCACTGTGGCTGGAATAATTGGTAAAGCTTTTAGGCACACTGAAGTGGGGCAGTAGCGCCTTAGGGCATTTCTGATTTATTCATGTTTGCAGATGAGTTGTTTAATATGAAATATTACCTCTGCTTGCAAATCTCCTGCCTTGATTTCAATTAACGACCAAGACACGTAGCTGTATCCTCATTCAAGTAAAAAATATGATCTTTTTTACCTTAAAAAATGTCATGCTCATTTGGCACAGATTGCTCCAAGGGAGACTGCAACCTCTGCAGATGCAGTTTGGCCCAGGAAGGCACAGAAGAGCGGTGCGGTGGTGGCCACCCCTGTATGGGTTCTATGGACATGAGGTGTTGCACTGGCTCAGCACCTGAGAAACCAGCACCACCATCTGAATCTGAAACGCAATAGGTGAGGATGAACATCACCTCCCAGGAGGCCGTGTCACCTTGCGGTGCCCGTGGTGTTTTTCATGAGGCTCAGCACTGAAAGAAAACCCGAAGCTCAACGTCAGCTTCGAGATGCAGGTGTTCATGTGAATTTTCATTATCAGTTTGGCTACTCGAGCCTATGCAAAGCAGAAAGGAGTCTTGATTTTAAGTAAGTTAAAGTGCAAGGCCAAGTGCCAGGTCCTGCCCCTGGTGGGACACCCCCGGTATCGGTCCCGGCTGGGGTGCAGGATGCAGAGCAGCCCCAGGAGAAGGACTTGGGGCACTGGGCTGAGAGATCGGCCATGAGCGGCCATGTGCGCTCGCAGCCCAGGAGCCAATGGTGCCCTGGGCTGCATCCCCAGCCCCGTGGGCAGCAGGTTTGGGGGATCCTGCCCCTCTGCTCCGCTCTGGTGAGACCCCCCTGCAGTGCTGGGCCAGCTCGGGGTCCTCAGCACAGGACACACATGGAGCTGCTGAGAGGGGCCAGAGGAGCCCCAGGAATGACTGAGGCTGGAACAGCTCTGCTGGGGACAGCTGAGAGAGCTGGGCTGTTCAGCTGGAGAAGAGAAGCTCCAGGGAGACCTTAGTGCACCTTTCAGTGCTTTAAAAGGGGCCCATGAGAAAGATGGGACAGACTTTAGAGCAGGGCCTGTTGTGACAGGACAAGGGTGATGGTTTAAACTAAAGGAGGGAGATTCAGGCCGGACATGGGGAAGGAATTGTTGTCCTGAGGGTGGTGAGAGCCTGGCCCAGGTACCCAGAGAGGTGGTGGCTGAACCATCCCTGGAGACATCCCAGGCCAGGCTGGACTAGATGATCTGTAAATGTCCATTCCAACCCAAACCATCCTGTGATTCTACGATTCTATGAAATGTTGTACTCCTGGTTGTTTTTTCCAATGCTTTTTAATAACTGGTGACTGATTATAGACAAAACATACTGGCATTTAAAAATATGTGCTATTATCCTGTGCTGATCTCTTATCCCAATGGGTTTTGCTTTCATAATTTGGATGATGCAAGCTTTAGTTGTAATCATCTGTTCATTTCTATGCACATCTTTTACAACATTTTTCCTTTGCTATGCAGAATGGAAGAATCCTTTCTGAAAACATTCATAGCAAAAAAATGCAGTACATCAATAACATTGCCTTGTGTAGCCTGCATTTTCAAATATCACCAGTCAGTTCCTTGGTGAATAATATTATCTGTACTTCATGGCTGTGAAAATGAAGCAGAAATTAATGGTTGAAATGTCACCTCATTTTGGTATAGATGAGTATTCCTGTAGGAAAAAAAAAGAGAGAGGAAAAAAAAGGGAGAGAGGAAAAAAAAAAAAGACAGAGTTTAAGTACTGAAAATGAAACAAAAATAATACAAAGCATGTTTATGGCATTTACCCAAACATTCTCCCCATATCTCCCTGTTGCAAAATAAAACCAAGAAGGAATCCAAAACTTCCTTTGTAGTAATAAAATAAACCTTATTTCTGGTCCTTTTAAGTTCAAAAGAGAGAAAACCAGAGCTGTTCTTTAATCCCCTTCCTGAGATTTCAGATAAGCAAGGCTGCTCGTGGTTGCTGCCCCTTGCAAAGGGCAGCGCTGCTGCTCTTTAGCAGTGATGAGTAGCTTTTCCATTACCTAAGCAATGACGTGTTTAACCACTTCTTACATGAACGAGGCTGCTTGCCAGGAAACTCTGGAACCCGCCCTGTGCCTGGCTCTGCAGAGCTGCCCCCTCACTTGTGGTGGGGACCCAAGGGATGGTTTATTTCTGTGCAAGAATATCACAGGATCCCAGAATGTCAGGGGTTGAAGGGCCCTGGAAAGCTCATCCAGTGCAATCCCCCCATGGAGCAGGAACACCCAGCTGAGGTTCCACAGGAAGGGGTCCAGGTGGGTTTGAATGTCTGCAGAGAAGGAGACTCCACAGCCTCCCTGGGCAGCCTGGGCCAGGCTCTGACACCCTCACCCCCAACAAGTTGCTTCTCCTCTTCCAGTGGAACCTCCTGTGTTCCAGTTTGCACCCATTGCCCCTTGTCCTGTCACTGGGTGTCACCCAGAAGAGCCTGGCTCCATCCTCCTGACACTGCCCCTTTCCATATTGATCCCCAGGAATGAGTCACCCCTCAGTCTCCTCTTCTCCAGCTCCAGAGCCCCAGCTCCCTCAGCCTTTCCTCACACGGGAGATGCTCCACTCCCTCCAGCATCTTGGTGGCTGCGCTGGACTCTCTGCAGCAGTTCCCTGTCCTTCTGGAGCTGAGGGGCCACAACTGGACACAATATTCCAGGTGTGGTCTCCCCAGGGCAGAGCAGAGGGGCAGGAGAACCTCTCTGACCTACTGACCACCCCCTTCTAACCCACCCCAGGTACCATTGGCTTCCTGGCCACAAGGGCCCAGTGCTGGCTCATGGTCACCCTGCTGTCCCCAGGACTCCCAGGTCCCTTTCCCTACACTGCTCTCCAACAGCTCATTCCCCAAACTGATATCACTGGATGCCAATTAAATCCATACATCCCTGAGAAGCGGTGGTTCCTGCTGTAGCTGCGATGGTTTGGGTGGCTGCCGACAAAAGCTGGAAGTGCAGGTGAATGGTCTGTGCCCATTCCTGGGGTGCTGTGCTGGTGATGTTTGTGAAATGCTGCGGAGCAGCTGGGAGTTGGTGACCAGGTTGCTTACAAAGGGCAATTAGGTCCTGGTGGCCCCTCCAAATCCTTCAGAAAGGTGGGAACAGTAACAGCAAGAATATCAGATTATTTGGCCAGAGTTGTGGCAAGTGGAATGAAAAGTGCAGCTTCACCTCAGGACCCTTGACAAACTCCTGGTGTTTGACATAAAACAAGCTTCTGCAATGTAATCTCTGTACCTCAGGAACAATATGTAGATGAACATTGAATGTAAACATAAAATTGGATCCTGGGGCAGTTCTGGGCCCCTCACGCCAAGAAAGGCCTTGAGGTGCTGGAGCGAGTGGAGAGAAGGGAACGGAGCTGGTGAGGGGCTGGAGCACAAGTGTGATGGAGCACTGAGGGACCTGGGGGTTCAGCTGGAGAACAGGAGCTGAGGGGAGACCTTCTGATCTCTGAACTGCCCGAAAGGAGCTTGGAGCCAGGGGGGTCGGGTTCTGCTCCCCAGGAACAAGCGCCAGGAGCAGAGGAAACGGCCTCAAGTTGCCCAGGGGAGGTTGAGGTTGCATCTGGGAACAATTTCTTCCCCAAAGGGCTGTGGGGCATTGAACAGGCTGCCCAGGGCAGTGCTGGAGTCACCATCCCTGGAGGGCTGGACAGACGGACAGGAGGTTCTCAGGACATGGGGCAGGGACAGGGGTTGGGGAGTGGGTGGACTTGATGATCTTGATCTCTCCCAACCAAAATGATTACACGATTCTGCAATTAGTGAAGAGTGAACACCACTAACGAAACCACTGTCAAGGTCTTTCACGTATCACCCATCTCCAAGTTTTCTCGCCGCCAGGGAGACGGAACAACGGACGACAATGTGTCTGGCTGCCGGCAAACTTCAGGTGGTTATTTCCAAGGGAAGGAACTAAGTTTCCAAAACAAGCAGCCCTCACCGTTTGCAGGATCCTTTTTAACCCAGCGGCACTTGGCAGCCCCACGTTTGAGAAGTGTCTGCAGCCGTCTCCTGTCCCATGGCACGTGGGACGCACACGGTGCTCGCTGTGCGGGGATGGGATCTTGGCACAGCACAGCGTGGGACCTGGGAGCGGTGCCTGGTCGTAGGTTTCTTTAAATTTGGACTGAGAGGAGCTAAGGTGCACAGTCATGCATATATACACACATTTTACAAACTTCGTAAATAAAGCGCCGCACACGACAAATGGCAAATGAGGTGGCTGTGGGGTCATTTCTTCGTTCAGATGTTCATCCTTTCAGGAGTTTGGGGATCCAGGTTTGGTACACAAGTACCACAGCTGGCAAGCAGAGCTTTTTAACCAGGGCATGACTTAGCAACACTTTTTTGAAGCGGCGCCTTCGTTTGGCTGCGAGGCACAACCCGAGCTGTGTTAGCATCCTGTGGTATTAACATGCGCCTCATCCTCTGCTGGCGTGGGTGTCCCGCACCACCTTTTTCCAGATGTAAAACCACAACAGCCTTGAAGTTATGGGCAAAACTTCCAGGGCGACAAAAGTATCAGGAGATTTCTACAGAAAGCCCATATACCAGTATTTGGGAATCCCACACTGCTCAATAATTAATGCTCACTGATGCAAACACAGGCTTAGCAAAATTCATTAGCTGAATAACAACGAAGGCAGACACTGTTCTGAAGGATTAAAGATCTAATGTCCAGTAGTTTGCTTCTTATGTGTTAAATATTCTCTGATTGATGAGCTTTGTTTTACCTTAACTGGTCTGTGTATGTCTCAACCTCTACCACAGTAATGTCCAAATTTTCAGGGAAAAATCTACCCCAGTTTTCTAGCAAGATGAAACAAAAATGATCCCCACTATTCCTGACAAATGAAACAAAAATTAACATAAAGGGTGCTTGTTAACTTTGGGCCCAGTCCCATATCTGAGCTGAGATGCTGAAAACCTGCTTTTGCCTTTGTTTTTCCTGAGTACAAAATAATATACAGCGCTTCTATATGAATCGACAGCTTTCTTCAGTGGTGGTTTCAGGTAAGGACCCTGCACTTAAATGAATCATAGCATGAAGTGTCAAGAAAACGAGAAATGCAATTAGTCATTGCCCATTAAAATTCGTTTCAAGCGACTTGCCTGAATTTATTTAAGAATTGTAGCAAGGAAAACATTCTTTAAGAGTAACCAGAAGTTTTTCACACCTGGAATGAACTCATTCACTCAAGCTGCGGGTGACGGCGTACTGCAAAGATCTGAGACGAGAATGTTTTAGTGCTGTCATGGTCATCGTTGCTATCCCAGCCCTGTGCTGTCACCTTGGTAATGGACTTGAGAACCACCTCCTTGTTCCTCTGTAATCTGGAATGTAACGAGAGACTTAAAACGCTGGAGAAAAGAGGAGAAAGTAGAAGGTGCACGTTCATGGAGACATGGGCTGCACCAAGCGACAGCAAGAACAACAGACAACTGTGCTTTAGTTGACTCTGGTAGGACCTTGTACAAAGAGACCCTAAAAGGGTGATCCACACAGAAACCAATGCCATTTCTGAGCTATTTTAAGAGTCTCAAAGGGTTAAAAAGTAAGTCAGGATTCTGCAGGCTAGCGGGGAGAAATTATTCCCTTGATAGCAGAAATTGTGGTCTTACCACCAGAGTAATACGGCATCTGAAATGAGACAGAAGATACAGAATCAACTAAGAATGAGAGGGTTTCATCATTAGCCTTCAAAGTCTGCTGGATATCAGGTTAGAGATCAATATAAATGAGAAATTTTTGGTTTTAAATCCCTATCTTGTTGTGCTAGTCACAGGTAAAATATTGCACTATCAATTTTCTTTCAAGTTTTCTTTATTACTTTCTTTAAAAAGTTGTTTTTTACCGCTGCTGAGCTATTCCTGTCTTCAGCAATCAAGCATCAAACTGCAAATTCAAAACAAACTGTCTCATATAAAATAATAAATTAAGTGAGCCATGATTTCAGGTGTATGCAGAATACTATTGGCAGAATTCAAAACATCGAACCCATAAAAAGTTCATTTATCTCACCAGAAAATGTCTTCGTCGTGCACTTATTAGTTAATCCTTGTTGAGAAATTCTGTAGATTCTGAGGAGGTGTTTATACTCTGATGTATCTAATGGGTAGACATTTACCATATATGCCCCATACCATGGTACAGGGGTTGGAAGAAGGTGGATAAAATTTTTAAGAGCCCACTTACTCCATCTGAGGTTTCTGTAATATATATCAAATTATTTTTCAGAGAATTCCTATTTTTTAGAGAATTCTTTAGAGAATTCAGGCACTTTATTGATGATATTATCAGATTTGTTGCTCTTACTGACCAGTCGTTGAAGGTTTCTCTTGGGCAGGAATGAAACTCATAAAAGGGCTGGATTTTGAAACATCAGGTTCACTGGAAGAGAAGAACATATTAAACCATAAGTGTACCAAAATAAGATTAAAACTCAGTTAATTATATCCTATTTAGCAATCTGTAGAAATGTGTAACCTAAAATATTTCTATATACTATATATCTCATTACTTTCCTGACAGCTCAATTTTAAATTGGTACAAATGTTTATACTGATAGACAATGGTAAATACTCCTAAACACCACAGTTTCTCAAAGAAGTCCTATTTATATTTTTTTCTCTTAAATTTTTGTGTTTTCAGGTCACAAATAGGAAATAAAAAGTAAATTGAGCCGTTGACTCCACTCCTGGAATTAAACCATGAGCTATTTTTGTTTTAGTCATGATGTTGTATATTATTTTGTTTCAAACTCACTTGAAAAGACTTTTGTTAACAAGCACAAGCTTCATAAATCATTGCACACGAACTTTATTGAAATTGGCTCAGAGGAGGAAACTAAGTGTAAAACCAGGATGTTCTGTCCCACCAGAACACTTTTTTGTCAAAAGTAAACCAAAGAAGAGAATAAAACTGTCTTGTAGGGATATCATTGAATAAACTGCTATGGTAAAATACACAGGAGAGTCTATAAACCTCGAAGCTTATAGAAAACCACTGTTGTTGCTAAAGAGAAAACAAAGTTGATTTTGTCATTTATAGATAGTTTTCCACTTAATTTCACCCTGCTTCCAAACGTTTTGCCTTGCTTGGTCTTTTTTGAACATCATGCCCCTAATTTCCCATTTTTGTTAGGTGAAAAAGCATTGTTAGGTAACCCTGGCAAGATCTCTGGAGATACGGATCTGCATGCAAGAATATAGCTTGAGCTGCTGCCAAATACGTAACTGAAAATCACAAAGTAATTTAAGACTCCCCGCTGTAGAAACCTGAAGATTACTGATGATTTAGAAATAAAAAAAAAACAAACCAAAACAAAACAAAACCAAAAGCACGAACAACCAAGAGCTGCCAAATCTTTCATTGCAGAAAAAGCTTGATTTATTTTTTGTAAATGTCTTCAGAGAAGAAAAAAACCTGTCAAATATGTGCCTGAAAAATTACCTTTTAGTAGCATTTGCTGTTTATGCTTATATTATGAGAATGTCAGAGCATCTTAATTATTTGGAGGCTTCTGCAGTGCCTCTGAAGTCAAAATAAGGCAAAAAAATAGGGCCTTTGCCACAACAAAATTGATGTTATTTGTCATATGCTGCCTCTGTCTTCAATTTTAAGCTGGGAGGTCAGATGTCACCATTAGCAGGCTATGAACATCAGTCTGGAAAACAGTGCCAATTCTTTTATTTCTTATGATTCATTGCGGAAAAAAACAACATTAAGAAAGGAGAAAAAAAGGTTTATGAAATTCAAACAAAATTGCATATATATTAGCGAAGCATGGCATTTTATTGTGAGGTTAACTGAAGGAAGAAGTTCATAACGCGTATTCTGCCATCAGAAAAGCACCACACCCGACATGGAAAAGAAAATACGAGAAGTAAAAGAGGAAGTTTAGACAAGTTACTGATTTCAGTGTTTGCAAGACCTTTGTAGACGTTAAGTGCAAAACAAACCAGATAAGTAACTCGTATGTGTGTTCTTTCCATGCAGCTCAACCAGCTCTTTGAAACTGCTTGTCAGCCCCTTTTTCAAACTTTGGCAATCAATGTAGTTTTTCTGCAGTATCAAGAATAGTACATTGTTATAATACAGGAAAATTCCTCTTCTTGCCTTCTATTGTCCCTTTTCACTATGAAAAATTTAGGCCCCCAATGCTAATCTGCTTTGATTTTTT
Organism: Patagioenas fasciata; assembly: GCF_037038585.1. Classification (NCBI taxonomy): domain Eukaryota; kingdom Metazoa; phylum Chordata; class Aves; order Columbiformes; family Columbidae; genus Patagioenas; species Patagioenas fasciata. The sequence goes on along the minus strand of NC_092560.1, from coordinate 1,093,133 downwards.
CAGACCAGACCATTTCTCTGGCCTTTTTGCCTCATTTTTATTGCAACTACAGTACCGTTAATAAAGCAATAGAAGCTGAAGCTAATTACCACAAAATATTTAGTTCTAATCAGTCACTTTGTGCCTGTGCCAACTCTGGACCAATAACAAATACAAGGTAGTCTGTGGTTATTTTTTTATTTACATCAACTTAGGGAAAATAAAGCATAAAATACTGATTTATGGATTAAATTGAGGCTACATTTTTGGTTTGGAGAGCTGGCATTCAGAAATGTCAGCTTTTGATTGAAAGCTTTTTACGTGGAAACTTACCAAATTTGTCCTTCAGATGTGCACTTCAAATTCAAAGCAAGAACAAAAAAACCCACAAACCAACCCAAACCAACCCAAACCAACCCAAACCAACCCAACCCAAACCAAACCAAACCAAACCAAACCAAACCAAACCAAACCAAACCAAATCAAACCAAACCCCACCAAAAAAAACCCCACAAACCAAACAAATCAAACAAAACCCAAACCCTCTTATAAACCCCACGACAACACCATCACCACCAATTCCAAGAAGATGTTATGGAAATGAAAATGACACAGCGCTGTGAATTTCCATCTCCCTCATGGGCAGAGGGAGCCGTTTTCGGGATGGTTTCCAGAGAAAGAAGCACTTAAAGCCATGTTGTCCACACCATGCATCTCCCAGCCCTTAGTAGTAAACTCTACCTATAGCGAACAGATGGTGGAAAAGCCTTGAACATAGTAAATTCCTATTAGTATTGTAAAAATAGGCTGCTCAGTAGCAAGACCTCAATCAATGCTCCTATAGAGACAACAGCCACAACAGGAGCCCTTATGTGACTACACATTACATACCAGCGTCTGAGGCGGCAAAATAGTCACTCACCGGCTTCTGCTCTTAAAAATAATCCATTTATAAAGACACTTCAATTTGTATCCTTGTATCACATCCCACTCCTCACATCACGTGTAGTTTATCATCCAGCAAAGGCTCCTGAGCAGCCAATACCCCTGAGGGAACAAGTGACCTGGGAATGCAGGAGAATGTCAGAGGCCATGAGGTGAAAATTAAGTGGTTTTTATTTATTACAGTGAAAGCAATAACTTTCAGTTTTCGTACACAGACCGTTCTCTCTCTTGCTGCCCTGACACACGCTCCTGCAGTTAGAGGTGTATGGACTGCAGAGGAGGCTGAGAACCAGTGAGAAGTAGGAGTATTAAACAACCATAAAATTGTAACAGAAGGGAAAATAAGAAAGCAGAAACAAGATAAATAAATGAACTACTAAGCAGACAATTTAGAATCTAGCTCTAAACTTCATATTCGGACTTTCTGAAACAACATTTTAAACACGAAAGGCCACCCAGTGACATCTGTGGAGATGTTTAACATCTGTATAAGGAAAGCTGGGTGACTAAGTGCTGTCTTCTAATTCTGGAGAGGTGCAGTTGTATGAAAAGAGTTAGAAGGCAACTTTAAACAGTAAACTCACTTCTGGTTAAATTTAATTTATGACTCATTAAGAACTTACAACATTGACAGTGCTGTTAGGCATATATGCAGGGTGGATATTTGCATATCTAGGTATAAACTTTGTTCTTTAATTTTTCTCTTCTTAAAATGCATATTAACTCAATGTTTATCTGACATTATTGGACTATTCTGCTTTACCTGATGCAGTGAATCCTATCTGCACCCCTGTAGTGCATTTTTAATAACAAAAACTACAAACTGTGTACATTACTGAACGAAGCTGTGGGTGGACAAAGGGCAGAACTTCTGCAGGAGCACGTTAAGTAGTTTTGAGGCTCTCCACCCTGTAGAATTCACATGCTGGGTCACTCGGTCTCAAGTGCTTATCCAGGTGATCATGAAGTGGATTAAAATAGCACAATTAGCAGCACTCGTTAAACAATGACATGGGAATTGTAGGGCACGGCTGCAATCTACATCTGAGGATTCTTCCCATGGTGAAGGAGGTGTCTTCTTCTGCAGCACATCCCATTGTTTCAGCCTTGCATCCTGTTGTGGTTCAACCCGAGCTGGCAATACAACCACGACAGCCGCTCCATCACCTGCTCCCCACCTCAGCTAGGGAGAGAGTCAAAAGGGAAGGGAGAAACTTGGATTGAGGTAAACGCACTTCAGTAAAATAACAAAATACTAATACACTACTAGTAAATATAGATATTAAAAAAAATAGAAATAAAAGATACTCAAGGCAATCACTCATGAACTCTGTCCACATTGAGCAGCTGGTCCTAGCAAGCCACATCTGGTCCGAACGGACGATCCCAGAGAGAGAAAAGAGAGGAAAAAGACAGAAAAGCACAGAGGCCTCTGCAAAATGGCAAAAAATGAACTAAATGTCCCACACCACACGCCCCTGGCTCCAGCAAAAATAACGAAGAGAAGGAGAGAGGTAGCACTGGATCCCAGCTTCTAACTCTCCTTAAGTAATTAGCATGACACTAATGGGCTGGAACACTCATTGCTCAGTGTGGGTGTCAGTCCAGCTCTGTCCGTCCACCCCCTTCCTCGCTGCCCCACACCTGTGGGCAGAGCTCAGAGTGCCCTTGGCTCCCAGAGCAGAGCAATTAAACACATTAACTCTGTGCTGGGCTGGTATCTCTTGTTCTCAAACTAAGTCCTAATAATCACAGAATCACGGAATCATAGAATGCTAGGGATTGGAAGGGCCCTGTAAAGCTCATCCAGTGCAATCCCCCCATGGAGCAGGAACACCCAGCTGAGGTTCCACAGGAAGGGGTCCAGGCGGGTTTGAATGTCTGCAGAGAAGGAGACTCCACAGCCTCCCTGGGCAGCCTGGGCCAGGCTCTGCCACCCTCACCAGGAAGAAGTTTCTTCTCCTCTTCCAGTGGAACCTCCTGTGTTCCAGTTTGCACCCATTGCCCCTTGTCCTGTCACTGGTTGTCACCCAGAAGAGCCTGGCTCCATCCTCCTGACACTCCCCCTTTCCATATTGATCCCCAGGAATGAGTCCCCCCTCAGTCTCCTCTTCTCCAGCTCCAGAGCCCCAGCTCCCTCAGCCTTTCCTCACACGGGAGATGCTCCACTCCCTCCAGCATCTTGGTGGCTGCGCTGGACTCTCTCCAGCAGTTCCCTGTCCTTCTGGAGCTGAGGGGCCACAACTGGACACAATATTCCAGGTGTGGTCTCCCCGGGGCAGAGCAGAGGGGCAGGAGAACCTCTCTGACCTACTGACCACCCCCTTCTAACCCACCCCAGGTACCATTGGCTTCCTGGCCACAAGGGCCCAGTGCTGGCTAATGCTCATAATAATGAGCATACTAGCTATGGAAAATAAAGGTTTCTAACTGCACAAAGAAAATTAACCCATTTTCAGTCAAACCAGCACACGTCTCTGCAGCAGGCTGGACCACACAGGCAGGAGATGAGTCCCATTGCCACAACTGGGGAACTTGTTCCCTCTGCCAAAGGCAGCAGGCTTGGAGGACAGACCTTCCACCGGGCTCCTGCAGCAGCAGAGATGGATTCTGGTAGCCCACAGCTCAGCCTCACGTGTTAGCAGTTTTACACTGCTCAGTAGCTGCTTTCACAGCTCTGTTGCACTACAAACTGGATCTGGTTTAAAATTAAAAAGTGTCATTTTTCTTTCTCCTTCTCCTCCCATCAGATCATTTTCCATGCCCTGCATACTTTGATTCAATATTGGGCTGATATTACATTATACAGTAATACAGTATACAGTAATACAAGAAAAAATAGTTAAAGTAGATGTTACTAATTGGCCAGGAATAGATATCATTTCTGAGAGCGTTCCTCAGAAAAGCAGGTAAGAAACGACAAAACTGGGTGTGGGGTCTGTGTATTGTTGGAGGTGCCATCAGAGGCTGCCAGTACGTCCAAAAATTGCTTGATCAGGATCTGGGGAATGCTGAAGCAATGGGCCCATCCGCAGTTGCTGGAGAGATGATACGGTCTGCGGTGGAGAATGAGACCGAGGGACACGTGGGTGAACACGGTCTGTTGGGAAGGCGTTGGAGAGGCTCCAGCGAAGCCCAGCATCGCTGGCATGTGGAGGAAGGGCGGAAAGCATGCCAATGAAGGCGGTCGTGTGGGCATAATAATCCTCTTGCATTTTCAAAAAGCCTTTGAGGAGCTTTTTGCAAAGCTTATTAAACTTTGTAAAGAAACTGAGATTGGACGAGAGGTTGTTTTTTGGGTTGAAAGCTGGTGTAAGAAGAGGAAGTGAAGGACAGGGCTTAGCGGTCACTCTCCAGGAACAATTCAGGTCGGAAGGGACCTCTTGAGGACATCTAACCCAGCTTCCACTCCAAGGCTGTCTAGTGAGCTCAGATTGCACAGGGACTCTTCCAGTGAAACCTTCAATGCGTCCAAGGATGCAACCCCACAACTTGGTACAGAATCTTTGGGATGTGTGCTGATATTCCTTGGTTTCTCCACCTCTGGAAAACAGTCAATAGTTAAATCTATTGGGCTGGAGGGACAGTGACCTCTGGCCAGGAGCACTTGGGCCATCTCTGAAACTTGCTCAAGTATTCACACAGGGGAATATAATCAAACCCATTCTCTCAAGCCAGACCAAGCCTACATCATTTTTTTCTGGCATAGTGGTACTGAAAAATATTGGTGTTCCGTAACACTGGCCATTCATTCCTTGCCTTCCCACACTCAAGTGGCTTTTATTGGTTTGGATGTGGCAGATGGTGACAACAACAGGAAGACTCCTTCTGTTTGCTCAGGCTTTGTCCATGCACAAGGTCTCGGCTGGCGGATCCTGCAGCAGCAATCTCTGTAGTGTGGATGAGCACCAATAAAGTCAAGCCTATCACAGGTTATATTTTGCAACATCGCCTCTATTCACCAAAACTTATATTTGAAAAAATACCCCAGAGATTAGCCTCCCCTAGAATAACGCAGCTTCTCGTGTACCTGAGGCTGCTCGGAACATCAGCAGCAGCTCTGTGCAGGCTCAGCTAACAGCTGGGCTTGGCAACAACTTCTCAGTCCAAGCGTGTTAAACCGCGTTGCTGTGCTGAAAATATGGGCCAGTTAGTCCTATGTGAATCAGTGCAAGGCTAAAGCTTGGAAAGGAAAAAACTCTCCTCCTTGACTTGGCTGCAGTCATCCTCTTGCTGTGGAAAATATAATTACCCTTTTGTCAGCAAAAACTGCATATTTGTTTCCATTGTTTTATCCGAGATACTCGCTGGAGATCTTCAACAGAAATAATTTGAAACAAAATAATAATGTTCCAGTGCAAAATGCACAAGCTCAAGCAAACCATTGTCTTCTGAGCCCTGTCAAAGACGCCTTTTTCTGCAGTTTTGTCGTTGTATGTCGGCAGCAATGGCAAATGCCTGCTGGCTGCAACGTTTGCTGGTCATAGGGTATTCAGCTTCCAGATTGCCAAACAGGGAACAGTCAAACAATCCTCTATAATCCTCTTCTCTCTGTCAAACAATCTTTTATGGCTTTCCCTTGCAGTGCCCATGTAACCTGCAAAATGCATCTGAGGCAGCAGCACCAAGCACCTTCTCAGCTCGTGATATTTATTACCCTGCAAAAGTGAACTTATTTGCTTCTTTTGTGCGTTTGTTCATCTGTTTGAAAAATATTCCGCAGTCTCTCAGCAATGCAGGCAAAAATGGGGCAACAGACCTACTTTCACAGAAGAACAGGCAGCGTTTTCATCCAGTTTTAATGCTTGCTTTATAAATGCTGTTTTAAATCTTCTGATTGCTGAAGTTTTACTAAAAGAGTGCAGCATTTCAGCCTGTAAGCTTTAAGCGCTGCTCACCAGGTGAGACGCATCCCACATCCACCACCTGCACAATGTGCCAGAATTAAAGCTTTGTGTAGTCCTAATTATCTTCCCAGGGGGCTGAAAGGAGGAGGGGCAGGAAAACAAGTGTTTCCTGTGACCCTGCGCCCTGTTGGCACCTCTGCCCTTCGTGCCCTCCGGCAGGGCCAGCTCTGCAGCAACGACTAATCTGTGCTAATTGGAGTTTGTTTGTGTTAATTGGGTCACCTCTCACTAGGGCTGCCTTATTTACCAGTCCATTTTTTCCCGGTATTACAATTCTATGTGTGTGCTTGTCTGCGGATATGGATGTATAAATGCATGTAAATATATGTGTGTATATATATCTGTGTCTGTGCGCACTTAGCTGCGCTAGGTTTTGTTCACTAGCGTTGTACAGAACATTTATCTCAAACGTTCCCTCATTTTCAACATCTAGGCCATGAAAAGTTCAAATTTAGGGATTCCAGAGGATATTTACTGCCCTTTAAAAAGTACAGAAATGGTCATGGTGGAAAAGGTGTGATGTCTCTGACTATGTTGTCTCTCATTAAATGAACTTCATATAGGGAGCGTTTGGACGCTACTGAAGATTGAGATGCAGAGGATGATACAACATGGTCTGAGGATAATCTGGGGGAAAAAACAGTGTTTTCCTTTGATTGATTTTTTTTAACTCACCAGAGAAACCTGGATCCAAACCTTTTCTTTTTTAAAGGGGGGAGGGAACAAAACCAAAATCCCCATCTGTCATTTGTCTTTCACTTTCCCACGCAAAGTGAGATTGAAAAGCGGAAGAAATGGGAATGTGATGAAACACGGGGAAACAAAAAGGTTGGTAATTTTTGTTTATTTGGTTTATGTTTGGTTTTGTTCATGTTTTCCTTGGGCTTTGTGTGTGTGTGGTGTTTTGTTTATTGTTTTGGTTTAGTTTTGGTGTCAATAAAGCCCGTAGATTTCATAATAAAAATATAAAAACTAATACATGACTTCATTAGCAAACAACTAATGCTTATGATCTTCAAAAATGTCCCAGCCAATCAACACAAAATTGGTATAAAACTTTGGCAGCGACATCAGTTATCATCTCCCAAATTCACCAATGGTGCAATGGTACCTTCTTCTCAGAGCACGGGGCATTGCAGGCAAAGGTCTGTTAATTATTCTGTTGATAATTGTATCAAGACCTGTGCTGAATAACTTCTTGCCAGTGGGATGTGTTGGCATAATAGAGGGTGTTTATTTATCATGAAATGTGCCTAAGATATTTTTACTCTGTGATGGTTTTTGTTTGTTTGCTTGGTGTTGTGTGTTTGTGGTTTGGTTTTTTGTTTGTTTGTTTGTTTGCTTTTGGGGGGGGTTTGTTTGCTTGGGGGGTGTTTGGTTTTGTTTGTTTGTTTGTTTGGGGGGTGTTTGTTTGGTTTTGTTTGTTTGTTTCCCTCTTTTTCCTCTAATGCGTGTAGTGGTACCTGACAGATAACATGCCAGTTTAGAATGGATTTAGTTCCAGGTATTTATGTTTATTTTATCGTAATTAGAGATAGTTCTTTTTTTAAAACAACGCATTAAACAGCACACAAATGCTAAAAAAAAAATCTACACAGGCACTTAAGAAATTGTCAGCTTAACATTGAAAGAATAGATACTATTTACCTAAAAAAAAATAAAAAAACCCACACTTTAACGGAGGATTTGTTGCATTGCTTTCCTCCAGCTGTGACAGCCCTTGGTGCAGATGTGCTGGCACTGCCCCGGCACCGCGGTGCTGGTGTTATTCTGCGCAGGATGCCCTGCGAATGCTCCCGCAGGGCTCGGGAGGCCTTTGTCTGCTGTGCTGAGCTGGCTGCAGCGCGTTGGCTCCGCAGACACGTCAGCCCAGCCCGTGGCCCGTGCTCCGCTCCCCGGCTGACGTCAGGATGCCATGGCCGTGACCGAGCGGCCGCTGCATCCCCGGGCACCTCCGGTTCACCGGCAGCTGCTGAGTAACGCGGACACCAGCGCCCGGGCCTGTGCTGGTACCACTGCTGCTGCTGGAATTGCTGGTATTGCTGCTGCTGCTGGAATTGCTGGTGCTGGTACTGCTGCTGCTGCTGTTCCTGATATTGGTACTGCTGCTGCTGGTGTTGCTGGTACTGCTGCTGCTGTTGCTGGAATTGCTGGTACTGCTGGTGCTGCTGTTACTGGTACCGCTGCTCCTACTGGTGTTGCTGGTACTGCTACTGCTGCTGCTGCTACTGCTGGTACTGGTGCTGGTGCCACTGGAATTGCTGGTACTGTTACCACTGGTCCTGCTGGTATTGCTGGTACTGCTGCTACTGCTGGTACTGCTGCTGCTGGAACTGCTGGTACTGCTACCACTGGTCCTGCTGGTATTGCTGGTACTGGTACTGCTGCTGCTGCTGGTACTGCTGCTGTTGGAACTGCTGGTACTGCTACCACTGCTCCTGCTGCTCCTGCTGGTGTTGGTACCACTGCTACTTCTTGTACTGGTACCACTTCTACTACTGGTACTGCTACTGCTGGTGCTGGTACCACTGCTACCACTGGTACTGGTATCGTTGGTACCGCTGCTGCTCCTGCTGCTACTGCTGGTACTGGTACCACTGCTGCTGCTGGACCTGCTGGTACTGGTACAGCTGCTGCTGCTGGTCCTACTGGTACTGGTAGTGCTGGTACTGGTATTGCTGCTGCTGCTGCCACTGCTACTGGAACTGCTGCTGGCGCTGGAACTGCTGCTACTGGTACCGCCGGTACTGTCGGTACCGGTACCACTGCTGGAGCTGGTGCCACTGGTACCGGTGCCACTGGTACCGGCGCCACTGGTACCGGCACCGGGTCACCCCGACTCTTCGCAGGGGGGGTACGCGTCGGGACCCCCGGGGGCGGCGGGGACGAGCGGGGCTGAGCGCGGGCACAAACAGCGGACAGACAGACGGACCGCCCGCCCGGCCGCGGATTTGTAATGCAGGCGGCGTTTCCAGGTTTCTTTTCCACTTTGCTCTCACCCTGCTGTTGGATTTGAGATCATGTATGTGTTTTGCTGTTGATTTTGGGCGGGGGGGAGGGTAGGATCCAGGGAGGGAGAGGATTCGGGAGCATTAATATGTTAGTTTTGGTTTAAGGGTGTTGTTTTTCTTTTTTTCGCTTATCCCCGCCTTTCATCTTCGCTAACACAGCTTCGTTTTTACTACTTTCTAAAAAACTTTAGGTCGGTTAATATTGTAGCTTTGGGGAACGAAAGGGACGGGTTTTCTGAGGACAACCAGCAGCCGAGCCTGATCTGGAGCTACCTCAGGAGAAGCGCCCTCATTTCGCAGACCGACAGCAGCCTGTCCGCCGGTCACCTCGGAAACGCCGCTTCCACCGAGTACCGAGCCTGCGTGTTCGGAAATGTCGGGCTGGTGGTGCACGACTGTCCAGTCTGGGTAAGAGATCAGCCCCCGCCTTTTCACCAGGCTTAGCAGCGCTAGCTGTCCCCATCCAGTGCAAATCTTAAATTTGAAGAATTTCCGTTCTTGTGGGATTTTGTTCATATTTTCATCCTTGCAAATGGTAAAAAGCATATAAAACGTAAGCAGGGCAAGTGCTGCAAAGTCTGGAAGGTGCGGCAGAAAGTTTCTCATTAACAAACCACTGCCCGCCCCCCCTGTAGGCAGGTGATATTTTCAATTATGCTGTTGAGTGAAAACTTGGCTGAAGATAATTCAGGGGTAAACAAGGATCCCTTTTATGTGACGCTGCATCATAAGCACTCTTTTCAAGTATTTATCAACAATAAAACAAAGCTTACCTGTTTCTTTTTCTTCTGTAAAAATGAAAAGAAAGTGAGCTTTCCGGCTTTGAAAAATAGCAGGTTATAAGATCTGATATTTTGCAAAATACAGCACATGGAGTAATTTTATTTCATTTTATTTTATTTTAATTTAATTTAATTTAATTTAATTTAATTTAATTTAATTTAATTTAATTTTATTTCATTTTATTTCATTTTATTTCATTTTATTTTATATTTTATCTTATTTTATTTTAATAATGAAGACTCACATCTTAACATTATTTCCTTAATTCGAAGGTAGACAAAAGCGATCTTGGCACTTTTCCAGGTTGTCAGCACTTTTGTTAGTAAGTGAGATAACTTAGTTATGAGTATGAGCAGATCAATCGTTAGGTAGGAAATGATACTGGTAATCTAAATTAAAACTTATTTAGTGACTACTTAGCAGCCTTAAAAAAAAAAAATAAGGTTAGCAGCTTTTGGAAACTAAAACAATAATCAGTTTCAGCTCCATAATTCTATCCGTAGACTGATTTTTGCAGTTCTGTAAGGAAAACCTTTTTTTTGGAATCCGCAGGAATCCTGGCAGTTCCAGAAATACATAATCAGGAGTTTGTCACATTAAAAGCGAATGGTCCTGTTCTCTATTTCTCAGACCTTTTCGTCAGCTGTGCTTGCGAGCGCCGGTTCAGATGGGCTGGGGGATCCTGGTTTTAACCTTTGAGGCCCCACGAGACCTGCACGTGTGGTTTGCTCGAGTCGCTGGCGCAGCAATAAGCAGAAGCTCCTGGATACAAAGGGAGGGTGTAGGACTTCAAAGGGTGTCCCAGAGGAATGGGGGGTTGGTAAGGGAGGTGGCAATTTAGGCAGGGATGGCTGGAGAAGGGCGAAGAAAGGACCTAGATTGGAGACACGGTTCATGTGGTTTTGTGTTGTTTAATTTACATTCTCTCTTCTGCAAAACAAGGCTCTTCAGTTCTGCAGAACTTGTCATTTTGCCCTTCAAAAGCTGGCCTGTGATTGTCTGAAGCATTACCTTTCTGAGGTCTCTTGGTTTTTCCTTTCTCAGCTAAAGCTGGCAAGAGATTTATTACTGGGAATGGTGAAGAACAGTTGGCACTTTTCTCTTCGTAGAAGACCCCTCGGATAGGTGGACTGGGCTCTGCAGGAGGACTGGGCTCTGTCCTTGCTAGTGTTGGGTGGAACAGCGTTGTTTTCCATAGTCTGGATGCTTGAGGTTTGCCATGACATGGTGGTTATTTCAGGAGTGTTCCTCTGGTAGTCGGGGGAAATGGTACAGGACAATTCCAAATGTTGATTGATGTTGCCTCAAGTCATATTCTTCATGGAAAAACGTTCTTGTTGCACATTACTAAAGCATGAGCTGGTGGTATGGTGGGCCTCATGTTATTTCTACCTCTATCACCTGAGCATAAAGTAAAAGCAGATGTGCACTTTACCAGAGATTTATATCTGTTCTAGATTAAGTTCGTGCAATTAAGGTAAGCCAGTCTTAGACATAAACCCAGCAACTCAAAGTTGTGACTCCCCAAACTCCAGAATGCCCAACTGCTCCTTGTCCTCTACATTTATCAGCGTGGAAAAGCAGAGTGGATGTGACTTTACCAAGCAGAGCTCCCCAGTGCCTGGGGGGACCCTTTTGTGAGATATTTTGTGGTACAGAGTGAGTTTGCTCATGTTTCTGTTTGCTGCTGCACTTGTCTTAGTCAACCCAGGTCACTGATCAACTTTTTGAGCCTACAGAAGGGGTCAACAGCAAGAGTGGCTTGAGATGATCTCTTCCTGATTATATTATGATATTTGACTTCTTACGATGTGCTATGTCTCTTTGAAAGGGCTGCAGTGGGGTTTTTCAGCAGCTGCCGAAGTGCTTGTGCACTGATGGGTTGGAGAAGCATGAAAGGTCTGGACCGTGGTGGCATCATCCCCCTGGGCATGATGGAGGAGCACCGCCACGGGAGGGTGGTATTTCGTATTTGGGGTGACCAAATGTGGCTGCCAAGCTGCAGGGATGAGACGCAAGGACTCTTGGTAAAAGTAAAACAGGAGCAGCATGTTGTGAGAAGCTCTTTCCCACGGAGCGGTCGGGTGCAGGGTGGACGTGCTGAGCTTGAGGAGGATGTTATCATTAATGCAGATGACACGGGGTTGTAGAGATAGTGGTAGAGCTTAATTTTCAAAATCTGCGGGCGAAACGTCACTCCTTCCAAACCCACGCTGATCTCTGTGTGTCCATCGCTGGGTGTATCACTACAGCCCGTTGTGTCCTGAGCTGCAAAGCTGCGTGGTGATACCTCCCATGTGCAGGGGACAGATACCAAGTGGACCCGTGACCTTGGTTCACGTGGCTGCAAGAGGCTTTGACAAAAAATGCAGACCCAGGGTGAGAGGAGACATAAAGAACTGGGGAAAACCTACATGTGTGATAGCACCCACGCTGAATATTGTGACTTGAATAGCTGATCAGTTGCTAATGAATGCTTGGGTTGTGCTCTGATAAAGCACATTGAACTAACGTGTCCCAGTTTTGCTCATTTTTGGGGGGGTAGGCTTCAGTATGGGAGCTTGTAACTTACAAGGAGTAATTTTCAAGATTAATTTCAAGATTTGTTTTTAAAAAGTTGGCATTATTTAACACTCTATACAAGATTTGAGAGTCTTTGGGACTGAGCTGCTCTTTTATTGGCTTGCTTGTAGTTTGCAGCTTCAGCCACTTTGTAAACCAAATTTTATTGTGCTTCTGTGTATGTGCAAGCAAGAACTGTAGAAGAAGTGCAGGCAAAACTCGTAATGTCTGGTGACAAGTGAATCTTCCTCGACTTCAGCATGAAGCCCAGCATTGGAGCTGTGATGTGTATTTTGATTCACTTCATTATGACGCTGGAAAAGAAATGGCAGAATGAAAACCTCACTGCGAGTGTCCCCTACCCACACCACCTCTCGTGCTTTGCTCTCTTGCTTGGAGCTGTGCCATAAGGATAAAAGCGTTTTAATCCTGGGCTGGGGAGTCTTGCTGTCCTTTTAAACTTTTTCTTTAGTGAGCTACTGTTTGTTTGTTTGTTTGTTTGTGGTTTTGTTCGTTTGTTTGTTTTTCTTTCCCAAGAGAACAATACTTCCAGAATTTGTAGAATTTCCTCCTAGTTCACAAAAACTGCGTAGTTTCTAGAGAGTCGCTGTCATCACCCTGTTCCCAGCACCATAAATGTCTCAGGAGGAGGTTTGGAGAGCACCCAGTGCTGGATTTGGCCGATGCTGTGATGTGTTGGTAGCTGCTCTGGAACTCAATAGTGCTCAAATATATTAACTGCAAATTCAGTATAATTTTTTTACATTTTTACTTTCAACAACCTCTTTCCACGAGTCTTTTCACATCTTTCTGCTTTTTTTTATTACACCAACTGAACCCAATGAGCTTTCTCACCTACCCATGGTGCTGTTACCTGGCTCCTCCCTTTGCTGGCCAGTCTGGCCACACATTAATGTGTCTCAAGGTAGAGGAGTCTGATCCACTTCTAAATTTTACTTCTTACTTCTAGAAACTGGGTCATATTACTGCTACAAAACCATAGCTTGCAACTTTTCATTTCTTTAGTGTGTCACCCTTTCACATTTTTAAGCGTGGCTGTCTCAGGCTGGCGGTTTAAAACAAGTGATCGTATCGTGGTAAATTATTTTCCCTACTGTGCTCCTTATTTCTGCTTTCTACCAACATTATTAAATTGCTTTATGAGAGGGGACAACAGCAGACAATGCTAGCCTTCATTAATTTTGTTTCTGGGTCAACTCAACCAGTTAAAGCTGTTTTGGAAGAACAAAAGTGGGTTGTGGTCTGAATTCCCTCGATTTCTGAAGGAGCTGCTTCTTCTATGCAAAGTTCAGGGGACGAGCAGCTTATGGAAACCAGACCTGAAAAGTCTGTTCTTCTGCGGACCTGAGTGATTATACATTTCAGAGGAACCTTTGCTGTCGTTGCTGCCCCAGACCAAGCGCTGGGCTTGTTGGACATGTGGACGTTTACCAGCGGCATTTAGAAAGAGTGTGGGCAATGCAGGGGCACAGTGGGTTTCATTGCCATTCCATGACAGCATTCATAAATTGTATTTAACAAAGCAAGTATTGTCCTCTTGAGGGGCCATGTGATCGTGTAGGAAAATCGTGTCTTCGTTGCCTCTGAAGGTTTTATTTTCAGTGTTAACGCTTGAGAAGTAGCTTTAATAATGGCATGAATATATTACGAAATGCATATAATGGAGATGCGCAATGAAAGAATGGAGCTTTTTTGCTAGTAAGTCCTGAGAGGAATAGCAATAGGAGGGTAATTATAATTAATAAGGACATATTATAATAACCTTAGCTATGCAGTTACTGCTTCCTTTTGTCAATAGCCGCCTCGGGAAGTGGAACATGGTAAGAGCAGGAAGCATGATGAGGAACAGCCGCTACATAGATTTCATAGCTGGAGCCTGGAATTGAGGTTATCCCTGAATCCAAACTGCGGTGTGGTTCATCGTCTGCAGAATTTTCTCTGCAATTTTTACATGAAGGTTCCCCTAAAAGTGATAATTGATTTAATTAGCTTACCTTGGATGAAGGTCCAGAGGCTCTGTCTCAGTGATGCTTTGGGAGATCCGGAGGGTTTTCGCAGCACAGAACAGGCTATGCTAGGCTGGTGTAAAATGAAAGTAATTGCAACAAGACCTCTGGAAATGCACCTTTCTCCTCTGTGTTTTTAAGTGTGGCATCCATCTTCAAGAATGGGCTTTTTGAGGGTTTTAAATCTAATATGTGAGGGCACAGGGAAACTGCAGAACGGTAACAGAAATCATGTGTTGTGAGATGTTGGTTGGCGCATTCTGCGCTTTTCACTTATTGATTTACCCCTGGCTGGCTCTTACCCGGGGAAAGTGGTGTCAGTCCACACCAGAACTTCATAAACTGTGGTAAAATTCTTTGTGACGTGATTAACAGACACGCAGTCGTGGCACAGGGCGGTGGTGGGAAGCACGGACCTCCACAAGCTGCCGCAATTGCAGCCACGCACACCTGGGCAGCCGTCACAGCATCACCACATCTCCGCAGAATCCATTTCCCCTATAGTTAAACAAAAAAAAAGGGAAAAAAAAAAGAATGTTTGCACATCTGAGTGGCTGTTTTCATAAGGGTTTTGCTAGATTTCCCCCCACCTGCAGAAATGGAAACACGGCAAGTTGGGTTAAGTACAAAAAGGGTCGGGGAATGAACGTATTTTCTTTTCCTTCTTGTTTTGTTTTCCAAAATACAACTGCTTTTCTTATTCTATTGTTTTCACTAGAAAAAAAAAATCTGCTTTTGGTTTTTAATTTGCTATGTGATATGGACCTCTTAAGGTGCAGTTTTGCTATATGCCTGAGCATGCACACACAAACACGAGTCTGCTTCAATGTACTCTGTTGAGATTCCCATCAACAAGAAGGTTCTTTCCTGAGGCATGGGTGTGCTCATATTCACCAAAATTTTCCCCAAATCTTTCTGTTTTGTAGCATGAAATGGTGTCATAATGCATTAGACATTCAGCTCTGTTATAAAACAGAGGGAGCTACAAACCATTCACGAACACATCGCAATGTGTGAATAATACGTATTACATTCTGCAAGAAGCTTCCATAAAGGTTTTTTTATTATTAATACTTAAACTCATATCAGAATTCTTGCATATTTATACATCTGGGCTCCAAACCTCAGCGGCAATGCTGCTGGTTATTGCAGAGCTCACAGAGATGAGCATGTGCAAACCAGGGCTGGCTTTGAAGACAGGCAG
This sequence comes from Patagioenas fasciata, assembly GCF_037038585.1. Classification (NCBI taxonomy): domain Eukaryota; kingdom Metazoa; phylum Chordata; class Aves; order Columbiformes; family Columbidae; genus Patagioenas; species Patagioenas fasciata. The sequence goes on along the minus strand of NC_092560.1, from coordinate 1,077,715 downwards.
CGAGAAGTGAATTGCAGAAGGACAGGCATGTTTTCTGTCTGCCTAAATGTCCTATATTATTGTTTTGTTTGTATAGTAGTTTTCTCTTAAGCCTCTGTCTCATTAAATATATCCAACCCTGCTAAAAACTGTTGCAGTCTTCATCAGCTCAAACATATTAAAGCAATTCCCAATTTTTGATGGAATATGTAATCAAGTTCTGCAAATGCCCGTCTACCTGACTGTCACAAAGCACTGTAGCTGGTAGTCTTACTGCTATAGGTGCTAAACTTGTGTTTACGTTTTAATTTTGTATTCTTCACACAGCTTAAATGATTCTGTTAAATGCTGGTGGTGATTTTCCTGAGCCTGGGATTATAATAGTCTCTAACTGAGTAAACTGAAAAAACAAATATCAAGGGCAGTGCTTTGAAAGCTCTTGTGAACATGGTGAATCATTGGAGAGCTATTCTTGATAATTTGTTGTAACAGTCTTCTGTGGTTTTCCTAGTACACAACATCTACTCAAGAAACTAATGGGAATACATATTATACTACAGGTTTATTTTCTGAATTATTTCTTTGTAAAGACAAGACCTCAATTGGGTACTATGTGCACTGACAGTCTACACAAATATTTGCCAGCTGATGCATTTCCATCAAGTTCATGCAACCTCTTATACTTAAGAACACTGTCACTAGTTCACCACAGATTTCAGACAATGACTCTTTTAAAGGGACCAAAAATAATTATATTGACAATGCAAGTCACTTTTTGAATACTAACAATATTTTATATGTTTCTCCGGTTCCCATTTGTAATGCTCTTATTTCTGTGACCTGCCCTTCAAAAATCACATTGGCCATCTCCAAGCCAAACTTCGGGTCCTCTTTGTCACTTCCAGTCACTGCCCTCCTAGAAAGTCTCTGCACCTTTCTTACAAGCCCCCTTTAAGTATCGAACGGCCACAATAAGGTCTCTCTGTTCCAAGGGGTCATCATGATATTTTAGATTCTTGAGTTGATTTTTCAGTTACTGGACAGTTCCAGATTTCCATCAAGAATTTCCAATGCAGCGTGTGTGCAAAGCCATGGATTTCATTGGTGGTTAGGAGCTGCCTTTAGGTAAAGCAAAAGTGGTAAAATCACAGTTGTCACGGCAAAAGTACAAGTGATAACTGTATATTAAATGTAGTTGCAGCACAGTTGTAAGTTAACAGGATACAAGATAATTTTCCAGTGTAAGTCTTACACTTAAAGCACAGATCAATAAGGAAGGGAATATGAAGTCAGAAAAGAAAGGTTAGTTATGTGATTGAAGTCCTTACCCTGAAGACATTAACACTTGTTAAAGCTACATGGAAGCTCTTGTGAGGCAGATAATAATCATACCCAACTGATAAAACTTGGATTAAAAGTTCATAGGTACACGGCACAGTTTGGCGTAACCCCTTCCCTAAAATGTTGTGATAAATAGTATAAATTGCTGCAAATCTTTGTGACTGAAGCTGCTTTTATTTCCTTAAAAAGATTTTGAAAGGTTAAGTAATTAAACCAGTAAAGTTTCTTCCTGCAAAGTATATTCCTAGATAAACCCTATTTTTTTCTTCTTCCTGAAGAATTCCTGAACTCATAAAAGAGATTTACTGTTTATTATAATGGACAACTTGTTCTCCAGACAAGGAAATTACAAAGCATGAATTCTGCTCTTTGCTTCATGTCTTCAAATAAGAGATTAAGTTATCAGTTACAAATACTTCTGTAAGGTTTTGCATTAAGGCTGTTGAATAGTTCACCATTTCCTTTATAGGCAGGAAATTATTGATCTGTGTGTTTTCTGTTTAGGATATATTCGACAGTGACTGGTACACCTCTCGCAGTCTCATTGGACGAGCTGATATTATTGTGATTAAATACTCTGTCAATGACAAGACTTCATTTCAAGAACTCAAGGAGAGTTACATCCCAATGATAAAAAAGGCATTAAACCACTCTTCGGTCCCAGTAATAATTTCTGCCATTGGTGCCAGAAAAAATGGTATGTACCCAGTCTCCTGCAGTAACAGTTAAAACCTCGCTTGGAAGTGAGAGATGCTGCAATTTAACAGAAGCTGATTGTTTTTCCAAGTTGTTGACAGAAACAATTAGTCTGCCGGGATGCCAGTAATGCATGTGTGTGTTATGATTCTGTAAACTGGTGTATTGGCAAGAACATTATGCTTAATTAATCCTGTCAATGAATGAATCATAGAATCATAAAACAGTTTGAGTTGGAAGGGACCTTCAACTCAACTGCCATGACAGGGACATCTTCACCAGCTCAGGGTGCTCAGAGCCCGTCCAGCCTGGCCTGGGATGTCTCCAGGGATGGTTCATCCACCACCTCTCTGGGTACCTGGGCCAGGCTCTCACCACCCTCAGGACAACAATTCCTTCCTCATGTCCGGCCTGAATCTCCCTCCTTTAGTTTAAACCATCACCCCTTGTCCTGTCACAACAGGCCCTGCTCTAAAGTCTGCTACCATCCTTCTCATAGGCTCATTTTGAGTGCTGAAGCCACCATATGCTGGGATTAAATCTAATACTTTGGGTGCACATTTGGGTTTATGAGTTGAACCCTATGGTTATAAACTCTCTCTAGTTGTGTCTCAGATATAAAATATCTCCAGTGTATGAGATTGGGTCCATCAGCTTGTAACCGCTGGAGAGGGGGTGGGGAAAGCCTGGAAGTTCTGTAGGAAGTCCTTGGATGAATGGACATATCACAAAGGTGGGTACCACAAGGTGCCACGTGCTGCCGCATGACAGCAGCATCGCTGTGGTATAGATACGGTGTGGCTGCGGTATGGATTATGTGTTTGCACACCGCTGCATCCAGGCTGGTCAGTCGTCTGCTATGAGATCGATGCGAATTGATTTTACACTGAATATTTATCTAGCACAAAGTTGTGTTGTTGCTTTCTAATCAATATGAGCATCAAAGCCACTTGGCTGTGGAAGGACCACGTGGGCTTGCACGGTGTCCATCAGCTGAGGGTGCCCATGCTGGGGAGAACACACGGCTTGGTGAGACATCAGTAACCTCTGTCTGTTGACCGGCAGATCACATTCAGAAAGAACACCAGAGATACCCATAGAACAGACATACAGACTTTATTCTGTATTTCCAAATGTTTTGCATTGTGTTTTTGTTGATTTTTATATGACCTTTTTAGTTGTGGGTCTGATTTTTTTATTTCCCTTTTTTCCTAAAGCAATTATTCAAAATTGCAGCTGTCAGTTCTGTCTTTTACTTTACGAGTTTGACTAAAACAAGTGTTTCTGAGCATCCCTACTGCTATAAGTAAGGGATATGGTGGATGTAGATGTAGACATTTATTTTATAATGCATGAAGAAATATGAATCTGTGTGAAGTGTATCGTATGTGGACATAATGCTCAGCTTTGTGAGAGCCTACTTATATAGCTTTTTGCTTAGGGACTGAGAAAGGACTATTAAAGAACTCCATAATAATTAAATCTTTATTTTTCTTCCCTTTACTAATTCGCTGATGATGATAAAACATTTTTATACTCTGATTTATACAAAGGTAATACATCTACCTTTCTAAAGGCAAGATCTCACTGAACTAATATTTGTCTTCCCTAACACATTTTTGTGCACTTTTTGTTTTCGCACACAATATCACCAAAATGAACAACTCGACCACTGCAATTTCTCTTTTCTACTTTTTTCTTTTTCAATTCTTTTTTTCCTGTCTTCCTCCCTAAATAACGTGACTGCGGGATAACTCATGCTCTCCAGTCGCGTTTTCTCTTTGGGCCCTGCTGGAGCTGTGCACACACAGAGCCCTTTTGTTTCTAGGAGGCATGTGAGAACACAACCGTTTACTCATACAAATTACTAAGATACAGATCTGTAGCAGCAAGTGGCGTTGCTGAAAGGAATTTTCAAAAAGCTGTGCTGTTGCACATTGTCCATAGGTTTGAGTGGGGAAAATTAATGTAGAACGTGCGCAGCACATTTGCGAGCTCATCCCTGGCTTTAGTTCTTACTGACTTTAGGCAAAGTTGAGCCTGGCTGACAGATTTTGATCAGTTAACTGGCATAATTTTAAAAAACACCTATTTTGGCTTGAAAAATTGTATGTATATATATATAATGAAATAATATTCTGCAGTACATACATGCCTGTAACAGCCAGGACTGCAGTCTTTCTCCCTTCCATTGCTGTACATGTTTCCTGCACGGGCAGGCCACAATAATTAAACAAATTTAAGGGAAACCTTAATGAACGATAACACCTGCAGACTGGTTCAGCCAAACCTGGCTTCTGGAAGTGCTGCTTGGTTTCTCTGCCTTAGCAAAACTGAGTGTGAATCAATGCTAATGAAACAGAAGTTGGGGGGTTTTTGTGTTAATTGTAGATTTCTTGCTATAAAAATACTATGTTTCCATGTTCCTTTTTGTTTGTTTTTGGTTGGTTGGTTGGGTGGGTGGGTTTTCTTTTTTGTTTTCTGGGGAGGTTTTTTTGGCTTTTTGGTTTTGTTGGTTGGGTGGTTGGTTGGTTGGTTGGTTGATTGGTTGGTTGATTGGTTGGTTGGTTGTTTTTTTTGGTGTGTTTTTTGTTTGTTTGTTGGCTGGTTTGGGTTTTTTTGGTGGTGTTTTGTTGTTGTTGTTGTTTTTCCTGAACAACACATATTTATACTTATTTAGGAAGATAAATATTCTGGATTATTTGACACAAAATGGCTTTTTTTGGTCACTTTTTGCCCCAGGAGTGACTTGCACCTGTCCCCTGTGCACTTCGGACCGGAGGAGCTGTGTCGCCTCCTCCGAGGGAGTGCAGCTGGCCAAGGAGCTGGGGGCCACGTACCTCGAACTGCACACGCTCAATGACTTCTACATACAGAAGTACTTCGGAGGAGTGGTGAGTGGGAAACCCCCGGGCTGAAAGCAGGGTGGGACGCATGGGAGGTGCACGGACGATGTCAAAGCTTTGGAGAGCGGAGGCAGATCATGAGCCAAGGTTGGGTTCCCACTGGTGCCAGGTTTAGCTTAGATATTAGGCAGGAATTCTTCCCCATGAGGGTGCCCCAGGTACCCAGAGAGGTGGTGGATGAACCATCCCTGGAGACATCCCAGGCCAGGCTGGACGGGGCTCTGAACAACCTGAGCTGGTGAAGATGTCCCTGTCATGGCAGTTGGGTTGGAGGTCCCTTCCAGCCTAAGCTATTCTATGATTCCAGCTGAATATGTAGTACTGAAGTTCTTCTAGTTTTAACTACCTTCTAGGAAGTTTTAGAAAACTCACAGCACACACTGCAAGGATTTCCTGCCTCTATTCCTGTCCTTTTATCTTACTGGGTTGGGATAACCAAAACTCAACTGGATGAGGCTCTGGACAACGCCATCCCACTTTGAAGAAGCATCTTGTTTGGAGCAGGGTGGGTGATCTCCACAGGTCCCTTCCAAGCCAAACTATTCCATAATCTTCTGGCATTTTTAATTGTAACTGCTCAAACTCTCACAGCTTTTCTACTTGTAAAGTAAGACAGGTAAGACTGTTGAATTGCCTGGGGTTTTTTTAGTATATTATTGTGGTTGCTCGTTTTTCAGTCATGAGACAGTTTTGCAACCCTGAGCAGACCCTGGAGTCAGCTGCAGCAACACTGAACAAGGCATAAGCTGAGAAGCTTGTTAAAATGTCCCACTTCTAATAAACTTGTTGTTTTTCCACTCTCCTGAAGGCAGGGAAGCCCACTGAGCTGTTTCAGAATACAGATTTTCAGACTTGTCTTCCCCACAGAACTATTTCACGCTGATATTTCATTTGCAGTTGTAAGGTGTTTTAACCCCAGCCTTATTTTGGACCTTTTGGTTTCTTTCCCAATGGCGTTTGAGCTTGAACAAAAAAGTGCATTTCTTTCAGCACAGTAATTTCACATGGTCTGTGCTGTTGTCGCTGGTGTGTAAGTACAGTCTATTTCCATGGGGTTTGATGATAAATTGGAATAGATGGTCTGTTGTTATTGGATCTTTTTATTCCAAATTAAAAATGGGGAATTCACTCAACATCTGGTCCAGTCAGAGTATTTTTCTAGTTTTTAGAAAGCACTATATGTGCTACAGTAATACCTTAGGTGATAAAAGCATTTAAGACGTGCATAAACTCGAGCTGAACCACCCTTTGTGCCTCTTCGTTCCTGTAAAAGGGATCATTTCCCTTCGGGTAATTTTTTATTGCAGGGATGATACTTGCAGCCTGTGAAACAAACCTTGCCCACAAAGACCACCCTGTAATGGGATTTTTTCAGAGGACACAGTAGCTTTGCATGTTGGGGTTTGTTGCAAGCTGAAGAGCTCGTATGTGGTTCTGTCACTTCCATCACTTGCACCTGACTGTTATCCATCAAGTCTCATTCTTCTCTGTAATTAGCATCTATGGAAGGCAGTAAATTGAATATCTGTGCAGGTGTCATTTGTGGGAAGATTAAATACAATTAATGACCAACATTGGAAAAAATAGACTTTGAAATTGTGCTGATTCCAACTACATTTGGTAACTGCTCCTGGTAAAGAGGTGCTGGGATTCTCCTGGATGACGTTCATAGAGGCAACAGCCTCAGCCCTGCATACAGCACCCACTCGTTGTCCTTAGTCTGATCTCCAGGCTGCTCTTAAATAAGCAGGGTTTTTCAAAAATACATTTTGTGTTTTAGCTGGAATATTTTATGATCCAAAGTTTGAACCAGAAGTCATCTGAAAAAATGAAGAGAAGGAAAAAGACGCAGAAGTGTCACCGAGTTCAACCACCGCAGCTTGAACAGCCAGGTGCTCGCTGATGTCTGGTCTCTGGTATCGTTCGTCACGTGTGTTGTGTTCTTTGCTCAATTAACACTTTGTAATCATTACTATAAGCTGTGCTATCTGTCATCAGCTGTTCTGGTAATGTTGCTCTAGTTACATCACCTACTAGTGCTGGCTTAATTAATTTGGGGACAATTGTGTAGAAATATGCAACACTGCAATGGACTTATAATTTATTTTATACAAATATACTTGGCATGGTTTTCTGGTGCGCTCAATGAAATGATGCAATGGTGAATTAATGTAAAGCTTTGCATACAAATTATAAGTCATTACATAATTACATCGTGCTTTATTGTTCTACAATATCATCAAGTAATATTTTTGCTCTCTGCGAATAAAACAGGAGAGTGGTGTATGCCCCAGCATGTGATTTCCTGCACATGATTTCTGAGCATCTAATACGTTTATTCAGTGAAATAATTACTGACAATTAGTTAACCCTAAATATGTATTTGTCTCTTTTCACATGTACTATAAATTCATTCAGAACCCTTAGGTCTGGGATTCACAGGCAAGGTTTCTTTCAAGGTCTAAATGTTTTTATAAAAGGATGGACATTTTTTGCTGACCTAAGTATTCCTTTTTTTTTTTTCTTATACTAGTAGACTTAGTATTTCATTTTTGCAGTATTTTACTAAACATATTCAAATGGCATTCAAGAAACTTTCTTGTTGAATACTTCTTTCAAAAATTCTGTTTCATTTGATCAGGTCTCTGGGAACAGAGTTGTGTGTTGGTTGATGCTGTCTTCAGCTCTACAGCCCGGCTCGTTCTCTTCCACAGAAAAGATGCCGATCCTGAAGGGCGAAGCCTCGCACTACGACGCGGACCTGCACAACCTGCTCTGCTGCTGCCAGTGCGCGGATGTGGCGTTTTACTCCGAAGACCTGAGCACGGTGGTGGAGGCTCACAAGATCATCCTCTGCTCCGTCAGCCCCCTCTTCATGCTGCTCTTCGAGGTGAAGAGCCCGGCCGACATCCCGGACGCCTCCATCGTGCGGACGGCGCGGAGCCTCTTCGCCGTGGATGTTGGGGCCGCCTTCCCGCCGTCCCCCCGTGGTGTCCCGCCGTGCGTCCCACCGGTGAGGGTGGTGGTGAAGGACTCTGTCTTCTGCTCTTGTCTGCCGGACATCCTTCACTTCATTTACTCAGGTAACCCCAGGAACGATTCCAGCTACTCGTTTCTCCTACAGTTACAGAATCACAGAATGGACTGGGTTGGAAAAGCCCTCAAAGATCATCCAGTCCAACCCTTGGTCCAACTCCAGTCCATTGACCAGATCATGGCCCTAAGTGCCATGTCCAATCTCAGTTCAAAAACCTCCAGGGCCGGTGAGTCCAGCACCTCCCTGGGCAGCCATTCCAATGCTGACCACTCTCTCTGCACAGAATTGCTTTCTGATCTCCAGCCTCAATTTCCCTGGCAGAGCTGAAACCCATGCCCCCTTGTCCTATTGCTGACTGCCTGGGAGAAGAGCCCAATCCCCACCTGGGTGGCTCGTGGAGGAGTATGGAGGAGTTGATGGCTCATGGAGGAGTATGCACATCAACCTAAGGAACACATCTTTGCTGTTGGGAGATGATGTTCTGACATGTTGCTACATTTATTTTAACCTTGTGATTATGATCATAAAATCACAGAAGTTTGTGTTGAAGGGACCTCCCCAGCTCCCCAGTGCCCCCCCTGCCATGACAGGGACGTCTTCACCAGCTCAGGGTGCTCAGAGCCCGTCCAGCCTGGCCTGGGATGTCTCCAGGGATGGTTCATCCACCACCTCTCTGGTACCTGGGCCAGGCTCTCACCACCCTCAGGACAACAATTCCTTCCCCATGTCTGGCCTGGATCTCCCTCCTTTAGTTTAAACCATCACCCCTTGTCCTGTCACAACAGGCCCTGCTCTAAAGTCTGTCCCATCTTTCTCATGGGCCCCTTTTAAGCACTGAAAGGTGCACTGAGGTGTCCTGGAGCTTCTCTTCTCCAGCTGAACACGCCAGCTCTCTCACCTGTCCCCAGCAGAGCTGTTCCAGCCTCGGATCATTCCTGGGGCTCCTCTGGCCCCTCTCAGCAGCTCCATGTGTGTCCTGTGCTGAGGACCCCGAGCTGGCCCAGCACCGCAGGGGGGTCTCACCAGAGCGGAGCAGAGGGGTCAACAATGTCTATGTGAAAAAAGCCCTTCACCCAGATGAAGTGAAAATTGAATTAGTTGTCATTCCAGATCTAATTAACACAAATTAAATACAAAATTTTACCGAACTAAGTCCATAACCAAACATCAATACTATTCAAAAGCTCTGCCAAAAACATCTAGAATTTGTGACAGTTGCAGACGGTGGGCTTTTAAATTATTTTAAATGATTGTATCTTCTGATCACATCGATGAGAGTGAAGGGTGACTTAGGAAAACTGAAGTAATTTCTCTTCTGCGCATGGTGCTGCTGAAAACAGTGATAGCTGGTGGGGTTGCAGGGGGCTCTGACACTCTGCATGTGTTTTGCTGCTGATTCAGTACAGGCAATGATCAATGACCTCACCTGACTAATCCCAGTTGTCTGTTAATATGAAACTGATATTTTTCTACCTAAATGTTGCTCAGGAATCCTGAGGTGAAAGAGATTTTTTTTATTTTTCTGGAAGTGCGTGATGGTAATTTGTTAATTAATAAATAATTTGCAAGCTGTCAGCACGTAAGAATATATACATGTATTTATTGAAAGAGTTAGACAGTTTTTTAATGGTGCATTCTGCTTTTATCTACAATTTTTAAGTCCCAAATAATTATATTATTAGATTGTTAGAGCTGCATCCATAAAGAAGTTTAGTCAATCTCTGCTTAGTAGCTGAGATGCAGACACTGGTGTATGAAGGCAGAAGAGAGACTCTTTCAGCTTTCAGCTGGAGTTTGTAATTGAAAACATCCCTTCCAGTTCTTTCCAAACCAGTGTCAAATATAAAGAACAGATACAGAAGTTTTTCAACGTGAATGGATTGATTTACTGGCATCACAAATAGAGGATTAAACCTGGAATTTCAGCAGGTGAAAGAAAGTGTGTCTGCTGCTTTCTTTGTATTAATTTTAGTTTTGTTTATGTCAACCAAAGAGGTGGGAAACTTTGCACGGTTGTAGACGGAACTCTGCTGTGCATCACAGCTCCCGACCCGAAGGTCGTTGGCAAAGGTCATTGGTGAAGGTCTTTGGTGAAGATGATTGGCAAAGGTCATTGGCAAAGGTCATTGGTGAAGGTGATTGGCGAAGGTCATTGGTGAAGGTCATTGGTGAAGGTCATTGGCAAAGGTGATTGGCGAAGGTCATTGGTGAAGGTCATTGGTGAAGGTCATTGGCAAAGGTCATTGGTGAAGGTCATTGGCAAAGGTGATTGGCGAAGGTCATTGGTGAAGGTTGTTGGTGAAGGTCATTGCACTGTTTGGCACCTTTGAGAGGTGACGATGTCTTTCAAAGATGTTTAATGCATGGGCTGAGAAGAGATCAGGTCACGAGGCAGTGTCATCATTTTCAGCCTTGCAGGACCACGACATTATGCCCATGGGGTTATGAACACCATCCCTATGGTACACATAGGAGCTGACAATGCTAAAGGCGCTGGATGCTGTATGTGCTGTTTTAGTCTTTTCTGCAGCTTCCAGGACTGGGCTGGCTTGTGCTTTACCCCGAGCTTTTTCTGTTTCTGACTCTTCTTTGCTGCACAGCCCTGGGGATGAGAGCTGAAAGGTACCAAAAAACCCCATGGTGTCTTTGAGACTTGCTCCAGCAAAATGTATAAGGATAAATTATGTTTATTTTAATGTCAACCAACACTTCCAGTTGTTCCAAGAAAGCTGGGGAGGACTCCAAAAGCATATCAAGGTTTTGACTCTAAAACCAAGAAATAAACAAATTGCACTGCAAACTTGCTGGGCTTTTTAGATACCGCTATTCAGACTCTGGCTGTGCATGAAGCTCTTCTGGTTCAGACACCTGCAAAGCAATCCAACCAGCAATAGGAGTAGAAGCTGGATAACTTCCATAAATATTGAAACATTCAGGATTATTTTCAGAATGCAGTATGTAGTGATCGAACTGGGACGAATCGAGAAATCAGTTTTGAAAGCGAAGGAGATGCTCTGATCTCTCTGTACTTAATTGGATTCTTGTAAAAGTACCAGGGAGGTTTTATTGTGCGAGAGTTGCATTTGCCCTTCCTAAGCAAAAACATCTGACTATGTGCAAAAAATAGAGTTTCTGCAGGATCTGTTTTCCGTGGATGTTGTTTTTCTCTGCCTGCTAAAGCCGGTGCCTTGTTGATTTGCAATCCAACTTTTCCTGGTCTTATGGCAGGTGCTTTCCAATGGGAACGGCTGGAAGAGGATATAAAAAAGAAGTTGAAGGATCCAGAAGAAACTGAACAAGTGCTTGAGAAAGTTAAATGCATCCTGAAAACTCCGGGGAAGGTACATCTAACAATGTTGGGGTAACTGTTATTAGTTACTTCAGTTTTGGGGAAATTGTTTTGCAGGCAAGATTTCCTTGTCAGTCCATTTTTAAACTCTGGCTTACCCAGTTTGTTATTTCAGTAGTGGGTTGTTCACAGACAAGTACAAAATAGAAACACAGAGACGCTGATCTGATGTGCAGAATTAATGTAATTGGTAACACATAAGTGGTTGTCCTAGGAGTATTGCTCATATTCAGAGCTTTGCACGTTGTATAACAACATGATCATGTGCTCCTAATTCTCACCTAATAGAAGCTGCCCAGCAAAGCCTGGCTTTCCTGAGTACGTGCCAAAAGTTACGTTTCTGCAGTAGGTCAGGAGAGTTGGTTCCTCTTGTAAGTGCTGTGGGGTGGAAATCTGTCTATAGCTCGATGTATTTAATTCAGCAGATGACTTCACAGTAAAATGTGACCTGTGTCACATTATTACATTAATAAAAAGTTACAATATAGAATAAATTTTAACAGCCATTTGCTGATAGAGCTCATACATTCCCTCATACTATAGAACTTGCACAAAGTATTTCTGTCGAATTAAATGAGAGATTAACTTGGAACGTCTTGAGATAATATGAAAATCAAAATGTTTCTTAGCTGTTTTAAGCTTCGGGTTGCTCAGCTGTAGGCTTTCCAGTCCTGAGTGTCCACAGCTAAAACATTCATAGGCTTGGGCTTGGAAAGTCCTGAAAACTTTTAAGAAAATAAGCATGAGCCGCTGTTTCTTCTGTGGTTTTGTTGTGCCTTTGAGGTACTTTAATTTCATATTTAGAAGTATTTATTTGAAGACATGGGGACTAGATAAAAATTGACATTTTCCTTATAAAAATCAATTATATAAATTAGACAAAATTTTAAACGTCAATTCAATCGCACTGGAATTTCGCTTGTTGCGATTTAGCACTATGATCCTGGCGGTGTTCCTTTTGGTAGCTTAGGTTCGATTTTTAAAGTAAGAAACACAAAACTGAAAAACTAAGTGGAAATCCTGGGTTTTGGAGGCTCTTGATGTGAGCACGCTGAGATTGTTGGAGGAGAATTCTGCGTGACAGTGTCACGGTTCGTTCGGCGATGGACTCGTGATGGCTCTTTTACCTTCATCTCAGAGCGCAAAATTAAGGCAACGAAAACGCCAAGGGGTTATAATTCAATCAAGCAGTGCTACTTTATTAATTTGTCCATAAAGTGGCACACGATAGAGAGAGAGAGTAAGAAAAAGAAAAATTAAAAGAAACGTGGAAAAGTAAAGGTAAAGATGAGAAATGAGGTTGCGTTTATCACCAGTCCAGTTCCAGAAGCTCCCTCTGGTCTCCGGTCCCGTGCAGTCCGGCCGGTCCTCCCCCATGGGTCGGGATCCTCTGGTGGGAAGATCTTCAATGGTGGCCATTCTGGAGTCACCTTTTATGCTTCTTTACCCTGCCCTGTTCCCATTGTTTGAGGCCAGTCTCACAACCCAGGCTCGTACTGCGCAGGCTCGAGAGATTCACGCTTTCTTTTGTCAGCGCTTATGTGTCCAGCACTCAGGGGTCTCTCTCTGGTCCATTGGGTGACCTCAGGACCCTTGGTGAGCTCCTGGGCATGCTCCTTTTCATTGGCCGTTGTTTGAGGGAACAGGTGGGGAACACGTGTGACCGAGGCTGCAGGTGAGCACACATCTTCTGGACGGCATCTATTGTCCCTGGGTCGAAGAGACCCTCATAACAACAGCTTTCAGGAGGCGGGGGCTGCTTTGGCTGGAGGAGCAGGTAAAGTCCACACAGCAGCCATTGTGAGCAGGAGCCCCCCTGAATCAGAGAAACAGTGCAACACGATGCTTCTCCTCGGGCCTCTCTCCAAGTCATTGTCCATGGGTTCTTTCGCTCTCAGCTTCAGTTCCCTCAGTTCTTGATGGCGATGTTCAGGCAAATGCTGTTCCATCTTCAGACCGACTATTACAGTCAGCCCGTGAGCTCCCGCTGCCTCCGTGGAGACAACGTCAGGGCAATATCAGAAAAATACACAACTTTTGGCTGCCTTGCATATGTGTGCAGCATCGTATTGGGGTTGGACTTGTGTCCCATCAGTGTTCCCCATGGAGCCCTCAGACCTTGCGCTTCCGCAGCTTTGGGTGCGAACAGAGCAGGTGTGAGAAACTTTGGAGTCCAGGAAATTCGTGATGCAGATAAAGCTGCCCAGAGATGCTGGATGGGGGAGTTTTGTCAGCCCAGAGGGTACCAAGGCAAGAGCTGGGATGTGAGTGTAGGAAACAAAGATGCCTTGGAGCTGCTGCGCTGTGAGAAAAAGGAAAATAAATGATAAAGGTAATTGCTGAGTGTTGCACATGGGAGAGGCATGGCTGAGTAGCATTAGCAGAAGAACACAAAGCAGACAATGAAAGGCTGCTGCTTAGTTTCCCTATATAAATGTTGCTTTGTAATCTTCTGTGGGCAGTGTTTTGTAATCTTCCATGGCAGTGTTTTATTAATATTTTATTAATATATTAATATTTATAAATTGTTTTGCAGCTGAACGCTGTAAAGGACTGCAGATCTCACCAGATAAAGCGGCTGTACAATACTTCTCTCAGGCTGTTCTTTAATACGCCTGTCCTGGCTGATGTCATCTTCAAAATACAAGGTACAGTACCGCTGCTCCTCTTTGCATGGACACCACTGCTCCTCCAGCTTATGTCCTCTCTGCAGAAGAGGGGGAAATGGAGATGACTGTATTTTCTATTGCATCAAAACGAAGACCATGCATACGCTTAGTTATCACTGTGAAAAACGCTTTTTTCCTAGAGCTAATGCACCTATGGGTGCTTACAGCAGTGTCCACTCTCAATCTGGTTTATCAGGGCTGAGCCCATATGGGTGTTCTCTGCCTGTCATGGTAGACTTTGTGCCCTCACAGGTTCAGCAGAACCAGGGGTGTTCTGCAGGAAAGGCTCCTGCAATGGCGTAGCAACATAGACAGTCTAAACCAGGGTTTGCATCACAGAGGACGGTGATTTTATTTAAAAACTTATTTGTCTTCCTCATGTTCCCACTTGCACAAACACCAGGATGTACCCAAGGGTTCTATCCAGCATCAAACCTTCGAGATGCATGGAGTTTGGTGGTCATGTCTGCACTTGTTATTGTTCGGCTCTTCTGTTGTTAATAATTAAAAGAAGTCTGTTGAGATGATGGTAATTACCCTCTAGTCCGCTTTGTGACCAGGACTAAAAAGATGGGGGGACCGGGGGATGGATTTCCATGCTGACTTGCCTGGAACAATCTGTTAAGTTTAAAATTCCCCTTGCACTGGGACCTGAGGAGGCCAAACCGTGAATCCTGGGGCAGTTCTGGGCCCCTCACACCAAGAAAGGCCTTGAGGTGCTGGAGCGAGTGGAGAGAA